>NC_090440.1:1795206304-1795542970 GCF_031143425.1 Pleurodeles waltl
TGGGGGAACGCTGGGTGGAAGGAAATTTGTAGCTCCTCTCAGATTCCAGAACTTTCTGCCACAGAAATGTGAGGGATATGTGATTTTTTAGCCAAATTTTGAGATTTGCAAAGGATTCTGGGTAACAGAACCTGGTCCGAGCCCCGCAAGTCACCCCTCCTTGGATTCCCCTAGGTCTCTAGTTTTCAGAAATGCACAGGTTTCGTAGGTTTCCCTAGGTGCCCGGCTGAGCTACAGGCCAAAATCTACAGGTAGGCACTTCGCAAAAACACCTCTGTTTTTTTCCAAAATTTAGGATGTGTCCACGTTGCGCTTTGGGGTGTTTCCTGTCGCCGGCGCTAGGCCTACCCACGCAAGTGAGGTATCATTTTTATCGGGAGACTTGGGGGAACGCTGGGTGGAAGGAAATTTGTAGCTCCTCTCAGATTCCAGAACTTTCTGCCACAGAAATGTGAGGGACATGTGTTTTTTTAGCCAAATTTTGAGGTTTGCAAAGGATTCTGGGTAACAGAACCTGGTCCGAGCCCCGCAAGTCACCCCTCCTTGGATTCCCCTAGGTCTCTAGTTTTCAGAAATGCACAGGTTTGGTAGGTTTCCCTAGGTGCCGGCTGAGCTACAGGCCAAAATCTACAGGTAGGCACTTCGCAAAAAACACCTCTGTTTTTTTCAAAAATTTAGGATGTGTCCACGTTGCGCTTTGGGGTGTTTCCTGTCGCCGGCGCTAGGCCTACCCACGCAAGTGAGGTATCATTTTTATCGGGAGACTTGGGGGAACGCTGGGTGGAAGGAAATTTGTAGCTCCTCTCAGATTCCAGAACTTTCTGCCACAGAAATGTGAGGGACATGTGTTTTTTTAGCCAAATTTTGAGGTTTGCAAAGGATTCTGGGTAACAGAACCTGGTCCGAGCCCCGCAAGTCACCCCTCCTTGGATTCCCCTAGGTCTCTAGTTTTCAGAAATGCACAGGTTTGGTAGGTTTCCCTAGGTGCCGGCTGAGCTAGAGGCCAAAATCTACAGGTAGACACTTCACAAAAAACACCTCAGTTTTTTTCCAAAATTTAGGATGTGTCCACGTTGCGCTTTGGGGTGCTTCCTGTCGCCGGCGCTAGGCCTACCCACACAAGTGAGGTATCATTTTTATCGGGAGACTTGGGGGAACGCTGGGTGGAAGGAGATTTGTAGCTCCTCTCAGATTCCAGAACTTTCTGCCACAGAAATGTGAGGAACATGTGTTTTTTTAGCCAAATTTTGAGGTTTGCAAAGGATTCTGGGTAACAGAACCTGGTCCGAGCCCCGCAAGTCACCCCTCCTTGGATTCCCCTAGGTCTCTAGTTTTCAGAAATGCACAGCTTTGGTAGGTTTCCCTAGGTGCCGGCTGAGCTACAGGCCAAAATCTACAGGTAGGCACTTCGCAAAAAACACCTCCGTTTTTTTCTAAAATTTAGGATGTGTCCACGTTGCGCTTTGGGGTGTTTCCTGTCGCCGGCGCGAGGCCTACCCACGCAAGTGAGGTATCATTTTTATCGGGAGACTTGGGGGAACGCTGGGTGGAAGGAGATTTGTAGGTCCTCTCAGATTCCAGAACTTTCTGCCACAGAAATGTGAGGAACGTGTGTTTTTTTAGCCAAATTTTGAGGTTTGCAAAGGATTCTGGGTAACAGAACCTGGTCCGAGCCCCGCAAGTCACCCCTCCTTGGATTCCCCTAGGTCTCTAGTTTTCAGAAATGCACAGGTTTGGTAGGTTTCCCTAGGTGCCGGCTGAGCTAGAGGCCAATATCTACAGGTAGGCACTTCGCAAAAAACACCTCTGTTTTTTTCCAAAATTTAGGATGTGTCCACGTTGCGCTTTGGGGTGTTTCCTGTCGCCGGCGCTAGGCCTACCCACGCAAGTGAGGCATCATTTTTTTCGGGATACTTGGGGGAACGCTGGGTGGAAGGAAATTTGTAGCTCCTCTCAGATTCCAGAACTTTCTGCCACAGAAATGTGAGGGATATGTGATTTTTTAGCCAAATTTTGAGGTTTGCAAAGGATTCTGGGTAACAGAACCTGGTCCGAGCCCCGCAAGTCACCCCTCCTTGGATTCCCCTAGGTCTCTAGTTTTCAGAAATGCACAGGTTTTGTAGGTTTCCCTAGGTGCCGGCTGAGCTACAGGCCAAAATCTACAGGTAGGCACTTCGCAAAAAACACCTCTGTTTTTTTCAAAAATTTAGGATGTGTCCACGTTGCGCTTTGGGGTGTTTCCTGTCGCCGGGCGCTAGGCCTACCCACGCAAGTGAGGTATCATTTTTATCGGGAGACTTGGGGGAACGCTGGGTGGAAGGAATTTGTAGCTCCTCTCAGATTCCAGAACTTTCTGCCACAGAAATGTGAGGGACATGTGTTTTTTTAGCCAAATTTTGAGGTTTGCAAAGGATTCTGGGTAACAGAACCTGGTCCGAGCCCCGCAAGTCACCCCCTCCTTGGATTCCCCTAGGTCTCTAGTTTTCAGAAATGCACAGGTTTGGTAGGTTTCCCTAGGTGCCGGCTGAGCTACAGGCCAAAATATACAGGTAGGCACTTCGCAAAAAACACCTCTGTTTTTTTCAAAAATTTAGGATGTGTCCACGTTGCGCTTTGGGGTGGTTTCCTGTCGCCGGCGCTAGGCCTACCCACGCAAGTGAGGTATCATTTTTATCGGGAGACTTGGGGGAACGCTGGGTGGAAGGAAATTTGTAGCTCATCTCAGATTCCAGAACTTTCTGCCACAGAAATGTGAGGAACATGTGTTTTTTTTAGCCAAATTTTGAGGTTTGCAAAGGATTCTGGGTAACAGAACCTGGTCCGAGCCCTGCAAGTCACCCCTCCTTGGATTCCCCTAGGTCTCTAGTTTTCAGAAATGCACAGGTTTGGTAGGTTTCCCCTAGGTGCCGGCTGAGGTAGAGGCCAAAATCCACAGGTAGGCACTTCGCAAAAAACACCTCTGTTTTTTTCCAAAATTTAGGATGTGTCCACGTTGCGCTTTGGGGTGTTTCCTGTCGCCGGCGCTAGGCCTACCCACGCAAGTGAGGCATCATTTTTATCGGGATACTTGGGGGGAACGCTGGGTGGAAGGAATTTGTAGCTCCTCTCAGATTCCAGAACATTCTGCCACAGAAATGTGAGGGATTTGTGATTTTTTAGCCAAATTTTGAGGTTTGCAAAGGATTCTGGGTAACAGAACCTGGTCCGAGCCCCGCAAGTCACCCCTCCTTGGATTCCCCTAGGTCTCTAGTTTTCAGAAATGCACAGGTTTGGTAGTTTTCCTAGGTGCCGCTGAGCTACAGGCCAAAATCTACAGGTAGGCACTTCGCAAAAAACACCTCTGTTTTTTTCAAAAATTTAGGATGTGTTCACGTTGCGCTTTGGGGTGTTTCCTGTCGCCGGCGCTAGGCCTACCCACGCAAGTGAGGTATCATTTTTATCGGGAGACTTGGGGGAACGCTGGGTGGAAGGAAATTTGTAGCTCCTCTCAGATTCCAGAACTTTCTGCCACAGAAATGTGAGGGACATGTGTTTTTTTAGCCAAATTTTGAGGTTTGCAAAGGATTCTGGGTAACAGAACCTGGTCCGAGCCCCGCAAGTCACCCCTCCTTGGATTCCCCTAGGTCTCTAGTTTTCAGAAATGCACAGGTTTGGTAGATTTCCCTAGGTGCCGGCTGAGCTAGAGGCCAAAATCTACAGGTAGACACTTCACAAAAAACACCTCAGTTTTTTTCCAAAATTTAGGATGTGTCCACGTTGCGCTTTGGGGTGCTTCCTGTCGCCGGCGCTAGGCTACCCACACAAGTGAGGTATCATTTTTATCGGGAGACTTGGGGGAACGCTGGGTGGAAGGAGATTTGTAGCTCCTCTCAGATTCCAGAACTTTCTGCCACAGAAATGTGAGGAACATGTGTTTTTTTAGCCAAATTTTGAGGTTTGCAAAGGATTCTGCGTAACAGAACCTGGTCCGAGCCCCGCAAGTCACCCCTCCTTGGATTCCCCTAGGTCTCTAGTTTTCAGAAATGCACAGCTTTGGTAGGTTTCCCTAGTGCCGGCTGAGCTACAGGCCAAAATCTACAGGTAGGCACTTCGCAAAAAACACCTCCGTTTTTTTCCAAAATTTAGGATGTGTCCACGTTGCGCTTTGGGGTGTTTCCTGTCGCCGGCGCTAGGCCTACCCACGCAAGTGAGGCATCATTTTTATCGGGATACTTGGGGGAACGCTGGGTGGAAGGAAATTTGTAGCTCCTCTCAGATTCCAGAACTTTCTGCCACAGAAATGTGAGGGATATGTGATTTTTTAGCCAAATTTTGAGGTTTGCAAAGGATTCTGGGTAACAGAACCTGGTCCGAGCCCCGCAAGTCACCCCTCCTTGGATTCCCCTAGGTCTCTAGTTTTCAGAAATGCACAGGTTTGGTAGGTTTCCCTAGGTGCCGGCTGAGCTACAGGCCAAAATCTACAGGTAGGCACTTCGCAAAAAACACCTCTGTTTTTTCAAAAATTTAGGATGTGTCCACGTTGCGCTTTGGGGTGTTTCCTGTCGCCGGCGCTAGGCCTACCCACGCAAGTGAGGTATCATTTTTATCGGGAGACTTGGGGGAACGCTGGGGTGGAAGGAAATTTGTAGCTCCTCTCAGATTCCAGAACTTTCTGCCACAGAAATGTGAGGGACATGTGTTTTTTTTAGCCAAATTTTGAGGTTTGCAAAGGATTCTGGGTAACAGAACCTGGTCCGAGCCCCGCAAGTCACCCCTCCTTGGATTCCCCTAGGTCTCTAGTTTTCAGAAATGCACAGGTTTGGTAGGTTTCCCTAGGTGCCGGCTGAGCTACAGGCCAAAAATATACAGGTAGGCACTTCGCAAAAAACACCTCTGTTTTTTTCAAAAATTTAGGATGTGTCCACGTTGCGCTTTGGGGTGTTTCCTGTCGCCGGCGCTAGGCCTACCCACGCAAGTGAGGTATCATTTTTATCGGGGAGACTTGGGGGAACGCTGGGTGGAAGGAAATTTGTAGCTCATCTCAGATTCCAGAACTTTCTGCCACAGAAATGTGAGGAACATGTGTTTTTTTAGCCAAATTTTGAGGTTTGCAAAGGATTCTGGGTAACAGAACCTGGTCCGAGCCCTGCAAGTCACCCCTCCTTGGATTCCCCCTAGGTCTCTAGTTTTCAGAAATGCACAGCTTTGGTAGGTTTCCCTAGGTGCCGGCTGAGGTAGAGGCCAAAATCCACAGGTAGGCACTTCGCAAAAAACACCTCTGTTTTTTTCCAAAATTTAGGATGTGTCCACGTTGCGCTTTGGGGTGTTTCCTGTCGCCGGCGCTAGGCCTACCCCACGCAAGTGAGGCATCATTTTTATCGGATACTTGTGGGAACGCTGGGTGGAAGGAAATTTGTAGCTCCTCTCAGATTCCAGAACTTTCTGCCACAGAAATGTGAGGGATATGTGATTTTTTAGCCAAATTTTGAGGTTTGCAAAGGATTCTGGGTAACAGAACCTGGTCCGAGCCCCGCAAGTCACCCCTCCTTGGATTCCCCTAGGTCTCTAGTTTTCAGAAATGCACAGGTTTGGTAGGTTTCCCTAGGTGCCGGCTGAGCTACAGGCCAAAATCTACAGGTAGGCACTTCGCAAAAAACACCTCTGTTTTTTTCAAAAATTTAGGATGTGTCCACGTTGCGCTTTGGGGTGTTTCCTGTCGCCGGCGCTAGGCCTGCCCACGCAAGTGAGGTATCATTTTTATCGGGAGACTTGGGGGGAACGCTGGGTGGAAGGAAATTTGTAGCTCCTCTCAGATTCCAGAACCTTCTCTGCCACAGAAATGTGAGGGACATGTGTTTTTTTAGCCAAATTTTGAGGTTTGCAAAGGATTCTGGGTAACAGAACCTGGTCCGAGCCCCGCAAGTCACCCCTCCTTGGATTCCCCTAGGTCTCTAGTTTTCAGAAATGCACAGGTTTGGTAGGTTTCCCTAGGTGCCGGCTGAGCTACAGGCCAAAATCTACAGGTAGGCACTTCGCAAAAAACACTCTGTTTTTTCAAAAATTTAGGATGTGTCCACGTTGCGCTTTGGGGTGTTTCCTGTCGCCGGCGCTAGGCCTACCCACGCAAGTGAGGTATCATTTTTATCGGGAGACTTGGGGGAACGCTGGGTGGAAGGAAATTTGTAGCTCCTCTCAGATTCCAGAACTTTCTGCCACAGAAATGTGAGGGGACATGTGTTTTTTAGCCAAATTTTGAGGTTTGCAAAGGATTCTGGGTAACAGAACCTGGTCCGAGCCCCGCAAGTCACCCCTCCTTGGATTCCCCTAGGTCTCTAGTTTTCAGAAATGCACAGGTTTTGGTAGGTTTCCCTAGGTGCCGGCTGAGCTAGAGGCCAAAATCTACAGGTAGACACTTCACAAAAAAACACCTCAGTTTTTTTCCAAAATTTAGGATGTGTCCACGTTGCGCTTTGGGGTGCTTCCTGTCGCCGGCGCTAGGCCTACCCACACAAGTGAGGTATCAATTTTATCGGGAGACTTGGGGGAACGCTGGGTGGAAGGAGATTTGTAGCTCTCTCTCAGATTCCAGAACTTTCTGCCACAGAAATGTGAGGAACATGTGTTTTTTTAGCCAAATTTTGAGGTTTGCAAAGGATTCTGGGTAACAGAACCTGGTCCGAGCCCCGCAAGTCACCCCTCCTTGGATTCCCCTAGGTCTCTAGTTTTCAGAAATGCACATGTTTGGTAGGTTTCCCTAGGTGCCGGCTGAGCTAGAGGCCAAAATCTATAGGTAGGCACTTCGCAAAAAACACCTCTGTTTTTTTCCAAAATTTAGGATGTGTCCACGTTGCGCTTTGGGGTGTTTCCTGTCGCCGGCGCTAGGCCTACCCACGCAAGTGAGATATCATTTTTATCGGGATACTTGGGGGAATGCTGGGTGGAAGGAAATTTGTACCTCCTCTCAGATTCCAGAACTTTCTGCCACAGAAATGTGAGGGATATGTGTTTTTTTAGCCTAATTTTGAGGTTTGCAAAGGATTCTGGGTCACAGAACCTGGTCCGAGCCCCGCAAGTCACCCCTCCTTGGATTCCCCTAGGTCTCTAGTTTTCAGAAATGCACAGGTTTGGTAGGGTTTCCCTAGGTGCCGGCTGAGCTAGAGGCCAAAATCTACAGGTAGGCACTTCGCAAAAAACACCTCTGTTTTTTTCAAAAATTTAGGATGTGTCCACGTTGCGCTTTGGGGTGTTTCCTGTCGCCGGCGCTAGGCCTACCCACGCAAGTGAGGTATCATTTTTTATCGGGAGACTTGGGGGAACGCTGGGTGGAAGGAAATTTGTAGCTCCTCTCAGATTCCAGAACTTTCTGCCACAGAAATGTGAGGGACATGTGTTTTTTTAGCCAAATTTTGAGGTTTGCAAAGGATTCTGGGTAACAGAACCTGGTCCGAGCCCCGCAAGTCACCCCTCCTTGGATTCCCCTAGGTCTCTAGTTTTCAGAAATGCACAGGTTTGGTAGGTTTCCTAGGTGCCGGCTGAGCTACAGGCCAAAATCTACAGGTAGGCACTTCGCAAAAAACACCTCTGTTTTTTTCAAAAATTTAGGATGTGTCCACGTTGCGCTTTGGGGTGTTTCCTGTCGCCGGCGCTAGGCCTACCCACGCAAGTGAGGTATCATTTTTATCGGGAGACTTGGGGGAACGCTGGGTGGAAGGAAATTTGTAGCTCCTCTCAGATTCCAGAACTTCTTCTGCCACAGAAATGTGAGGGACATGTGTTTTTTAGCCAAATTTTGAGGTTTGCAAAGGATTCTGGGTAACAGAACCTGGTCCGAGCCCCGCAAGTCACCCCTCCTTGGATTCCCCTAGGTCTCTAGTTTTCAGAAATGCACAGGTTTGTAGGTTTCCCTAGGTGCCGGCTGAGCTAGAGGCCAAAATCTACAGGTAGACACTTCACAAAAAACACCTCAGTTTTTTTCCAAAATTTAGGATGTGTCCACGTTGCGCTTTGGGGTGCTTCCTGTCGCCGGCGCTAGGCCTACCCACACAAGTGAGGTATCATTTTTATCGGGAGACTTGGGGGAACGCTGGGTGGAAGGAGATTTGTAGCTCCTCTCAGATTCCAGAACTTTCTGCCACAGAAATGTGAGGAACATGTGTTTTTTTAGCCAAATTTTGAGGTTTGCAAAGGATTCTGGGTAACAGAACCTGGTCCGAGCCCCGCAAGTCACCCCTCCTTGGATTCCCCTAGGTCTCTAGTTTTCAGAAATGCACAGCTTTGGTAGGTTTCCCTAGGTGCCGGCTGAGCTACAGGCCAAAATCTACAGGTAGGCACTTCGCAAAAAACACCTCCGTTTTTTTCCAAAATTTAGGATGTGTCCACGTTGCGCTTTGGGGTGTTTCCTGTCGCCGGCGCTAGGCCTACCCACGCAAGTGAGGCATCATTTTTATCGGGATACTTGGGGGAACGCTGGGTGGAAGGAAATTTGTAGCTCCTCTCAGATTCCAGAACTTTCTGCCACAGAAATGTGAGGGATATGTGATTTTTTAGCCAAATTTTGAGGTTTGCAAAGGATTCTGGGTAACAGAACCTGGTCCGAGCCCCGCAAGTCACCCCTCCTTGGATTCCCCTAGGTCTCTAGTTTTCAGAAATGCACAGGTTTGGTAGGTTTCCCTAGGTGCCGGCTGAGCTACAGGCCAAAATCTACAGGTAGGCACTTCGCAAAAAACACCTCTGTTTTTTTCAAAAATTTAGGATGTGTCCACGTTGCGCTTTGGGGTGTTTCCTGTCGCCGGCGCTAGGCCTACCCACGCAAGTGAGGTATCATTTTTATCGGGAGACTTGGGGGAACGCTGGGTGGAAGGAAATTTGTAGCTCCTCTCAGATTCCAGAACTTTCTGCCACAGAAATGTGAGGGACATGTGTTTTTTTAGCCAAATTTTGAGGTTTGCAAAGGATTCTGGGTAACAGAACCTGGTCCGAGCCCCGCAAGTCACCCCTCCTTGGATTCCCCTAGGTCTCTAGTTTTCAGAAATGCACAGGTTTGGTAGGTTTCCCTAGGTGCCGGCTGAGCTACAGGCCAAAATATACAGGTAGGCACTTCGCAAAAAACACCTCTGTTTTTTTCAAAAATTTAGGATGTGTCCACGTTGCGCTTTGGGGTGTTTCCTGTCGCCGGCGCTAGGCCTACCCACGCAAGTGAGGTATCATTTTTATCGGGAGACTTGGGGGAACGCTGGGTGGAAGGAAATTTGTAGCTCATCTCAGATTCCAGAACTTTCTGCCACAGAAATGTGAGAACATGTGTTTTTTTAGCCAAATTTTGAGGTTTGCAAAGGATTCTGGGTAACAGAACCTGGTCCGAGCCCTGCAAGTCACCCCTCCTTGGATTCCCCTAGGTCTCTAGTTTTCAGAAATGCACAGGTTTGGTAGGTTTCCCTAGGTGCCGGCTGAGGTAGAGGCCAAAATCCACAGGTAGGCACTTCGCAAAAAACACCTCTGTTTTTTTCCAAAATTTAGGATGTGTCCACGTTGCGCTTTGGGGTTGTTTCCTGTCGCCGGCGCTAGGCCTACCCACGCAAGTGAGGCATCGTTTTTATCGGGATACTTGGGGGAACGCTGGGTGGAAGGAAATTTGTAGCTCCTCTCAGATTCCAGAACTTTCTGCCACAGAAATGTGAGGGATATGTGATTTTTTTAGCCAAATTTTGAGGTTTGCAAAGGATTCTGGGTAACAGAACCTGGTCCGAGCCCCGCAAGTCACCCCTCCTTGGATTCCCCTAGGTCTCTAGTTTTCAGAAATGCACAGGTTTGGTAGGTTTCCCTAGGTGCCGGCTGAGCTAGAGGCCAAAATCTACAGGTAGACACTTCACAAAAAACACCTCAGTTTTTTTCCAAAATTTAGGATGTGTCCACGTTGCGCTTTGGGGTGCTTCCTGTCGCCGGCGCTAGGCCTACCCACACAAGTGAGGTATCATTTTTATCGGGAGACTTGGGGGAACGCTGGGTGGAAGGAGATTTGTAGCTCCTCTCAGATTCCAGAACTTTCTGCCACAGAAATGTGAGGAACATGTGTTTTTTTAGCCAAATTTTGAGGTTTGCAAAGGATTCTGGGTAACAGAACCTGGTCCGAGCCCCGCAAGTCACCCCTCCTTGGATTCCCCTAGGTCTCTAGTTTTCAGAAATGCACAGGTTTGGTAGGTTTCCCTAGGTGCCGGCTGAGCTACAGGCCAAAATCTACAGGTAGGCACTTCGCAAAAAACACCTCCGTTTTTTTCTAAAATTTAGGATGTGTCCACGTTGCGCTTTGGGGTGTTTCCTGTCGCCGGCGCGAGGCCTACCCACGCAAGTGAGGTATCATTTTTATTGGGAGACTTGGGGGAACGCTGGGTGGAAGGAGATTTGTAGGTCCTCTCAGATTCCAGAACTTTCTGCCACAGAAATGTGAGGAACGTGTGTTTTTTTAGCCAAATTTTGAGGTTTGCAAAGGATTCTGGGTAACAGAACCTGGTCCGAGCCCCGCAAGTCACCCCTCCTTGGATTCCCTTAGGTCTCTAGTTTTCAGAAATGCACAGGTTTGGTAGGTTTCCCTAGGTGCCGGCTGAGCTAGAGGCCAATATCTACAGGTAGGCACTTCGCAAAAAACACCTCTGTTTTTTTCCAAAATTTAGGATGTGTCCACGTTGCGCTTTGGGGTGTTTCCTGTCGCCGGCGCTAGGCCTACCCACGCAAGTGAGGCATCATTTTTATCGGGATACTTGGGGGAACGCTGGGTGGAAGGAAATTTGTAGCTCCTCTCAGATTCCAGAACTTTCTGCCACAGAAATGTGAGGGACATGTGTTTTTTTAGCCAAATTTTGAGGTTTGCAAAGGATTCTGGGTAACAGAACCTGGTCCGAGCCCCGCAAGTCACCCCTCCTTGGATTCCCCTAGGTCTCTAGTTTTCAGAAATGCACAGGTTTGGTAGGTTTCCCTAGGTGCCGGCTGAGCTACAGGCGAAAATCTACAGGTAGGCACTTCGCAAAAAACACCTCCGTTTTTTTCTAAAATTTAGGATGTTTCCACGTTGCGCTTTGGGGTGTTTCCTGTCGCCGGCGCGAGGCCTACCCACGCAAGTGAGGTATCATTTTTATCGGGAGACTTGGGGGAACGCTGGGTGGAAGGAGATTTGTAGGTCCTCTCAGATTCCAGAACTTTCTGCCACAGAAATGTGAGGAACATGTGTCTTTTTAGCCAAATTTTTAGGTTTGCAAAGGATTCTGGGTAACAGAACCTGGTCCGAGCCCCGCAAGTCACCCCTCCTTGGATTCCCCTAGGTCTCTAGTTTTCAGAAATGCACAGGTTTGGTAGGTTTCCCTAGGTGCCGGCTGAGCTAGAGGCCAATATCTACAGGTAGGCACTTCGCAAAAAACACCTCTGTTTTTTTCCAAAATTTAGGATGTGTCCACGTTGCGCTTTGGGGTGTTTCCTGTCGCCGGCGCTAGGCCTACCCACGCAAGTGAGGCATCATTTTTATCGGGATACTTGGGGGAACGCTGGGTGGAAGGAAATTTGTAGCTCCTCTCAGATTCCAGAACTTTCTGCCACAGAAATGTGAGGGATATGTGATTTTTTAGCCAAATTTTGAGGTTTGCAAAGGATTCTGGGTAACAGAACCTGGTCCGAGCCCCGCAAGTCACCCCTCCTTGGATTCCCCTAGGTCTCTAGTTTTCAGAAATGCACAGGTTTGGTAGGTTTCCCTAGGTGCCGGCTGAGCTACAGGCCAAAATCTACAGGTAGGCACTTCGCAAAAAACACCTCTGTTTTTTTCAAAAATTTAGGATGTGTCCACGTTGCGCTTTGGGGTGTTTCCTGTCGCCGGCGCTAGGCCTACCCACGCAAGTGAGGTATCATTTTTATCGGGAGACTTGGGGGAACGCTGGGTGGAAGGAAATTTGTAGCTCCTCTCAGATTCCAGAACTTTCTGCCACAGAAATGTGAGGGACATGTGTTTTTTTAGCCAAATTTTGAGGTTTGCAAAGGATTCTGGGTAACAGAACCTGGTCCGAGCCCCGCAAGTCACCCCTCCTTGGATTCCCCTAGGTCTCTAGTTTTCAGAAATGCACAGGTTTGGTAGGTTTCCCTAGGTGCCGGCTGAGCTAGAGGCCAAAATCTACAGGTAGACACTTCACAAAAAACACCTCCGTTTTTTTCCAAAATTTAGGATGTGTCCACGTTGCGCTTTGGGGTGCTTCCTGTCGCCGGCGCTAGGCCTACCCACACAAGTGAGGTATCATTTTTATCGGGAGACTTGGGGGAACGCTGGGTGGAAGGAGATTTGTAGCTCCTCTCAGATTCCAGAACTTTCTGCCACAGAAATGTGAGGAACATGTGTTTTTTTAGCCAAATTTTGAGGTTTGCAAAGGATTCTGGGTAACAGAACCTGGTCCGAGCCCCGCAAGTCACCCCTCCTTGGATTCCCCTAGGTCTCTAGTTTTCAGAAATGCACAGGTTTGGTAGGTTTCCCTAGGTGCCGGCTGAGCTACAGGCCAAAATCTACAGGTAGGCACTTCGCAAAAAACACCTCTGTTTTTTTCAAAAATTTAGGATGTGTCCACGTTGCGCTTTGGGGTGTTTCCTGTCGCCGGCGCTAGGCCTACCCACGCAAGTGAGGTACCATTTTTATCGGGAGACTTGGGGGAACGCTGGGTGGAAGGAAATTTGTAGCTCCTCTCAGATTCCAGAACTTTCTGTCACAGAAATGTGAGGGACATGTGTTTTTTTAGCCAAATTTTGAGGTTTGCAAAGGATTCTGGGTAACAGAACCTGGTCCGAGCCCCGCAAGTCACCCCTCCTTGGATTCCCCTAGGTCTCTAGTTTTCAGAAATGCACAGGTTTGGTAGGTTTCCCTAGGTGCCGGCTGAGCTACAGGCCAAAATCTACAGGTAGGCACTTCGCAAAAAACACCTCTGTTTTTTTCAAAAATTTAGGATGTGTCCACGTTGCGCTTTGGGGTGTTTCCTGTCGCCGGCGCTAGGCCTACCCACGCAAGTGAGGTATCATTTTTATCGGGAGACTTGGGGGAACGCTGGGTGGAAGGAAATTTGTAGCTCCTCTCAGATTCCAGAACTTTCTGCCACAGAAATGTGAGGGACATGTGTTTTTTTAGCCAAATTTTGAGGTTTGCAAAGGATTCTGGGTAACAGAACCTGGTCCGAGCCCCGCAAGTCACCCCTCCTTGGATTCCCCTAGGTCTCTAGTTTTCAGAAATGCACAGGTTTGGTAGGTTTCCCTAGGTGCCGGCTGAGCTAGAGGCCAATATCTACAGGTAGGCACTTCGCAAAAAACACCTCTGTTTTTTTCCAAAATTTAGGATGTGTCCACGTTGCGCTTTGGGGTGTTTCCTGTCGCCGGCGCTAGGCCTACCCACGCAAGTGAGGCATCATTTTTATCGGGATACTTGGGGGAACGCTGGGTGGAAGGAAATTTGTAGCTCCTCTCAGATTCCAGAACTTTCTGCCACAGAAATGTGAGGGATATGTGATTTTTTAGCCAAATTTTGAGGTTTGCAAAGGATTCTGGGTAACAGAACCTGGTCCGAGCCCCGCAAGTCACCCCTCCTTGGATTCCCCTAGGTCTCTAGTTTTCAGAAATGCACAGGTTTGGTAGGTTTCCCTAGGTGCCGGCTGAGCTAGAGGCCAAAATCTACAGGTAGACACTTCACAAAAAACACCTCAGTTTTTTTCCAAAATTTAGGATGTGTCCACGTTGCGCTTTGGGGTGCTTCCTGTCGCCGGCGCTAGGCCTACCCACACAAGTGAGGTATCATATTTATCGGGAGACTTGGGGGAACGCTGGGTGGAAGGAGATTTGTAGCTCCTCTCAGATTCCAGAACTTTCTGCCACAGAAATGTGAGGAACATGTGTTTTTTTAGCCAAATTTTGAGGTTTGCAAAGGATTCTGGGTAACAGAACCTGGTCCGAGCCCCGCAAGTCACCCCTCCTTGGATTCCCCTAGGTCTCTAGTTTTCAGAAATGCACAGGTTTGGTAGGTTTCCCTAGGTGCCGGCTGAGCTACAGGCCAAAATCTACAGGTAGGCACTTCGCAAAAAACACCTCTGTTTTTTTCAAAAATTTAGGATGTGTCCACGTTGCGCTTTGGGGTGTTTCCTGTCGCCGGCGCTAGGCCTACCCACGCAAGTGAGGTACCATTTTTATCGGGAGACTTGGGGGAACGCTGGGTGGAAGGAAATTTGTAGCTCCTCTCAGATTCCAGAACTTTCTGTCACAGAAATGTGAGGGACATGTGTTTTTTTAGCCAAATTTTGAGGTTTGCAAAGGATTCTGGGTAACAGAACCTGGTCCGAGCCCCGCAAGTCACCCCTCCTTGGATTCCCCTAGGTCTCTAGTTTTCAGAAATGCACAGGTTTGGTAGGTTTCCCTAGGTGCCGGCTGAGCTACAGGCCAAAATGTACAGGTAGGCACTTCGCAAAAAACACCTCCGTTTTTTTCTAAAATTTAGGATGTGTCCACGTTGCGCTTTGGGGTGTTTCCTGTCGCCGGCGCTAGGCCTACCCACGCAAGTGAGGTATCATTTTTATCGGGAGACTTGGGGGAACGCTGGGTGGAAGGAAATTTGTAGGTCCTCTCAGATTCCAGAACTTTCTGCCACAGAAATGTGAGGAACGTGTGTTTTTTTAGCCAAATTTTGAGGTTTGCAAAGGATTCTGGGTAACAGAACCTGGTCCGAGCCCCGCAAGTCACCCCTCCTTGGATTCCCCTAGGTCTCTAGTTTTCAGAAATGCACAGGTTTGGTAGGTTTCCCTAGGTGCCGGCTGAGCTAGAGGCCAAAATCTACAGGTAGACACTTCACAAAAAACACCTCAGTTTTTTTCCAAAATTTAGGATGTGTCCACGTTGCGCTTTGGGGTGCTTCCTGTCGCCGGCGCTAGGCCTACCCACACAAGTGAGGTATCATTTTTATCGGGAGACTTGGGGGAACGCTGGGTGGAAGGAGATTTGTAGCTCCTCTCAGATTCCAGAACTTTCTGCCACAGAAATGTGAGGAACATGTGTTTTTTTAGCCAAATTTTGAGGTTTGCAAAGGATTCTGGGTAACAGAACCTGGTCCGAGCCCCGCAAGTCACCCCTCCTTGGATTCCCCTAGGTCTCTAGTTTTCAGAAATGCACAGGTTTGGTAGGTTTCCCTAGGTGCCGGCTGAGCTACAGGCCAAAATCTACAGGTAGGCACTTCGCAAAAAACACCTCTGTTTTTTTCAAAAATTTAGGATGTGTCCACGTTGCGCTTTGGGGTGTTTCCTGTCGCCGGCGCTAGGCCTACCCACGCAAGTGAGGCATCATTTTTATCGGGATACTTGGGGGAACGCTGGGTGGAAGGAAATTTGTAGCTCCTCTCAGATTCCAGAACTTTCTGCCACAGAAATGTGAGGGATATGTGATTTTTTAGCCAAATTTTGAGATTTGCAAAGGATTCTGGGTAACAGAACCTGGTCCGAGCCCCGCAAGTCACCCCTCCTTGGATTCCCCTAGGTCTCTAGTTTTCAGAAATGCACAGGTTTCGTAGGTTTCCCTAGGTGCCGGCTGAGCTACAGGCCAAAATCTACAGGTAGGCACTTCGCAAAAAACACCTCTGTTTTTTTCCAAAATTTAGGATGTGTCCACGTTGCGCTTTGGGGTGTTTCCTGTCGCCGGCGCTAGGCCTACCCACGCAAGTGAGGTATCATTTTTATCGGGAGACTTGGGGGAACGCTGGGTGGAAGGAAATTTGTAGCTCCTCTCAGATTCCAGAACTTTCTGCCACAGAAATGTGAGGGACATGTGTTTTTTTAGCCAAATTTTGAGGTTTGCAAAGGATTCTGGGTAACAGAACCTGGTCCGAGCCCCGCAAGTCACCCCTCCTTGGATTCCCCTAGGTCTCTAGTTTTCAGAAATGCACAGGTTTGGTAGGTTTCCCTAGGTGCCGGCTGAGCTACAGGCCAAAATCTACAGGTAGGCACTTCGCAAAAAACACCTCTGTTTTTTTCAAAAATTTAGGATGTGTCCACGTTGCGCTTTGGGGTGTTTCCTGTCGCCGGCGCTAGGCCTACCCACGCAAGTGAGGTATCATTTTTATCGGGAGACTTGGGGGAACGCTGGGTGGAAGGAAATTTGTAGCTCCTCTCAGATTCCAGAACTTTCTGCCACAGAAATGTGAGGGACATGTGTTTTTTTAGCCAAATTTTGAGGTTTGCAAAGGATTCTGGGTAACAGAACCTGGTCCGAGCCCCGCAAGTCACCCCTCCTTGGATTCCCCTAGGTCTCTAGTTTTCAGAAATGCACAGGTTTGGTAGGTTTCCCTAGGTGCCGGCTGAGCTAGAGGCCAAAATCTACAGGTAGACACTTCACAAAAAACACCTCAGTTTTTTTCCAAAATTTAGGATGTGTCCACGTTGCGCTTTGGGGTGCTTCCTGTCGCCGGCGCTAGGCCTACCCACACAAGTGAGGTATCATTTTTATCGGGAGACTTGGGGGAACGCTGGGTGGAAGGAGATTTGTAGCTCCTCTCAGATTCCAGAACTTTCTGCCACAGAAATGTGAGGAACATGTGTTTTTTCTAGCCAAATTTTGAGGTTTGCAAAGGATTCTGGGTAACAGAACCTGGTCCGAGCCCCGCAAGTCACCCCTCCTTGGATTCCCCTAGGTCTCTAGTTTTCAGAAATGCACAGGTTTGGTAGGTTTCCCTAGGTGCCGGCTGAGCTACAGGCCAAAATCTACAGGTAGGCACTTCGCAAAAAACACCTCAGTTTTTTTCTAAAATTTAGGATGTGTCCACGTTGCGCTTTGGGGTGTTTCCTGTCGCCGGCGCGAGGCCTACCCACGCAAGTGAGGTATCATTTTTATCGGGAGACTTGGGGGAACGCTGGGTGGAAGGAGATTTGTAGGTCCTCTCAGATTCCAGAACTTTCTGCCACAGAAATGTGAGGAACGTGTGTTTTTTTAGCCAAATTTTGAGGTTTGCAAAGGATTCTGGGTAACAGAACCTGGTCCGAGCCCCGCAAGTCACCCCTCCTTGGATTCCCCTAGGTCTCTAGTTTTCAGAAATGCACAGGTTTGGTAGGTTTCCCTAGGTGCCGGCTGAGCTAGAGGCCAATATCTACAGGTAGGCACTTCGCAAAAAACACCTCTGTTTTTTTCCAAAATTTAGGATGTGTCCACGTTGCGCTTTGGGGTGTTTCCTGTCGCCGGCGCTAGGCCTACCCACGCAAGTGAGGCATCATTTTTTTCGGGATACTTGGGGGAACGCTGGGTGGAAGGAAATTTGTAGCTCCTCTCAGATTCCAGAACTTTCTGCCACAGAAATGTGAGGGATATGTGATTTTTTAGCCAAATTTTGAGGTTTGCAAAGGATTCTGGGTAACAGAACCTGGTCCGAGCCCCGCAAGTCACCCCTCCTTGGATTCCCCTAGGTCTCTAGTTTTCAGAAATGCACAGGTTTTGTAGGTTTCCCTAGGTGCCGGCTGAGCTACAGGCCAAAATCTACAGGTAGGCACTTCGCAAAAAACACCTCTGTTTTTTTCAAAAATTTAGGATGTGTCCACGTTGCGCTTTGGGGTGTTTCCTGTCGCCGGCGCTAGGCCTACCCACGCAAGTGAGGTATCATTTTTATCGGGAGACTTGGGGGAACGCTGGGTGGAAGGAAATTTGTAGCTCCTCTCAGATTCCAGAACTTTCTGCCACAGAAATGTGAGGGACATGTGTTTTTTTAGCCAAATTTTGAGGTTTGCAAAGGATTCTGGGTAACAGAACCTGGTCCGAGCCCCGCAAGTCACCCCTCCTTGGATTCCCCTAGGTCTCTAGTTTTCAGAAATGCACAGGTTTGGTAGGTTTCCCTAGGTGCCGGCTGAGCTACAGGCCAAAATATACAGGTAGGCACTTCGCAAAAAACACCTCTGTTTTTTTCAAAAATTTAGGATGTGTCCACGTTGCGCTTTGGGGTGTTTCCTGTCGCCGGCGCTAGGCCTACCCACGCAAGTGAGGTATCATTTTTATCGGGAGACTTGGGGGAACGCTGGGTGGAAGGAAATTTGTAGCTCATCTCAGATTCCAGAACTTTCTGCCACAGAAATGTGAGGAACATGTGTTTTTTTAGCCAAATTTTGAGGTTTGCAAAGGATTCTGGGTAACAGAACCTGGTCCGAGCCCTGCAAGTCACCCCTCCTTGGATTCCCCTAGGTCTCTAGTTTTCAGAAATGCACAGGTTTGGTAGGTTTCCCTAGGTGCCGGCTGAGGTAGAGGCCAAAATCCACAGGTAGGCACTTCGCAAAAAACACCTCTGTTTTTTTTCCAAAATTTAGGATGTGTCCACGTTGCGCTTTGGGGTGTTTCCTGTCGCCGGCGCTAGGCCTACCCACGCAAGTGAGGCATCATTTTTATCGGGATACTTGGGGGAACGCTGGGTGGAAGGAAATTTGTAGCTCCTCTCAGATTCCAGAACTTTCTGCCACAGAAATGTGAGGGATTTGTGATTTTTTAGCCAAATTTTGAGGTTTGCAAAGGATTCTGGGTAACAGAACCTGGTCCGAGCCCCGCAAGTCACCCCTCCTTGGATTCCCCTAGGTCTCTAGTTTTCAGAAATGCACAGGTTTGGTAGGTTTCCCTAGGTGCCGGCTGAGCTACAGGCCAAAATCTACAGGTAGGCACTTCGCAAAAAACACCTCTGTTTTTTTCAAAAATTTAGGATGTGTCCACGTTGCGCTTTGGGGTGTTTCCTGTCGCCGGCGCTAGGCCTACCCACGCAAGTGAGGTATCATTTTTATCGGGAGACTTGGGGGAACGCTGGGTGGAAGGAAATTTGTAGCTCCTCTCAGATTCCAGAACTTTCTGCCACAGAAATGTGAGGGACATGTGTTTTTTTAGCCAAATTTTGAGGTTTGCAAAGGATTCTGGGTAACAGAACCTGGTCCGAGCCCCGCAAGTCACCCCTCCTTGGATTCCCCTAGGTCTCTAGTTTTCAAAAATGCACAGGTTTGGTAGATTTCCCTAGGTGCCGGCTGAGCTAGAGGCCAAAATCTACAGGTAGACACTTCACAAAAAACACCTCAGTTTTTTTCCAAAATTTAGGATGTGTCCACGTTGCGCTTTGGGGTGCTTCCTGTCGCCGGCGCTAGGCCTACCCACACAAGTGAGGTATCATTTTTATCGGGAGACTTGGGGGAACGCTGGGTGGAAGGAGATTTGTAGCTCCTCTCAGATTCCAGAACTTTCTGCCACAGAAATGTGAGGAACATGTGTTTTTTTAGCCAAATTTTGAGGTTTGCAAAGGATTCTGCGTAACAGAACCTGGTCCGAGCCCCGCAAGTCACCCCTCCTTGGATTCCCCTAGGTCTCTAGTTTTCAGAAATGCACAGCTTTGGTAGGTTTCCCTAGGTGCCGGCTGAGCTACAGGCCAAAATCTACAGGTAGGCACTTCGCAAAAAACACCTCCGTTTTTTTCCAAAATTTAGGATGTGTCCACGTTGCGCTTTGGGGTGTTTCCTGTCGCCGGCGCTAGGCCTACCCACGCAAGTGAGGCATCATTTTTATCGGGATACTTGGGGGAACGCTGGGTGGAAGGAAATTTGTAGCTCCTCTCAGATTCCAGAACTTTCTGCCACAGAAATGTGAGGGATATGTGATTTTTTAGCCAAATTTTGAGGTTTGCAAAGGATTCTGGGTAACAGAACCTGGTCCGAGCCCCGCAAGTCACCCCTCCTTGGATTCCCCTAGGTCTCTAGTTTTCAGAAATGCACAGGTTTGGTAGGTTTCCCTAGGTGCCGGCTGAGCTACAGGCCAAAATCTACAGGTAGGCACTTCGCAAAAAACACCTCTGTTTTTTTCAAAAATTTAGGATGTGTCCACGTTGCGCTTTGGGGTGTTTCCTGTCGCCGGCGCTAGGCCTACCCACGCAAGTGAGGTATCATTTTTATCGGGAGACTTGGGGGAACGCTGGGTGGAAGGAAATTTGTAGCTCCTCTCAGATTCCAGAACTTTCTGCCACAGAAATGTGAGGGACATGTGTTTTTTTAGCCAAATTTTGAGGTTTGCAAAGGATTCTGGGTAACAGAACCTGGTCCGAGCCCCGCAAGTCACCCCTCCTTGGATTCCCCTAGGTCTCTAGTTTTCAGAAATGCACAGGTTTGGTAGGTTTCCCTAGGTGCCGGCTGAGCTACAGGCCAAAATATACAGGTAGGCACTTCGCAAAAAACACCTCTGTTTTTTTCAAAAATTTAGGATGTGTCCACGTTGCGCTTTGGGGTGTTTCCTGTCGCCGGCGCTAGGCCTACCCACGCAAGTGAGGTATCATTTTTATCGGGAGACTTGGGGGAACGCTGGGTGGAAGGAAATTTGTAGCTCATCTCAGATTCCAGAACTTTCTGCCACAGAAATGTGAGGAACATGTGTTTTTTTAGCCAAATTTTGAGGTTTGCAAAGGATTCTGGGTAACAGAACCTGGTCCGAGCCCTGCAAGTCACCCCTCCTTGGATTCCCCTAGGTCTCTAGTTTTCAGAAATGCACAGCTTTGGTAGGTTTCCCTAGGTGCCGGCTGAGGTAGAGGCCAAAATCCACAGGTAGGCACTTCGCAAAAAACACCTCTGTTTTTTTCCAAAATTTAGGATGTGTCCACGTTGCGCTTTGGGGTGTTTCCTGTCGCCGGCGCTAGGCCTACCCACGCAAGTGAGGCATCATTTTTATCGGGATACTTGTGGGAACGCTGGGTGGAAGGAAATTTGTAGCTCCTCTCAGATTCCAGAACTTTCTGCCACAGAAATGTGAGGGATATGTGATTTTTTAGCCAAATTTTGAGGTTTGCAAAGGATTCTGGGTAACAGAACCTGGTCCGAGCCCCGCAAGTCACCCCTCCTTGGATTCCCCTAGGTCTCTAGTTTTCAGAAATGCACAGGTTTGGTAGGTTTCCCTAGGTGCCGGCTGAGCTACAGGCCAAAATCTACAGGTAGGCACTTCGCAAAAAACACCTCTGTTTTTTTCAAAAATTTAGGATGTGTCCACGTTGCGCTTTGGGGTGTTTCCTGTCGCCGGCGCTAGGCCTGCCCACGCAAGTGAGGTATCATTTTTATCGGGAGACTTGGGGGAACGCTGGGTGGAAGGAAATTTGTAGCTCCTCTCAGATTCCAGAACTTTCTGCCACAGAAATGTGAGGGACATGTGTTTTTTTAGCCAAATTTTGAGGTTTGCAAAGGATTCTGGGTAACAGAACCTGGTCCGAGCCCCGCAAGTCACCCCTCCTTGGATTCCCCTAGGTCTCTAGTTTTCAGAAATGCACAGGTTTGGTAGGTTTCCCTAGGTGCCGGCTGAGCTACAGGCCAAAATCTACAGGTAGGCACTTCGCAAAAAACACCTCTGTTTTTTTCAAAAATTTTAGGATGTGTCCACGTTGCGCTTTGGGGTGTTTCCTGTCGCCGGCGCTAGGCCTACCCACGCAAGTGAGGTATCATTTTTATCGGGAGACTTGGGGGAACGCTGGGTGGAAGGAAATTTGTAGCTCCTCTCAGATTCCAGAACTTTCTGCCACAGAAATGTGAGGGACATGTGTTTTTTAGCCAAATTTTGAGGTTTGCAAAGGATTCTGGGTAACAGAACCTGGTCCGAGCCCCGCAAGTCACCCCTCCTTGGATTCCCCTAGGTCTCTAGTTTTCAGAAATGCACAGGTTTGGTAGGTTTCCCTAGGTGCCGGCTGAGCTAGAGGCCAAAATCTACAGGTAGACACTTCACAAAAAACACCTCAGTTTTTTTCCAAAATTTAGGATGTGTCCACGTTGCGCTTTGGGGTGCTTCCTGTCGCCGGCGCTAGGCCTACCCACACAAGTGAGGTATCATTTTTATCGGGAGACTTGGGGGAACGCTGGGTGGAAGGAGATTTGTAGCTCCTCTCAGATTCCAGAACTTTCTGCCACAGAAATGTGAGGAACATGTGTTTTTTTAGCCAAATTTTGAGGTTTGCAAAGGATTCTGGGTAACAGAACCTGGTCCGAGCCCCGCAAGTCACCCCTCCTTGGATTCCCCTAGGTCTCTAGTTTTCAGAAATGCACATGTTTGGTAGGTTTCCCTAGGTGCCGGCTGAGCTAGAGGCCAAAATCTATAGGTAGGCACTTCGCAAAAAACACCTCTGTTTTTTTCCAAAATTTAGGATGTGTCCACGTTGCGCTTTGGGGTGTTTCCTGTCGCCGGCGCTAGGCCTACCCACGCAAGTGAGATATCATTTTTATCGGGATACTTGGGGGAATGCTGGGTGGAAGGAAATTTGTACCTCCTCTCAGATTCCAGAACTTTCTGCCACAGAAATGTGAGGGATATGTGTTTTTTTAGCCTAATTTTGAGGTTTGCAAAGGATTCTGGGTCACAGAACCTGGTCCGAGCCCCGCAAGTCACCCCTCCTTGGATTCCCCTAGGTCTCTAGTTTTCAGAAATGCACAGGTTTGGTAGGTTTCCCTAGGTGCCGGCTGAGCTAGAGGCCAAAATCTACAGGTAGGCACTTCGCAAAAAACACCTCTGTTTTTTTCAAAAATTTAGGATGTGTCCACGTTGCGCTTTGGGGTGTTTCCTGTCGCCGGCGCTAGGCCTACCCACGCAAGTGAGGTATCATTTTTATCGGGAGACTTGGGGGAACGCTGGGTGGAAGGAAATTTGTAGCTCCTCTCAGATTCCAGAACTTTCTGCCACAGAAATGTGAGGGACATGTGTTTTTTTAGCCAAATTTTGAGGTTTGCAAAGGATTCTGGGTAACAGAACCTGGTCCGAGCCCCGCAAGTCACCCCTCCTTGGATTCCCCTAGGTCTCTAGTTTTCAGAAATGCACAGGTTTGGTAGGTTTCCCTAGGTGCCGGCTGAGCTACAGGCCAAAATCTACAGGTAGGCACTTCGCAAAAAACACCTCTGTTTTTTTCAAAAATTTAGGATGTGTCCACGTTGCGCTTTGGGGTGTTTCCTGTCGCCGGCGCTAGGCCTACCCACGCAAGTGAGGTATCATTTTTATCGGGAGACTTGGGGGAACGCTGGGTGGAAGGAAATTTGTAGCTCCTCTCAGATTCCAGAACTTTCTGCCACAGAAATGTGAGGGACATGTGTTTTTTAGCCAAATTTTGAGGTTTGCAAAGGATTCTGGGTAACAGAACCTGGTCCGAGCCCCGCAAGTCACCCCTCCTTGGATTCCCCTAGGTCTCTAGTTTTCAGAAATGCACAGGTTTGGTAGGTTTCCCTAGGTGCCGGCTGAGCTAGAGGCCAAAATCTACAGGTAGACACTTCACAAAAAACACCTCAGTTTTTTTCCAAAATTTAGGATGTGTCCACGTTGCGCTTTGGGGTGCTTCCTGTCGCCGGCGCTAGGCCTACCCACACAAGTGAGGTATCATTTTTATCGGGAGACTTGGGGGAACGCTGGGTGGAAGGAGATTTGTAGCTCCTCTCAGATTCCAGAACTTTCTGCCACAGAAATGTGAGGAACATGTGTTTTTTTAGCCAAATTTTGAGGTTTGCAAAGGATTCTGGGTAACAGAACCTGGTCCGAGCCCCGCAAGTCACCCCTCCTTGGATTCCCCTAGGTCTCTAGTTTTCAGAAATGCACAGCTTTGGTAGGTTTCCCTAGGTGCCGGCTGAGCTACAGGCCAAAATCTACAGGTAGGCACTTCGCAAAAAACACCTCCGTTTTTTTCCAAAATTTAGGATGTGTCCACGTTGCGCTTTGGGGTGTTTCCTGTCGCCGGCGCTAGGCCTACCCACGCAAGTGAGGCATCATTTTTATCGGGATACTTGGGGGAACGCTGGGTGGAAGGAAATTTGTAGCTCCTCTCAGATTCCAGAACTTTCTGCCACAGAAATGTGAGGGATATGTGATTTTTTAGCCAAATTTTGAGGTTTGCAAAGGATTCTGGGTAACAGAACCTGGTCCGAGCCCCGCAAGTCACCCCTCCTTGGATTCCCCTAGGTCTCTAGTTTTCAGAAATGCACAGGTTTGGTAGGTTTCCCTAGGTGCCGGCTGAGCTACAGGCCAAAATCTACAGGTAGGCACTTCGCAAAAAACACCTCTGTTTTTTTCAAAAATTTAGGATGTGTCCACGTTGCGCTTTGGGGTGTTTCCTGTCGCCGGCGCTAGGCCTACCCACGCAAGTGAGGTATCATTTTTATCGGGAGACTTGGGGGAACGCTGGGTGGAAGGAAATTTGTAGCTCCTCTCAGATTCCAGAACTTTCTGCCACAGAAATGTGAGGGACATGTGTTTTTTTAGCCAAATTTTGAGGTTTGCAAAGGATTCTGGGTAACAGAACCTGGTCCGAGCCCCGCAAGTCACCCCTCCTTGGATTCCCCTAGGTCTCTAGTTTTCAGAAATGCACAGGTTTGGTAGGTTTCCCTAGGTGCCGGCTGAGCTACAGGCCAAAATATACAGGTAGGCACTTCGCAAAAAACACCTCTGTTTTTTTCAAAAATTTAGGATGTGTCCACGTTGCGCTTTGGGGTGTTTCCTGTCGCCGGCGCTAGGCCTACCCACGCAAGTGAGGTATCATTTTTATCGGGAGACTTGGGGGAACGCTGGGTGGAAGGAAATTTGTAGCTCATCTCAGATTCCAGAACTTTCTGCCACAGAAATGTGAGAACATGTGTTTTTTTAGCCAAATTTTGAGGTTTGCAAAGGATTCTGGGTAACAGAACCTGGTCCGAGCCCTGCAAGTCACCCCTCCTTGGATTCCCCTAGGTCTCTAGTTTTCAGAAATGCACAGGTTTGGTAGGTTTCCCTAGGTGCCGGCTGAGGTAGAGGCCAAAATCCACAGGTAGGCACTTCGCAAAAAACACCTCTGTTTTTTTCCAAAATTTAGGATGTGTCCACGTTGCGCTTTGGGGTTGTTTCCTGTCGCCGGCGCTAGGCCTACCCACGCAAGTGAGGCATCGTTTTTATCGGGATACTTGGGGGAACGCTGGGTGGAAGGAAATTTGTAGCTCCTCTCAGATTCCAGAACTTTCTGCCACAGAAATGTGAGGGATATGTGATTTTTTTAGCCAAATTTTGAGGTTTGCAAAGGATTCTGGGTAACAGAACCTGGTCCGAGCCCCGCAAGTCACCCCTCCTTGGATTCCCCTAGGTCTCTAGTTTTCAGAAATGCACAGGTTTGGTAGGTTTCCCTAGGTGCCGGCTGAGCTAGAGGCCAAAATCTACAGGTAGACACTTCACAAAAAACACCTCAGTTTTTTTCCAAAATTTAGGATGTGTCCACGTTGCGCTTTGGGGTGCTTCCTGTCGCCGGCGCTAGGCCTACCCACACAAGTGAGGTATAATTTTTATCGGGAGACTTGGGGGAACGCTGGGTGGAAGGAGATTTGTAGCTCCTCTCAGATTCCAGAACTTTCTGCCACAGAAATGTGAGGAACATGTGTTTTTTTAGCCAAATTTTGAGGTTTGCAAAGGATTCTGGGTAACAGAACCTGGTCCGAGCCCCGCAAGTCACCCCTCCTTGGATTCCCCTAGGTCTCTAGTTTTCAGAAATGCACAGGTTTGGTAGGTTTCCCTAGGTGCCGGCTGAGCTACAGGCCAAAATCTACAGGTAGGCACTTCGCAAAAAACACCTCCGTTTTTTTCTAAAATTTAGGATGTGTCCACGTTGCGCTTTGGGGTGTTTCCTGTCGCCGGCGCGAGGCCTACCCACGCAAGTGAGGTATCATTTTTATTGGGAGACTTGGGGGAACGCTGGGTGGAAGGAGATTTGTAGGTCCTCTCAGATTCCAGAACTTTCTGCCACAGAAATGTGAGGAACGTGTGTTTTTTTAGCCAAATTTTGAGGTTTGCAAAGGATTCTGGGTAACAGAACCTGGTCCGAGCCCCGCAAGTCACCCCTCCTTGGATTCCCCTAGGTCTCTAGTTTTCAGAAATGCACAGGTTTGGTAGGTTTCCCTAGGTGCCGGCTGAGCTAGAGGCCAATATCTACAGGTAGGCACTTCGCAAAAAACACCTCTGTTTTTTTCCAAAATTTAGGATGTGTCCACGTTGCGCTTTGGGGTGTTTCCTGTCGCCGGCGCTAGGCCTACCCACGCAAGTGAGGCATCATTTTTATCGGGATACTTGGGGGAACGCTGGGTGGAAGGAAATTTGTAGCTCCTCTCAGATTCCAGAACTTTCTGCCACAGAAATGTGAGGGACATGTGTTTTTTTAGCCAAATTTTGAGGTTTGCAAAGGATTCTGGGTAACAGAACCTGGTCCGAGCCCCGCAAGTCACCCCTCCTTGGATTCCCCTAGGTCTCTAGTTTTCAGAAATGCACAGGTTTGGTAGGTTTCCCTAGGTGCCGGCTGAGCTACAGGCGAAAATCTACAGGTAGGCACTTCGCAAAAAACACCTCCGTTTTTTTCTAAAATTTAGGATGTTTCCACGTTGCGCTTTGGGGTGTTTCCTGTCGCCGGCGCGAGGCCTACCCACGCAAGTGAGGTATCATTTTTATCGGGAGACTTGGGGGAACGCTGGGTGGAAGGAGATTTGTAGGTCCTCTCAGATTCCAGAACTTTCTGCCACAGAAATGTGAGGAACATGTGTCTTTTTAGCCAAATTTTTAGGTTTGCAAAGGATTCTGGGTAACAGAACCTGGTCCGAGCCCCGCAAGTCACCCCTCCTTGGATTCCCCTAGGTCTCTAGTTTTCAGAAATGCACAGGTTTGGTAGGTTTCCCTAGGTGCCGGCTGAGCTAGAGGCCAATATCTACAGGTAGGCACTTCGCAAAAAACACCTCTGTTTTTTTCCAAAATTTAGGATGTGTCCACGTTGCGCTTTGGGGTGTTTCCTGTCGCCGGCGCTAGGCCTACCCACGCAAGTGAGGCATCATTTTTATCGGGATACTTGGGGGAACGCTGGGTGGAAGGAAATTTGTAGCTCCTCTCAGATTCCAGAACTTTCTGCCACAGAAATGTGAGGGATATGTGATTTTTTAGCCAAATTTTGAGGTTTGCAAAGGATTCTGGGTAACAGAACCTGGTCCGAGCCCCGCAAGTCACCCCTCCTTGGATTCCCCTAGGTCTCTAGTTTTCAGAAATGCACAGGTTTGGTAGGTTTCCCTAGGTGCCGGCTGAGCTACAGGCCAAAATCTACAGGTAGGCACTTCGCAAAAAACACCTCTGTTTTTTTCAAAAATTTAGGATGTGTCCACGTTGCGCTTTGGGGTGTTTCCTGTCGCCGGCGCTAGGCCTACCCACGCAAGTGAGGTATCATTTTTATCGGGAGACTTGGGGGAACGCTGGGTGGAAGGAAATTTGTAGCTCCTCTCAGATTCCAGAACTTTCTGCCACAGAAATGTGAGGGACATGTGTTTTTTTAGCCAAATTTTGAGGTTTGCAAAGGATTCTGGGTAACAGAACCTGGTCCGAGCCCCGCAAGTCACCCCTCCTTGGATTCCCCTAGGTCTCTAGTTTTCAGAAATGCACAGGTTTGGTAGGTTTCCCTAGGTGCCGGCTGAGCTAGAGGCCAAAATCTACAGGTAGACACTTCACAAAAAACACCTCCGTTTTTTTCCAAAATTTAGGATGTGTCCACGTTGCGCTTTGGGGTGCTTCCTGTCGCCGGCGCTAGGCCTACCCACACAAGTGAGGTATCATTTTTATCGGGAGACTTGGGGGAACGCTGGGTGGAAGGAGATTTGTAGCTCCTCTCAGATTCCAGAACTTTCTGCCACAGAAATGTGAGGAACATGTGTTTTTTTAGCCAAATTTTGAGGTTTGCAAAGGATTCTGGGTAACAGAACCTGGTCCGAGCCCCGCAAGTCACCCCTCCTTGGATTCCCCTAGGTCTCTAGTTTTCAGAAATGCACAGGTTTGGTAGGTTTCCCTAGGTGCCGGCTGAGCTACAGGCCAAAATCTACAGGTAGGCACTTCGCAAAAAACACCTCTGTTTTTTTCAAAAATTTAGGATGTGTCCACGTTGCGCTTTGGGGTGTTTCCTGTCGCCGGCGCTAGGCCTACCCACGCAAGTGAGGTACCATTTTTATCGGGAGACTTGGGGGAACGCTGGGTGGAAGGAAATTTGTAGCTCCTCTCAGATTCCAGAACTTTCTGTCACAGAAATGTGAGGGACATGTGTTTTTTTAGCCAAATTTTGAGGTTTGCAAAGGATTCTGGGTAACAGAACCTGGTCCGAGCCCCGCAAGTCACCCCTCCTTGGATTCCCCTAGGTCTCTAGTTTTCAGAAATGCACAGGTTTGGTAGGTTTCCCTAGGTGCCGGCTGAGCTACAGGCCAAAATCTACAGGTAGGCACTTCGCAAAAAACACCTCTGTTTTTTTCAAAAATTTAGGATGTGTCCACGTTGCGCTTTGGGGTGTTTCCTGTCGCCGGCGCTAGGCCTACCCACGCAAGTGAGGTATCATTTTTATCGGGAGACTTGGGGGAACGCTGGGTGGAAGGAAATTTGTAGCTCCTCTCAGATTCCAGAACTTTCTGCCACAGAAATGTGAGGGACATGTGTTTTTTTAGCCAAATTTTGAGGTTTGCAAAGGATTCTGGGTAACAGAACCTGGTCCGAGCCCCGCAAGTCACCCCTCCTTGGATTCCCCTAGGTCTCTAGTTTTCAGAAATGCACAGGTTTGGTAGGTTTCCCTAGGTGCCGGCTGAGCTAGAGGCCAATATCTACAGGTAGGCACTTCGCAAAAAACACCTCTGTTTTTTTCCAAAATTTAGGATGTGTCCACGTTGCGCTTTGGGGTGTTTCCTGTCGCCGGCGCTAGGCCTACCCACGCAAGTGAGGCATCATTTTTATCGGGATACTTGGGGGAACGCTGGGTGGAAGGAAATTTGTAGCTCCTCTCAGATTCCAGAACTTTCTGCCACAGAAATGTGAGGGACATGTGTTTTTTTAGCCAAATTTTGAGGTTTGCAAAGGATTCTGGGTAACAGAACCTGGTCCGAGCCCCGCAAGTCACCCCTCCTTGGATTCCCCTAGGTCTCTAGTTTTCAGAAATGCACAGGTTTGGTAGGTTTCCCTAGGTGCCGGCTGAGCTACAGGCGAAAATCTACAGGTAGGCACTTCGCAAAAAACACCTCCGTTTTTTTCTAAAATTTAGGATGTTTCCACGTTGCGCTTTGGGGTGTTTCCTGTCGCCGGCGCGAGGCCTACCCACGCAAGTGAGGTATCATTTTTATCGGGAGACTTGGGGGAACGCTGGGTGGAAGGAGATTTGTAGGTCCTCTCAGATTCCAGAACTTTCTGCCACAGAAATGTGAGGAACATGTGTCTTTTTAGCCAAATTTTTAGGTTTGCAAAGGATTCTGGGTAACAGAACCTGGTCCGAGCCCCGCAAGTCACCCCTCCTTGGATTCCCCTAGGTCTCTAGTTTTCAGAAATGCACAGGTTTGGTAGGTTTCCCTAGGTGCCGGCTGAGCTAGAGGCCAATATCTACAGGTAGGCACTTCGCAAAAAACACCTCTGTTTTTTTCCAAAATTTAGGATGTGTCCACGTTGCGCTTTGGGGTGTTTCCTGTCGCCGGCGCTAGGCCTACCCACGCAAGTGAGGCATCATTTTTATCGGGATACTTGGGGGAACGCTGGGTGGAAGGAAATTTGTAGCTCCTCTCAGATTCCAGAACTTTCTGCCACAGAAATGTGAGGGATATGTGATTTTTTAGCCAAATTTTGAGGTTTGCAAAGGATTCTGGGTAACAGAACCTGGTCCGAGCCCCGCAAGTCACCCCTCCTTGGATTCCCCTAGGTCTCTAGTTTTCAGAAATGCACAGGTTTGGTAGGTTTCCCTAGGTGCCGGCTGAGCTACAGGCCAAAATCTACAGGTAGGCACTTCGCAAAAAACACCTCTGTTTTTTTCAAAAATTTAGGATGTGTCCACGTTGCGCTTTGGGGTGTTTCCTGTCGCCGGCGCTAGGCCTACCCACGCAAGTGAGGTATCATTTTTATCGGGAGACTTGGGGGAACGCTGGGTGGAAGGAAATTTGTAGCTCCTCTCAGATTCCAGAACTTTCTGCCACAGAAATGTGAGGGACATGTGTTTTTTTAGCCAAATTTTGAGGTTTGCAAAGGATTCTGGGTAACAGAACCTGGTCCGAGCCCCGCAAGTCACCCCTCCTTGGATTCCCCTAGGTCTCTAGTTTTCAGAAATGCACAGGTTTGGTAGGTTTCCCTAGGTGCCGGCTGAGCTAGAGGCCAAAATCTACAGGTAGACACTTCACAAAAAACACCTCCGTTTTTTTCCAAAATTTAGGATGTGTCCACGTTGCGCTTTGGGGTGCTTCCTGTCGCCGGCGCTAGGCCTACCCACACAAGTGAGGTATCATTTTTATCGGGAGACTTGGGGGAACGCTGGGTGGAAGGAGATTTGTAGCTCCTCTCAGATTCCAGAACTTTCTGCCACAGAAATGTGAGGAACATGTGTTTTTTTAGCCAAATTTTGAGGTTTGCAAAGGATTCTGGGTAACAGAACCTGGTCCGAGCCCCGCAAGTCACCCCTCCTTGGATTCCCCTAGGTCTCTAGTTTTCAGAAATGCACAGGTTTGGTAGGTTTCCCTAGGTGCCGGCTGAGCTACAGGCCAAAATCTACAGGTAGGCACTTCGCAAAAAACACCTCTGTTTTTTTCAAAAATTTAGGATGTGTCCACGTTGCGCTTTGGGGTGTTTCCTGTCGCCGGCGCTAGGCCTACCCACGCAAGTGAGGTACCATTTTTATCGGGAGACTTGGGGGAACGCTGGGTGGAAGGAAATTTGTAGCTCCTCTCAGATTCCAGAACTTTCTGTCACAGAAATGTGAGGGACATGTGTTTTTTTAGCCAAATTTTGAGGTTTGCAAAGGATTCTGGGTAACAGAACCTGGTCCGAGCCCCGCAAGTCACCCCTCCTTGGATTCCCCTAGGTCTCTAGTTTTCAGAAATGCACAGGTTTGGTAGGTTTCCCTAGGTGCCGGCTGAGCTACAGGCCAAAATCTACAGGTAGGCACTTCGCAAAAAACACCTCTGTTTTTTTCAAAAATTTAGGATGTGTCCACGTTGCGCTTTGGGGTGTTTCCTGTCGCCGGCGCTAGGCCTACCCACGCAAGTGAGGTATCATTTTTATCGGGAGACTTGGGGGAACGCTGGGTGGAAGGAAATTTGTAGCTCCTCTCAGATTCCAGAACTTTCTGCCACAGAAATGTGAGGGACATGTGTTTTTTTAGCCAAATTTTGAGGTTTGCAAAGGATTCTGGGTAACAGAACCTGGTCCGAGCCCCGCAAGTCACCCCTCCTTGGATTCCCCTAGGTCTCTAGTTTTCAGAAATGCACAGGTTTGGTAGGTTTCCCTAGGTGCCGGCTGAGCTAGAGGCCAATATCTACAGGTAGGCACTTCGCAAAAAACACCTCTGTTTTTTTCCAAAATTTAGGATGTGTCCACGTTGCGCTTTGGGGTGTTTCCTGTCGCCGGCGCTAGGCCTACCCACGCAAGTGAGGCATCATTTTTATCGGGATACTTGGGGGAACGCTGGGTGGAAGGAAATTTGTAGCTCCTCTCAGATTCCAGAACTTTCTGCCACAGAAATGTGAGGGATATGTGATTTTTTAGCCAAATTTTGAGGTTTGCAAAGGATTCTGGGTAACAGAACCTGGTCCGAGCCCCGCAAGTCACCCCTCCTTGGATTCCCCTAGGTCTCTAGTTTTCAGAAATGCACAGGTTTGGTAGGTTTCCCTAGGTGCCGGCTGAGCTAGAGGCCAAAATCTACAGGTAGACACTTCACAAAAAACACCTCAGTTTTTTTCCAAAATTTAGGATGTGTCCACGTTGCGCTTTGGGGTGCTTCCTGTCGCCGGCGCTAGGCCTACCCACACAAGTGAGGTATCATATTTATCGGGAGACTTGGGGGAACGCTGGGTGGAAGGAGATTTGTAGCTCCTCTCAGATTCCAGAACTTTCTGCCACAGAAATGTGAGGAACATGTGTTTTTTTAGCCAAATTTTGAGGTTTGCAAAGGATTCTGGGTAACAGAACCTGGTCCGAGCCCCGCAAGTCACCCCTCCTTGGATTCCCCTAGGTCTCTAGTTTTCAGAAATGCACAGGTTTGGTAGGTTTCCCTAGGTGCCGGCTGAGCTACAGGCCAAAATCTACAGGTAGGCACTTCGCAAAAAACACCTCTGTTTTTTTCAAAAATTTAGGATGTGTCCACGTTGCGCTTTGGGGTGTTTCCTGTCGCCGGCGCTAGGCCTACCCACGCAAGTGAGGTACCATTTTTATCGGGAGACTTGGGGGAACGCTGGGTGGAAGGAAATTTGTAGCTCCTCTCAGATTCCAGAACTTTCTGTCACAGAAATGTGAGGGACATGTGTTTTTTTAGCCAAATTTTGAGGTTTGCAAAGGATTCTGGGTAACAGAACCTGGTCCGAGCCCCGCAAGTCACCCCTCCTTGGATTCCCCTAGGTCTCTAGTTTTCAGAAATGCACAGGTTTGGTAGGTTTCCCTAGGTGCCGGCTGAGCTACAGGCCAAAATGTACAGGTAGGCACTTCGCAAAAAACACCTCCGTTTTTTTCTAAAATTTAGGATGTGTCCACGTTGCGCTTTGGGGTGTTTCCTGTCGCCGGCGCTAGGCCTACCCACGCAAGTGAGGTATCATTTTTATCGGGAGACTTGGGGGAACGCTGGGTGGAAGGAAATTTGTAGGTCCTCTCAGATTCCAGAACTTTCTGCCACAGAAATGTGAGGAACGTGTGTTTTTTTAGCCAAATTTTGAGGTTTGCAAAGGATTCTGGGTAACAGAACCTGGTCCGAGCCCCGCAAGTCACCCCTCCTTGGATTCCCCTAGGTCTCTAGTTTTCAGAAATGCACAGGTTTGGTAGGTTTCCCTAGGTGCCGGCTGAGCTAGAGGCCAAAATCTACAGGTAGACACTTCACAAAAAACACCTCAGTTTTTTTCCAAAATTTAGGATGTGTCCACGTTGCGCTTTGGGGTGCTTCCTGTCGCCGGCGCTAGGCCTACCCACACAAGTGAGGTATCATTTTTATCGGGAGACTTGGGGGAACGCTGGGTGGAAGGAGATTTGTAGCTCCTCTCAGATTCCAGAACTTTCTGCCACAGAAATGTGAGGAACATGTGTTTTTTTAGCCAAATTTTGAGGTTTGCAAAGGATTCTGGGTAACAGAACCTGGTCCGAGCCCCGCAAGTCACCCCTCCTTGGATTCCCCTAGGTCTCTAGTTTTCAGAAATGCACAGGTTTGGTAGGTTTCCCTAGGTGCCGGCTGAGCTACAGGCCAAAATCTACAGGTAGGCACTTCGCAAAAAACACCTCTGTTTTTTTCAAAAATTTAGGATGTGTCCACGTTGCGCTTTGGGGTGTTTCCTGTCGCCGGCGCTAGGCCTACCCACGCAAGTGAGGTATCATTTTTATCGGGAGACTTGGGGGAACGCTGGGTGGAAGGAAATTTGTAGCTCCTCTCAGATTCCAGAACTTTCTGCCACAGAAATGTGAGGGACATGTGTTTTTTTAGCCAAATTTTGAGGTTTGCAAAGGATTCTGGGTAACAGAACCTGGTCCGAGCCCCGCAAGTCACCCCTCCTTGGATTCCCCTAGGTCTCTAGTTTTCAGAAATGCACAGGTTTGGTAGGTTTCCCTATGTGCCGGCTGAGCTAGAGGCCAAAATCTACAGGTAGACACTTCACAAAAAACACCTCAGTTTTTTTCCAAAATTTAGGATGTGTCCACGTTGCGCTTTGGGGTGCTTCCTGTCGCCGGCGCTAGGCCTACCCACACAAGTGAGGTATCATTTTTATCGGGAGACTTGGGGGAACGCTGGGTGGAAGGAGATTTGTAGCTCCTCTCAGATTCCAGAACTTTCTGCCACAGAAATGTGAGGAACATGTGTTTTTTTAGCCAAATTTTGAGGTTTGCAAAGGATTCTGGGTAACAGAACCTGGTCCGAGCCCCGCAAGTCACCCCTCCTTGGATTCCCCTAGGTCTCTAGTTTTCAGAAATGCACAGGTTTGGTAGGTTTCCCTAGGTGCCGGCTGAGCTACAGGCCAAAATCTACAGGTAGGCACTTCGCAAAAAACACCTCTGTTTTTTTCAAAAATTTAGGATGTGTCCACGTTGCGCTTTGGGGTGTTTCCTGTCGCCGGCGCTAGGCCTACCCACGCAAGTGAGGTACCATTTTTATCGGGAGACTTGGGGGAACGCTGGGTGGAAGGAGATTTGTAGCTCCTCTCAGATTCCAGAACTTTCTGCCACAGAAATGTGAGGAACATGTGTTTTTTTAGCCAAATTTTGAGGTTTGCAAAGGATTCTGGGTAACAGAACCTGGTCCGAGCCCCGCAAGTGACCCCTCCTTGGATTTCCCTAGGTCTCTAGTTTTCAGAAATGCACAGGTTTGGTAGGTTTCCCTAGGTGCCGGCTGAGCTACAGGCCAAAATCTACAGGTAGGCACTTCGCAAAAAACACCTCCGTTTTTTCCCAAAATTTAGGATGTGTCCACGTTGCGCTTTGGGGTGTTTCCTGTCGCCGGCGCTAGGCCTACCCACGCAAGTGAGGTATCATTTTTATGGGGAGACTTGGGGGAACGCTGGGTGGAAGGAAATTTGTAGCTCCTCTCAGATTCCAGAACTTTCTGCCACAGAAATGTGAGGGACATGTGTTTTTTTAGCCAAATTTTGAGGTTTGCAAAGGATTCTGGGTAACAGAACCTGGTCCGAGCCCCGCAAGTCACCCCTCCTTTGATTCCCCTAGGTCTCTAGGTTTCAGAAATGCACAGGTTTCGTAGGTTTCCCTAGGCGCCGGCTGAGCTAGAGGCCAAAATGTACAGGTAGGCACTTCGCAAAAAACACCTCTGTTTTTTTCTAAAATTTAGGATGTGTCCACGTTGCGCTTTGGGGTGTTTCCTGTCGCCGGCGCGAGGCCTACCCACGCAAGTGAGGTATCATTTTTATCGGGAGACTTGGGGGAACGCTGGGTGGAAGGAGATTTGTAGGTCCTCTCAGATTCCAGAACTTTCTGCCACAGAAGTGTGAGGAACATGTGTTTTTTTAGCCAAATTTTGAGGTTTGCAAAGGATTCTGGGTAACAGAACCTGGTCCGAGCCCCGCAAGTCACCCCTCCTTGGATTCCCCTAGGTCTCTAGTTTTCAGAAATGCACAGGTTTGGTAGGTTTCCCTAGGTGCCGGCTGAGCTAGAGGCCAATATCTACAGGTAGGCACTTCGCAAAAAACACCTCTGTTTTTTTCCAAAATTTAGGATGTGTCCACGTTGCGCTTTGGGGTGTTTCCTGTCGCCGGCGCTAGGCCTACCCACGCAAGTGAGGCATCATTTTTATCGGGATACTTGGGGGAACGCTGGGTGGAAGGAAATTTGTAGCTCCTCTCAGATTCCAGAACTTTCTGCCACAGAAATGTGAGGGAAATGTGATTTTTTAGCCAAATTTTGAGGTTTGCAAAGGATTCTGGGTAACAGAACCTGGTCCGAGCCCCGCAAGTCACCCCTCCTTGGATTCCCCTAGGTCTCTAGTTTTCAGAAATGCACAGGTTTGGTAGGTTTCCCTAGGTGCCGGCTGAGCTAGAGGCCAAAATCTACAGGTAGGCACTTCGCAAAAAACACCTCCGTTTTTTTCCAAAATTTAGGATGTGTCCACGTTGCGCTTTGGGGTGTTTCCTGTCGCCGGCGCTAGGCCTACCCACGCAAGTGAGGTATCATTTTTATTGGGAGACTTGGGGGAACGCTGGGTGGAAGGAAATTTGTAGCTCCTCTCAGATTCCAGAACTTTCTGCCACAAAAATGTGAGGAACATGTGTTTTTTTAGCCAAATTTTGCGGTTTGCAAAGGATTCTGGGTAACAGAACCTGGTCCGAGCCCCGCAAGTCACCCCTCCTTGGATTCCCCTAGGTCTCTAGTTTTCAGAAATGCACAGGTTTTGTAGGTTTCCCTAGGTTCCGGCTGAGCTAGAGGCCAAAATCTACAGGTAGGCACTTCGCAAAAAACACCTCTGTTTTTTTCCAAAATTTAGGATGTGTCCTCGTTGCGCTTTGGGGTGTTTCCTGTCGCCGGCGCTAGGCCTACCCACGCAAGTGAGGTATCATTTTTATCGGGAGACTTGGGGGAACGCTGGGTGGAAGGAAATTTGTAGCTCCTCTCAGATTCCAGAACTTTCTGCCACAGAAATGTGAGGAACATGTGTTTTTTTAGCCAAATTTTGCGGTTTGCAAAGGATTCTGGGTAACAGAACCTGGTCCGAGCCCCGCAAGTCACCCCTCCTTGGATTCCCCTAGGTCTCTAGTTTTCAGAAATGCACAGGTTTTGTAGGTTTCCCTAGGTTCCGGCTGAGCTAGAGGCCAAAATCTACAGGTAGGCACTTCGCAAAAAACACCTCTGTTTTTTTCCAAAATTTAGGATGTGTCCACGTTGCGCTTTGGGGTGTTTCCTGTCGCCGGCGCTAGGCCTACCCACGCAAGTGAGGTATCATTTTTATCGGGAGACTTGGGGGAACGCTGGGTGGAAGGAAATTTGTAGCTCCTCTCAGATTCCAGAACTTTCTGCCACAGAAATGTGAGGAACATGTGTTTTTTTAGCCAAATTTTGAGGTTTGCAAAGGATTCTGGGTAACAGAACCTGGTCCGAGCCCTGCAAGTCACCCCTCCTTGGATTCCCCTAGGTCTCTAGTTTTCAGAAATGCATAGGTTTGGTAGGTTTCCCTAGGTGCCGGCTGAGCTACAGGCCAAAATCTACAGGTAGGCACTTCGCAAAAAACACCTCTGTTTTTTTCCAAAATTTAGGATGTGTCCACGTTGCGCTTTGGGATGTTTCCTGTCGCCGGCGCTAGGCCTACCCACGCAAGTGAGGTATCATTTTTATCGGGAGACTTGGGGGAACGCTGGGTGGAAGGAAATTTGTAGCTCCTCTTAGATTCCAGAACTTTCTGCCACAGAAATGTGAGGAACATGTGTTTTTTTAGCCAAATTTTGAGGTTTGCAAAGGATTCTGGGTAACAGAACCTGGTCCGAGCCCCGCAAGTCACCCCTCCTAGGATTCCCTTAGGTCTCTAGTTTTCAGAAATGCACAGGTTTGGTAGGTTTCCCTAGGTGCCGGCTAAGCTAGAGGCCAAAATCTACAGGTAGGCACTTCGCAAAAAACACCTCTGTTTTTTTCCAAAATTTAGGATGTGTCCACGTTGCGCTTTGGGGTGTTTCCTGTCGCCGGCGCTAGGCCTACCCACGCAAGTGAGGTATCATTTTTATCGGGAGACTTGGGGGAACGCTGGGTGAAAAAAATTTTGTAGCTCCTCTCAGATTCCAGAACTTTCTGCCACAAAAATGTGAGGGACATGTGTTTTTTTAGCCAAATTTTGAGGTTTGCAAAGGATTCTGGGTAACAGAACCTGGTCCGAGCCCCGCAAGTCACCCCTCCTTGGATTCCCCTAGGTCTCTAGTTTTCAGAAATGCACAGGTTTGGTAGGTTTCCCTAGGTGCCGGCTGAGCTAGAGGCCAAAATCTACAGGTAGGCACTTCGCAAAAAACACCTCCGTTTTTTTCCAAAATTTAGGATGTGTCCACGTTGCGCTTTGGGGTGTTTCCTGTCGCCGGCACTAGGCCTACACACACAAGTGAGGTATCATTTTTATCGGGAGACTTGGGGGAACATAGATTAGCAAAACAAGTGCTATTGCCCCTTGTCTTTCTCTACATTTTTTCCTTCCAAATATAGGAGAGTGTGTAAAAAAGACATCTATTTGAGAAATTCCCTATAATTCACATGCTTGTATGGTCACCCCGGAATTCAGAGATGTGCAAATAACCACTGCTCCTCAGCACCTTATCTTGTGCCCTTTTTGGAAATGCAAAGGTTTTATTGATAGCAATTTTTTACTCTTTATATTCCAGCAAATGAATTGCTGTATACCCGGTATAGAATGAAAACGCACTGCAGGGTGCAGCTCATTTATTGGCTCTGGGTTCCTCGGGTTCTTGATGAACCTACAAGCCCTATATATCCCCGCAACCAGAGGAGTCCAGCAGACGTAACGGTATATTGCTTTCCATAATCTGACATTGCAGGGAAAAGTTACAGAGTAAAACGTAGAGAAAAATTTATGTTTTTTTCACCTCAATTTCAATTTGTTTCTTTTTCAGCTGTTATTTTCTGTAGGAAACCCTTGTAGGATCTACACAAATGACCCCTTGCTGAATTCAGAATTTTGTCTACTTTTCAGAAATGGTTAGGTCTCTGGGATCCAGCATTGGGTTCATGCCTATTCCTGTCACTGACTGGAAGGAGGCAGAAAGCACAAAAAATTGCAAAAATGGGGTATGCCCCAGTAAAATGCCAAAATTGTGTTGAAAAATTGGGTTTTCTGATTCAAGTCTGCCTGTTCCTGAAAGCTAGGAAGCTGCTGAGTTTAGCACTACAAACCCTTTGTTGATGCCATTTTCAGGGGGAAATCCACAAGCCTTCTTCTGCAGCCACTTTTTCCATTTTTTTAAAAAAAAAATGAAATTTTCACTGTATTTTGGCCAATTTCTTGGCCTCCTTCAAGGGAACCCACAAAGTCTGGGTACCTCTAGAATCCCTAGGATGTTGGAAAAAAAGGACACAAATTTGGCTTGGTTAGCTTATGTGGACAAAAAGTTATGAGGGCCTAAGCGCGAACTGCCCCAAATAGGCAAAAAAAGGCCTGGCACAGGAGGGGGAAAAGGCCTGGCAGCGAAGGGGTTAAATGCTTGTTGGCAAAATATGTGTTTCGCAGGTCGAACAGTATGAAGACCACTGAGGCGTTAGTTAGTTAGTGGTAAGTGGTTTATTTTTCAGTATACGGAAAGAATAATATGTTTAATAAAGTCCCAAGTGTTATCGTCTTCCTTAGTCTCTGTGTTCTTCTTTTCGTATCCTTTTCCCAGGATAGTGATTGTATGTTCTGTGTTTCTTCTTTCACAGGTGACCCAGCTGTCTAGCTCGCTCGTCGAAGTCCAGGGTGGTGCCGGAAATAGAAGGAAAAACGCTAAGGTAAGTATTGTGTTTTTAATTAGGGTTCTTCCCTTTCTTTTAGCTCTGGACTGGGAGGTGGTACACACAAAAGGAGGGGGTTGGTGCCAGTGAGGAGTGTGCAGGGGACTAGTGTGCACACACCTAATCTTAGTGTGGGAATACGTGACACTAGTGAGTTTATTTACAGTTCCCTTCCTTCTACCTCCCTGTCAAACCCTCCTTTATGACCCCTCCCCAGTCCCTTCCCTTCAATTTCCCTTTTTCTTGTCCAAAAGGACCGTACCTTGTTAAGCCACGACCCTCCAGGGCCGTGGCTGGCTTGGTAGTGTTCCTCCTGCTGGTCTCCTGGTTCCTGGTTCTGGAGCTCTTCTTCTTTCTCTCCTTCCTCCAGTCCCTCGTCTGTTTCTTTCCTGGACCTTTTCTCCTCTCCGCTCTGTCCTTGCCTCGTTTCCTCCGTATTCCGTCCTCTCTCCTCGTTTTCTCCACTCTCCGCGTTCCTCTCCCCTCTTTGTGTCAGCGCGACCTCCTTTTGTCCCCCTGTAGCCCGGGAAACGCACGTCGTTTCCCGGGCAACGCCGTCCTGGCTTCCGCTCTCGAGCCGCGTCTCCCCGGCAACGGGAAGACGCGGAAATGACGTATCGGCCTCGGCCGATACGTCATCTGCCTCGTTCTTAGCCGGGATCGCCCGGCTACATCCCTCTCCCCATGAAAGGTCCTGCTCGAGGACCGTAGCAGCGTCAGGGAAACGAGATAAATAGTCAGCCGGGGCCTGTTGGTGAACTGGTATGTGACGGACCTGAAAGGAAAATGGTTGCAGTTCAAGGAACCATCGTAATATCCGAGAATTGGTATCCTTATGGGCAGACAACCACGTGAGGGGAGCATGATCGGTAAAAAGTATGAAGGGCCGACCTAGAAGGTAATATTGCAACGTATCAACGGCCCATTTTATGGCCAGACATTCCTTCTCAATGGTCGGGTAGTGTTGTTCCCGGGGAAACAGCTTCCTACTGACGTATACTACGGGATGCTCCCTACCTTCCCCGTCAGGTTGGGCTAATACTCCCCCTAAACCCACATCTGAAGCATCAGTATAGAGATGGAAAGGTTTCGAGAAATCCGGGCATCGGAGTATCGGGTCTTTGGTTAGGAAGGATTTTAGTTGTTCAAAGCTGTTTTTCTGTTGCTCTGAAAAGGGTGCTAGCCTATTAGGATGGGATTTAGACAGAAGGTCCGTGAGAGGGGCGGCCAATGTAGAGTAATCAGGTATGAATCTTCTATAATAGCCCACTAACCCTAAAAACGATCGTAACTCTTTCTTTGTTGCCGGTTTAGGTGTGTTTAGTATGGCCTCTACTTTTTTTGATTGAGGTTTTAGGTTCCCTTGACTAATTTTGTAGCCTAAGTATGATATGTCGGGTGTTCCTATGATGCACTTTTTAGGATTGGCAGTTAATCCTGCGGTGACAAGAGTGTGGAAAATTTGGTATAAATGGTTTAGATGATCATTCCACGTTTCACTGAAGATTACTACATCGTCTAGGTAGGCTGCTGCAAAAGACTGGAAGGGATTTAAAAGTTTATCCATTAACCTCTGGAATGTAGCTGGGGCTCCATGGAGACCAAAGGGTAGTACAGTAAACTGATACAGACCGGATTGGGTGGCGAACGCTGTTTTCTCTTTATCCTCTGTGGCTAAGGGAATCTGCCAATATCCTTTTGTCAAATCTAAGGTAGTCATATATTTGGCTTTTCCTAGTTTCTCTAATACGTCATCAACTCTGGGTATGGGATATGTGTCAAACATGGAGTTTTCGTTAAGCTTCCTGAAATCAATACAGAATCTAATAGTACCATCGGGTTTTGGTACTAACACAACCGGGGAGCACCAGGGACTATTTGATGGTTCAATTACTCATTGTTCTAACATTTTCTGTATTTCAGCCTCCATAATCTGCTTCCTCGCCTCAGGAATACGGTATGGCTGCAACCTCACAATTTTCCCTGGTATGGTTCTTATTTTATGGGTTATCAAAGTGGTTTTACCTGGTAATGCTGAAAAGAAATCCCGGAAGTGTTCTATTAACCTGTATACTTGTTCCTTTTCTGCTTGTGTTAAGGTTTCATTCACTGGGGGTAGATCTTTCCCGTTACTGTGTTCGGTTGGACAGAACTCAATACTTTACTTATTATTTGTACATAGGAATCCCGTCAACACGCTAGCAGGGTTTGAGGGGTCTGGTTCCTCCCATTTTTTAAGGAGATTTATGTGATAAATCTGTGATTTCTGGGGAGTATTCGATAATTCAACCAGGTAGGTGACCGGAGAGACTGCTCTTATTATCTTATAGGGGCCCTGCCATTTGGCAATTAGTTTTTGTTCTGAGGTGGGACGCATAATTAAAACCTGATCTCCTGGTTGTAAAACCCGTAACTTGCTCCCTCGGTCATAATACTGTTTTTGAATATTTTGAGCTTGTTCCATATTCACTTTGACCGTGTCCCATAGACTTTGTAGCTGTGACCTTAAATTGTGGGCATATTCTAGAAGAGGCTTTTCCCCTTCTTCTGCCTCTTCCTCCCATGTTTCGATGGCCATGTCAAGAAGAGATCTTGGCTGTCTTCCGAACACCAGCTCGAAGGGGCTGTGTCCTGTAGAGGACTGTTCATGTGTTCGTATAGCGTATAATACTAAGGGTAATTTTTGATCCCAGTCTCTCCCTGACTCTTCAATCACTTTTTTCAATAAGGTTTTTATGGTTCGGTTATATCGTTCCACTAGTCCATCCGTCTGTGGATGATATACCGAGGTACGGATTTGGGAAATACCTAAGGTTTTACATACTTGCTTCATAAGTGTGGATACAAAAGGAGTCCCCTGGTCGGTGAGTATTTCATGAGGGAATCCTACTCGGGAAAAAATGTTTATCATGGCCTGGGCCACTGTCTTAGTTGTCATACTTTTCAAGGGAACGGCCTCGGGGTATCTTGTGGCATAGTGAACCATGACTAGGATATACGTATAACCCTTTGAGGATGGTACTACAGGTCCTATTAGGTCCATTCCTATCCTACTGAAAGGGATATCTATAATAGGTAGGGGCATCAGAGGTGCTTTCTTAGGTCTGCCGGGTTCAGTGAGTTGGCATCTGGGGCATTGGGAACAATATTTACTTATGTGGGCAAATACTCCCGGCCAATAGAACCGTCTAAGAAGGTATTCTTCTGTTTTTTCCCTCCCATAGTGACCTCCCCCAGGTTGACAATGTGCCATCGTTAGGACCTGATTTCTATAATGCTCGGGTACCACTAATTGTTGTTTATGTTCTCCGGTACCGGTAGTGGTTATATGATATAAGAGGTTTTTCTTAATGAGGAAGTAGGGACCCACCTCTTCAGTTTCTTCTTCCCTGGCCGACTTCCAGGCGTGGGCGAGAGAAGGATCTACTCTTTGTTGATGGGGAAAACTGACAGGGACTTCATGTGTCTCTGCAATAATGCCTGTGTTCGGTCCTGATCTCTCCTTTCCTAAGTAATTCAATTTTTCTATTCGTTTCTCTCGGCGTGATAACTTTCTCCGGATTGTAGGGCTTTCTATACTGCTATCGGAAAAAGGAGCGTCTCTCCACCAATCCTGTGTCAGTTTGGGTTGTCGAACGTAGTCCAGAATTTCTTGGAAATGTTCATAATCAGTTCCAATGATACACTCTTCAATCAGATTGGACATTACCCCCATCGGTAAGGTATCCCGGTGTTTTCCCCATTCTACTGTGAGGTCATATAAAGGGTATTGTTCTTTATCTCCGTGTATGCAACATATATTCACCCATTGTTCTGTTCTTTCATATACTATGGGGACTATGTCTTTTCTCACCACCGACTGGCTACACCCTGAATCAATAAGGGCCCATATGGTGTTCCCATTGACTTTCAGAAGTTGTTTAAACTTTTGGTTACCTCTTCCGGTACATAGTACCCGTCGCCTAGTAACTCCGATGGGCTCACTACTGTCCTGTTTTCTGGGGCACATGCGGGCAATGTGGCCCCATTCCCCACAGCTGTAACATTGGGGTCCTGCTACCGGTGGAGGATTAGGAAATCGGTGAGGTGCTGGTTCCTCCGAAAAGGCTCTTGTCGTAATTTTAGGAGTGGAAGGCCCTGGTTTTAAGATGGGTCGAGTGGATATATTTCTTACATCAGTGGAGCGATGATAAGCACATGCTAGATCAATTGCCATGTCCGTAGTCACCTTTGGATGTTGGCGTATCCAGTGCTTAGTGGTGGTAGGCAGGGACTCTAAATATTGTTCAAGGACAATTGTTTGGATTACTTCCTCCCTACTATTTCCGGAAGAACCCAACCATTTTAATGCCAAATCCTTTACCCGATAATAAAAGGTTCGGGGATCTTCATTCGGTCCCCATTTGATTTTTCTAAATTTAACCCTATAGTATTCCGTGTCATGTCCCACACGTTCTAAGATACTAGTCTTTATTTCTTGGTACGGCGTGGTTCCACTCGGGTTTGCTGCTTGATATGCTGCTTGTGAGATCCCTGTAAGTAAGGGGGCGACATACTGACCCCATCTATCCTCAGGCCATTGGGCGGATGAAGCCACTCTCTCAAAATTAGTAAAAAAGGCTTCGGGGTCTTCTCCGTCTTGATATTTCTGTAACACAGAACTTGGGACATTGGGATGTACTTTACTACTAGCAATGGTCTCAGTCAATTTTTTCATGGCCGTCTCATGGACCAGTTGATTATTCGCAAGAATGGTCGCCTGACTTTTCAAAGCTGACTGTAATGCTTCCCTGTCCTCTTTGGCCTCTCGCTGGTGGGCCTCCCACACCAGTTGGAGATGACGTTGGGCCTCGGCCAATTGCTTTATCATATCCTCTAATGAGGGTTGGTCACTCATGGTTATACTGTTCGATTACTGCGGGGAGGCTACGCAGGTAGAAATCCCACTTCTGACACCACTGTCGCAGGTCGAACAGTATGAAGACCACTGAGGCGTTAGTTAGTTAGTGGTAAGTGGTTTATTTTTAAGTATACGGAAAGAATAATATGTTTAATAAAGTCCCAAGTGTTATCGTCTTCCTTAGTCTCTGTGTTCTTCTTTTCGTATCCTTTTCCCAGGATAGTGATTGTATGTTCTGTGTTTCTTCTTTCACAGGTGACCCAGCTGTCTAGCTCGCTCGTCGAAGTCCAGGGTGGTGCCGGAAATAGAAGGAAAAACTCTAAGGTAAGTATTGTGTTTTTAATTAGGGTTCTTCCCTTTCTTTTAGCTCTGGACTGGGAGGTGGTACACACAAAAGGAGGGGGTTGGTGCCAGTGAGGAGTGTGCAGGTGACTAGTGTGCACACACCTAATCTTAGTGTGGGAATACGTGACACTAGTGAGTTTATTTACAGTGCCCTTCCTTCTACCTCCCTGTCCAACCCGCCTTTATGACCCCTCCCCAGTCCCTTCCCTTCAATTTCCCTTTTGCTTGTCCAAAAGGACCGTACCTTGTTAAGCCACGACCCTCCAGGGCCGTGGCTGGCTTGGTAGTGTTCCTCCTGCTGGTCTCCTGGTTCCTGGTTCTGGAGCTCTTCTTCTCTCTCTCCTTCCTCCAGTCCCTCGTCTGTTTCTTTCCTGGTCCTTTTCTCCTCTCCGCTCTGTCCTTGCCTCGTTTCCTCCGTATTCCGTCCTCTCTCCTCGTTTTCTCCACTCTCCGCGTTCCTCTCCCCTCTTTGTGTCAGCGCGACCTCCTTTTGTCCCCCGGTAGCCCGGGAAACGCACGTCGTTTCCCGGGCAACGCCGTCCTGGCTTCCGCTCTCGAGCCGCGTCTCCCCGGCAACGGGAAGACGCGGAAATGACGTATCGGCCTCGGCCGATACGTCATCTGCCTCGTTCGTAGCCGGGATCGCCCGGCTACAATGTGCCACAAACAAAAACGTATCCTTATAATCCATTTTTAACCTGTAGATAATACGTAATGACATAGTGATATTAGAGTTCTCATAACATGTTTTGAAAATTTCTTTATAAAAGGAAGGTTTATAAAGTAGATATTTATTTCCATAAGTTCAGTGAATATGTATGGGTGACTCACCTACAGATGGTTTGTGTCACACTGTTAATGTAAGCACTGTTAAAATTGTTTACACCATTCTGCTAATTTGAGGAATTTGCTAATCTACAAAGGACAGTGGGAGAAAAAGCTTCCTGGTACATTGGTCTGCTTTTATTTTATGGATTTGATCCTTGAATTAATGGTCCAGATATCTATAAAATGTAAGTTCTTCATGTTCAAAGCACCTTTTAAACATTAAGGCCTATATTTATATTTTTTGACGCAATACTGCATTTGCGAGTTTGTACGTCAAAAAGTATAGCACCGGCTTCTGCCATTCCAGGATGCCAGCCAGGCACCAAATTTATGGAATGGTGCAATCTGGTGCAAAGGGTGGTCTAGCGTAAAAAAAAAGTGATGTTAGCCGGGTGGGGGTGGCGGTATGGGAGAAGGGGGTTTTGCAACAAATAGTGACGTTAGGCTGGTTAGAGGCAAAAACATGCCTCCAAGCAGTCTGGCGTCATTTTATGATTCAAAACCATCCATACCACATGACTCCTGTCTTAGAAAAGACAGGAGTCATGCCCACCAGACCAATGGTCAGCAAAGGGGACAAGGGTCCCCTGGGCATGGCCATTGCACCCTGTGCCATGAAGGGGGCCCCAGGTTGGGCCTCCGATGGCACTTTAATTAAAATATATATATATATATATATATATATATATATTTACCTATACTTATCCTACTTACATGGAATGGGGTTCCACATTCTCTGGTGTCCCTCTGATGTGAGGGGGGTGTTCCTGGGGCTTGAGGAGGGCACCTGTGGACCCATTACATGGTGTTTGACCATGGAATGGGGTCCTCAGGTCACCCTCTGACCCAGGCATGAAATAATGGTACAAAGCAAGTTTCAACCATTATTTAGTCCCTCCTCCCACCTGTGCGTCATTTTAGCACGGGGGATAAATATGGGGCTATGGGGTTTTTAGATGGGAATGCCTATCTTGCAGCTTATTGATGCAAGGTAGGTTCATGCATGTGAAAAATGGTGCAAACTCCAATATTTTGACATTAGACAGTTCTAGCATCAAAATATGAATATGGAGTTAGTTTTGTGCCGAATTTGCATTTAAAAAAATTATGTAAATTTGACGCAAGTGGAGTATAAATATGCCCCTAGTTTCTCAAAAATTACTGAACCAAAGTGAGGAAACACATTTCCTTTAGTAAAGTTCTACCTTCATGGCAAGTGTGCTTTAATTCCATCCAGCTGCTTCTTCTATATCAAGAAACAAACAACCCTGTGAAAATTAAAATGGGAAATTACACTTTTTGGAACCCCTTTTTTCTTTGTGCCTCCTTGATGGATGTGAACGAAATGTGCCACAAAGAACCTAAAAAAGATATACTTTTTTGCAAATTTTTACAAAGGTGTGTCAAAAAGCACCAAAGGTATGAGAAAGCAGAAAAATTCCTTTCAGTGGAATCTTTGACTAAGCCTTCATTGTTAAGGCCACTTCTGTAACATATAAGTGTATTTCTTCCCTCATAGGAAAGAAACTGTGCACTCTTATACACCAAGTGTTAGACCTGGCATCCTTGGCGTGGTCTCTCCTGTCTTTTTTTGCCTCTGTTTCCCAGGTTTTCACTGTGTACTGGATTCTGTTTTTGCTGTTTTGGTACCCTGGGCACTTCAGCGCTGCTGACCAGTGCTAAACTGCAAGTGCTCCATGTGTAAAATGCATGTGTAATTGTCTTTCAATGACTGGCATATTTGATTTATTAGTAAGTCCCTAGTAAAGGGCACCAGAGGTGCCCAGGGCCTGTAAATCAAATGTTACTAGTAGGCCTGAAGGAAGCACAGGTTGTGCCACCCACCTGAGTAGTCCTGTAAACATGGTTCAGACCTGCCACTGTAGTGTCTGTGTGCAGTTTTAAACTGCCAGTTCGACCTGGCAAATGTACCCACTTGCCAGGCCAAACCTTCCCTTTTAATACATGTAAGGCACCCCTAAGGTAGGCCCTAGATAGCCCCATTGGAAGGGTGCAGTGCATGTTATAGGCGGGGCATGTACTGATGTGTTTTACATGTCCTAACAGTGAAATAATGGCAAATTCAGTTTTCACTGTTTCAAGGCCTATCTCTCTTACAGGTTAACATGGGGGCTGCCGTTAAATAACTTTTAAATGCAAATCCCCTTAGGGAGCAGATAGAAATGTGGAGTTTGGTGTCTCTGAACTCACAATTCAAAAATACAACTTTTGGTAAGACTGTTTTTTGAGTTGCCAGTTTGAAAATACCACTTTTAGAAAGTGGGCATTTTCCTGCTTAAACCATTCTATGGCTCTGCCTGCTTGTTGATTCCCTGTCTGGGTCAGACTGACAGTTGGGCTGTTTGTGAATCCCTCTAGACAGTGAGACAAAGGGAGCTGGGGAGTAGCCTGCATAGTCTGATGAGCCATCTGAGCTAGAGTGGAGGGAGGAATGTTCACGTACACCTGAATGGGCTGTGCCTGCCCTTACACAATGCAGTCTCCAACCCCCTAGTGTGTGTCTGGGGCCTGGCCTGGGCAAGGCAGGCTCTCGTAAACAAAAAAATACTTTCCTTTGAAGTTTGCCTACTGCAAAGGCAGAAAGGGGTGTAAGTAGTGGACCCAAAACCCCAGACTTTTGGATTATTTCTGGGATCAAAAGAAACCTCTGCCAAGGAGAAGAGCTGAAGAGCTGAGGAAAAGTGCTGCCCCTGGCTGTGACTGTGCTCTGTTGGGCTATCCTGCAGTTGCTGCTTCTGCCTGTGAAAGGGGACAAAGACTGGACTTTGTTGTGCATTCCTGCTTGAGAAGAATTTCCAAGGGCTTGAACTGAACTTGCCTCCTGTTTTGAAGTCTCAGGACCATCAAAGACTTCCTCTGCCAGCACCTGGAATCTCTGCTGAGACTCCTGCCCTGCCAAGTGGTGTCCTATCCAGTCCCTGGGCCCTTGAGAGGTGACGTTGGCTGTACATAAACTGAAATCCACTCACAGAACTCCTTGCAGGGAAATTTTAGACGCACCACCTGCTGCGCCACAAAAATCGACACTCTGCCTGCATTGCGGCTGGGATATCACACATCCCCGCTGGAGAAACAGCGCAACACCCACTTGCGGCTGCTGATAAAGATGCAAACCCCACGCACTGCGGTTTTCTAACACTATGCGACCAGATTTCTCACACATCGTCTCTGGGTGTCAAAGTCATCGTAAACCTGCGCGGATCTGAGGTGCCCTGTCTGGAAATCGATGCATCGCTCTCTTGCAAGGGAGAAAAACGAGACATCTCCGACCCAACCAGAGAAGAAACAACACATTGCCTTGTTTGTAAGTAAGGAATCAACGCATCGCTGATTCTTCCGATGCACTCCCACCCGTGGGGCTTTATTTTTGAAGCAAACCAGGTACTTTGTGTAAAAATCAACATTTCTATTGTTTTCTATGGAGTAAGACTCTCAATATTCTGAAAATTCATATCTTGACTGTGTATTTGGATTTTTGTTGTTTTGGTCTAAACTGGTGTGGTGTCCATTTTGTAGTGTTTTCACTATATTACTGTGTGTTTTGGTACAAAATCTTTACACAGTGCTTCTGATTTAAGCCTCACTGCACATGCCCAGCTGCCAAGGGGGCAAGAGGGGGTTAACTAGGTGTGTTTATCCTTTGCTCAGACTGGAATGAGGATCCTTGCTTGGACAGGGGGTAACCTGAGTGCCAACCAAATACCCCATTTCTAACACCAACCATAATGTCTGTTCTCACAGCTGACCATGGAGAAGTCCATAGTGGCCCAAATGCATCTGTGTTATATAGATTTGTTGTCTGCTAACTCCTCATACCTACTTCCTTTTCCTTTTACATTCACTTCTTTTTCCTCTCAATATTTCCTCCTGTCTCATTTAGGCTTTTCGTATTCATTTGCCACTTTTTCCTTACTGTTGCTACAAACAACCTATCCCTTGGCCCTTTTAGTTTTCTACTCTCCCATTGCATCTTCTTGTTCCCCCATTAATACTTCTCCATGCCCTTTCTAAGCATTTATCCCATGTCTAAAAAATATCTATAACATTGGTATGCTGACTATTTTTACTTTCAAATGCAGATGTAAAACTTTCAAACTGATACCTTGGTATACAATACTTTCAGATAGGTTAGGTATTGTTTACTCCTCCAAAACAGAATATTATTTAATATAGTTGTATGTTGGGGAAATTCCATTGCAGATTCACTGGTCCCAGTCATAACTGCAGCAATGAAAGATGCGTTTTATAGTGATGGTGTTGCTGTTAATCAAGAGGTGATCCTCCTAACGTCTTCCAGCACAGAAAAGGGTGCCACAGGTATACCACATTAGACACCTTGGCATAAAAAGAAGAGTGATTAACATGAGTTTGGGAACGGGGATTTTCTCACTAACCACTTTCTTGGCAGACCTCTGTTTCTTAAGCAACATCTTCTTCACTTCTTCTCGTTCTTCACCACTTAGCAGTGAGGTATCTGGTTTTTGGTGTCAGCTAATTTACAAACTACACTCTATCTCAGTCTCAGTTTCATCGACCTGTAGGCAATTAATACAAGAAGAAAGATAATCAGACATGGCCGTTTTAGTTAATGCAATACAAATCATCAAAACAATAGTACACCAATGTGTGAACTAATTGTTTTATTAAACAAGACACCATGCAGCCAATAATAACCTAAATTTGGCATGCATTCCGTACGATCCTCAATCTTGTCAAATATCGCTAGTGTGGAAGCTGTGAGAATATGAATAGTCCATCAAATACAACATCAGTGGCATATATCAGATTTGGTGCCACACAGTAAAACACCCAAGTATAGTCACATACCAGGACAAAAAAATGAGTACACATTTATAAGCCCGGGGCTCTGACATCCCAAAATGTCCATTGACCTTATTCTCATAATTCTAAAATCCCCATATGACCGTTATTTTTTACTCCTAATTCTAGGCCACTCAACAATAAACTTGCAAAAAGAAAAAAAACTAACAGAATGAAAAAGTGGTGGTGCCTTCCATCCTTTCATAACCAAACATTTTGTAAAGTGCTGCACTGCACTTAATTGATTTTTCAAAAAAATATGTGATAGGATAATGCACCAGAAATTGCAGACAAAGTGTAAGTAATCCTGCCCTCTAGAATTCAAATACAAAATGACCAAGTGCTCCCCAAAAAAGGGATGAGTCTTCAAGACAGGAAGTTGAAGTTGATACTGAGTGTAAAGTAACTTCACCCTCTATTGCACTTCCCTTGTAAATAAATGAATACAAAAATAAATATATTTTAAGAAATTGATTTTGCTTAAAATCTTACCACCGACGAAAATTCAACTCAAAATTAATTTTCAGTTGATTATTCGTGCACAGTATTAGAAACAAATACAGGCACTCGTCCAGAAAAGCTTTCTGACATTGTTTCCTTGTTCCCGCAATATGTTTTCTCTCCAAATACATTTTTTGCGTACGCAACATGGCTTAATGGTGCCAACCTTGAGTCATGAACTCACAGCCATAAAGAGAAATGCCAGAAATTGCGTGAGAGTACGCCAGCATAAATGACATTTCACCAAGGCCTAGTCCCATTCATACATGAATCTGCTAGTCGAATTTTCAGTAAGCAGATTTAAAAAATAGTTTAGAAAATAGCACCAATCCACAATCAATTGCCCCCACAGTATGAAAATAATTTTAGGTGAAACGCTCCACTTATTTATTGTATTGTTCAATTTAATATAAAGGCGATGGCTTATTTACTTTAGTAGAGCTTGTGGAATGGCTCACATTATTTATAATCTCACTGATATATATCTCCTGGGCTACCTATAAAGTTGAGTTTCAAATCTGTTACTATAAGATGCATTTGATGTTGTCAAATGCTATTTATTCACATTTGAAACATGTTCTTTGATAAGTTATTTGAAACAATATTTCAGACACTATGTGAATGCATGTTTACAAAAAAATCTAAAAATGTAACAATGCAATTTTTCGTCACTTTTTCCGTTGTCAGTAGATACTACAAATGGTTCTTCGAATGTGCTCTTTCTTTGGGATGAGGACAGCACATTAGCGCTGCAGGGCTCCTCATACTCTTGCCATTTACTGAAATTAATGACAGCCATCTATCTAGAACTTGTCTCGACATGATTTATGGCGCATGTCTTGAAAGTCAAAAACTTTCAGTTCTTTTGCCCTTGTGGGTGAACAAGACAACGCGCTAGCATTTCTACATTATCTTTTTTTAATGGCCTTTTGTTGCTATAAGGAAGCTAAGGGCGAGAAATAGCTGGAGATAGTTATACAATCGAGAGCATTACTGTTCCGGAATGCGAACTAACAATTGTCAATACGGTGCAGAACGTTAACAGAAAATTGAGCTTTGCTTGAAATGTATTTGAACACAACATCTCGGAATGCTGTTAGTATTAATGCATGTTTAATGTAAAAGATTTTAACAATAGTTTCTATTTCAAACCAAAAAACATTTCTACATTAGACAGCCTCAAGGCACTTGTCAATATGCAGGGCAGAATTATTGACAACGACTCGGATAACATTTAGAAATTCGATGTAGCATTACGTCAAATTTAACGATTACAAACTTCACGAGTTTTAATGATGCAAACAGCTTAAAATTTACATTTTATAAGATCTCGTCATTGCTTGTTCTTCCACCAGTGGCGACTGGTAATCCCTGAAAGTTGTGGGGTGTATTACTTGCAACATATTCACCTCATTGTTTTCAAAATTTGTCTTTGTGATCTGACACAAAAATGTACCCGTACACTAACACTCACTGATTCTTGCCAACAAACTCTCTTGCACATACTCATAGTTTCATAGTCACTGACCTTCACTCACAACTACCGGTGTACAGGGACACTGATTTGAGCTCCTGAAAGACAAGTGTGCTACTTTAATAGTGTAGCAGGTTCAGTTGCACCAGGGCATCTCTGCCCTGTTGTACTGCACCTGTTGCACAATTGATGGAATCACCCATGACTCTCTCCCACTCCCTCTCCTAGTCTCCCCTCTATTCACTCATTCTAAAACACTCACACAGCTTTAATTACTTCCTTACTTTCCCTTGTTCATTCTCACTCTCACTCACTCACTGATTCTTACTCTTTTATTCTCATTGACAGCCTTAACCACTTTAAACAACACACACCCTTTCTCAAACTCATTCTCTCTCAGTCACTCACAATCACTTTCACTCACACAGACACAGAGAAACAACGATTTTTCTTACCTTTCTTCCTTTTATGGCAACTCAGAGGCTCTATGGCAGCAGCAGAGCTGTAGTCAGATGCTGGACATAGGAGCCAGCATGTCATGATTTATAACAAGAGGCCAGACAGAGCAGCAGGGCCAGGGTTCATAGGAAGATCTACACGAAGCCCCCTGTCCCAGTTCCTTGATAGGAATGGAAGCACAGTCCTGTCCGAATCCTGAACCGTTCTGGGGGACCTGACCCTGCTGCTTTGCATGTCTTCTCATCGGTCTCAGGGATGCACTGATGTGCACACTGATAGTCACACTTTATCAGGTATATTGTGCGATCTGTGACATGTGCAGTTTGTCTGCTAAATACAATGGATTGTGCTTGTGTGAGGGGATCGTAGTTGCACCATGCCCCTCAGACATGCACATTCCAGGCATCCAATAGTGGTGTGTTGTTAAACCACACTCTCTTGCTGGATCATCCATTAGCTCCTTCACCCCCTCCTCCTTCTGTCTTCAGGAGCCTGGTAGAGAGGCCTTACTGCAGGGTTTAAGTAAACACGAAAGTTGTGTTTCCATGAACACTGCTAAATTAAATTATTACACCTGTAGTCATTTAATTTAACAGTGGGTCCGTGGGCTCACAGGTTGCATGGTTAGCCCAGGACCCCCTGAAGAGGAAATACCCCGTCTTCCACCATTTAAAGCCTCCTGTATTTCATGTAAGGAAGGGTAGGGCAGTGTGGAGACAATGATTAAATACAAGAAAGTATAGACCGAGAGGTTAAACAGCTTCACCACATAGATGTGGGAGAGATGTAGATTACACTGGCATAATTCATGGAACTTCCAGAATTTTGCATTATGATTGCTACGCAAAATACACAAATTGCCCAATTACGCAATATTTTATATTTAAACTGCTGTGCATGGCCAACCTATAATGCAGGAACATAGGAACAATTTTATTTAGCATGTGGATAACTCCATCCCTACTGCAGAGTCTCGCTAATGGAAAATATAAGAACATTTTCTAAAAACTATTAAACATGAAAATGAAAACATTTTGTAATACATTTCAATGTAAATTCAGTTGAACTATTTAACTTTAAATGTAGAGTAAAAGATAAACAACACTATAGCCCTAGTTCATTACTTTTTACTTACAAATAACAAATGGAAATATATCACGTTATAAATCATTTGTTGAAGTTTAAAATAAAAAAGAAATTCCCACCAACAAATATTTTACAATATATTATTATAAAATATAATAATGTACAATAATAATTATTTAAAGTGATGTATAGAATTAAGTAAAATTAATCATTTTTTTCACAAAACATATTGTTACACTAAATTCAAAATAGCATCTCATTTTTAAAATTAAATAATGAGTATATACTATTTTTCTATGCACTGTTTTCACATGAATTTATATAAAAAATTTATTTTGAACTATTTTCAATATTTAATGTAACATTATTTCCTATGAGGTTTTATTTTAAGTCCCTACTTCCATTATTTATTTAAGAGTGTTGCAGTATCATTGTTTGGCCTTGTGGTGTGCTGGACTTACTACTGTTTTTTTCAGTAATAACTTACACTTGGAGTTTACAAACACCAAAAAGTGATAAACTTACTCAAAACGTGTTAACATACTCAAAAGCGTAAGTTGAGTCTATGAATCAAGCCCTCAGTGTTTCTTGTCTATAGAAGTCACACACTCTAATATATTAATCTTACAGCTCACACAGTTCTCCCTGGATTATTGTTTAAACAACTTTATGTGTGGAGTTCAATTCCCTCTACAAGTGTTTTTGTTTTCCTTGCCTTAGTGAGTGGCAGTAGGTATGTTACCTTCGGGCAATTGGACACTGCTATTATTACACTACCAACATGGGCAAATACTATTTTCTATGATAAATGGTGAATTCTGAATAGTTATTCAATTAATTAAATTTCTTAGAGCTTGATTTTTCTGAGAGTAGTATATGTAAGGCTTCAAACATCAACACCATCACTTCAACATGGGATAGTATATAAGATTAAAAGCTAAATTTTATTTCAGGTGAGAAGTTGTAGTGCTAATTTCGAAGTTATTTTGGTATTCTCTTAAGACTTTTCCCTTTTATCTCATATATTTGCTGATATAATGTCATATATAGTCACACTTATATGAGGTTGTTTATCTTGTTCACTTTCCAACAGTCTTATCAAGGGTGTCAGTGACTAGGCAATGTTGTTGCTTATGAGACCCACCTTTAAGTAAAATGATAGGAATAATGTAGAATGGGAACATTTGAAATAAGTCATCAATAGTACATCTCTTCTTTTGATTGCACTTTTTTTAGTCAATACCATTATCTAAGAAGTTGAAAAGCAGTGTTTGTACTCGAGGCTTGCCTCAGGGATGAAGAATATAAATACACATATTGCATGAGAATCAGACTCTGTTGGTCATGGAGTGTGCACAAATATCAGTGAAACACCATCTAACTGAAGAGGTTGCAGGCTTGTGGTTTGCAACGCAGAGGCAAGGTTATGAACATGTGGTCAAGGCTGGGAACTTATCTATTGGCTATCTAAATAAAAAAATCTGAGAAGGATGTGAGTGAGGGCTACGACCTGCCTGGGAACTCTACACGGAACAGTGTGAGTGGAAGATGGCTTGCCACTTTTACCCCAGATTCTACAGCAATGCAAAGAGTCGGACTGCTTGCTGGATTGTGGAACACCTACCAATATGGTTTCCCAATTTGCTGCCTGCCCAGGGCAGAGAGAGAATACTTGTACCTCTAATGATGAAATTGGTAAGGCATTTTCCCAACTCTGACTTTTCAGTAACGCTGGCTCTAATAGTTGTCCAACGGAATTATTAGATCGATTACCTTCTAAGTTAACCCCCAAAACAGGCCAAAATTTTCAATCAAACCTCTCCTCCAACTTGAAGGAAGCTGTCCTCACTGTCATCTTGAAACTGAGCAACTTGCTGATAAGTACTCAACTTATAGGCTCAGCTCCCTAATAATGAAGGATCAAATATCCTAGCCAAAGTGTTGGCTGTTCAGTTGCTTCCCTAAATGTACTCCATGTCTATGCAGATAAAAATGTTTTTATTCCTTGTAAGTCCACCGGATATAACCTTAGATGCCTGCACAGCCTTACACACCTGCACAATGCCATGGTGCTGGCATATTGTGTAATTGGAGACAGTTTCCCTTTTTACACACCTCTCAATTAATCTTAATACATCCATCTCCTTTAGATAAGATGGAACTATGGAGTTTCTGACCACAGATTCTAGGTCAGCTCCTTTCCAGTGGCGCAGCAGCCGTTGGGCTATAGGCTTCATGAAGTTACAAACTCCACCTATTCAGGGTGTGGCTTTTGATGCTGTTTTATACTAACTTGGACTCATTGAGGCAGATTTGCATATGGGTGGGTCCAAACTGAGGTGGCATGGTGGTAGAAAAATAATGGAATTGCATTCCATCTATCCCCTTGTTGCAGTTGACACCTTAAGTGTAATAGATATGCCCAGAAATAGGTCCCATGCTCAATTTGCTACTGGAATCAAGTTATACCTGGCTGATGAGCCCTTATCAGGGCGGGACCAGTCCTGGGTTGCTTTTATTCCAATTCAGGAAGGACCTGGCTTGTCAGTTTGGGTTATACTGCTCCCATTGGAGCAGGGTCAAGACAGATTTGCATATAGCTGGGTCCAAACTGAGGTGGCATGGTGGGTGTAAAACTATGGATTGGGATGCAGCCACAAACAATTGCCAGTTGCTAGGATTAATTCAATTCAATTCCATCCATCACCTCGTAGTTGTTGCAGTTCATGCCCTAAGTGCAAAGGGTATGTCCAGACATGGGTCCTTGCTTCCTGTGCCACTGAAATCAATACACCTGAGTAATAAGCCCTTATGAGGGCGAGGGTTGCTTGTATTCTGATTCAGGGAGGACCTGGCATGGCAGTTCTGATTGGACTGTTCCCATTAGAGCAGGGTCATTCACCTCCTTTAGATAAGATGGAATTACAGAGTTTAAGACCACAGACTCAAAATCAGCTCTGTTAGCATACACACTTTTCCAGTGGGCCTGCTGCGATAGGGCTAAAGGCTTCATAAAGTTGTAAACTCAGCCCTTTTTATGCTGTTCTTTACCAACCTGAACTTTTCCCATTGGAGCAGCATCAAGACTGAATTGCATATGGCTGATCCAAACTCAGGTGGGTGAAAACAATGGATTGGGATGCAGCCCCAAGTGATTGCCAGTGGTTGAGGTTAACTCAAGCATTCCATCCATCACCTTGATGTTGTTGCAGACTTTTATCAACCATGCACATGTTTTATGCATCCAAACAACGCTTAGCACTCGGCTAAACCATAATCGCAAAAATGATCAATATACGAAGGAAAAGCTGCACTTACAGAAACAATCCATTGACAAATGTTTTCAATAGTGCTAGGCAAAGGTGCCCCCTCCACCTGAGGTGGGTGACAGCTCTAAGGAGGTGCAGCAAGCAGGGAATGAAGCCCAGAGGGAGCTGGCAAAGGATAAGTGAGTTAGACTGGTAGTTTAAAGAAGTACACTAGAATGAGGTGAGAGGAAACAAGGAAAGTATGATACACAAGGCAGGTTAACAAACAGTTGGGGAAGCGTAAGGGCATGCAACCTAAGAGTCATCAGGCACAGACTCAGCACTTTCAGTATCCTTTAAGTGGCCCTGCTACCTTTGATCCAGAAGTTCCACCCAGTCCAAACCTTCAGAATCACAACCTCCAAATACCAGTCAACCAGTGGCTCCACAAAGCCTCATGAATGCTTTGTCTATCCACTGTGTGAGATTAGTGAGTGGTGGGTAGAGAAGGGGAGTCTGGCCCTGTTGACCCTGACAGTATTTGAAACACATAAACACAAAAGGTGGCTAGCTTCAATTATGAGAGGATTTGCTGGAATAGATAAAATTCAATGTTACAGTTTTCCCTTTTCGATCATCCACAAGAATTAGAGTAGGTGCCTCACCCACTACTTGTGGTATGCTTCATCATCAGCGCCTATCCACACCTTGATAGGGTGACACCACTAGGGCAGGCTCAACCAAAGATTGGGAGTTCTTAGATGAAGTATCTTATGGGACAATTCAAGGATGCAGAAATCTACAGTTAAAAGTACCTCCTAGTTAAACCAAATATATAATCCTATCTATCAATGGTACCTGTGGCATGTTTAAAAAGCAACAAATCGAGGTTTCTCGGGACATTAGTATCCCTAAACCTATATTAGGGTAATATGTTTTGGCCCACACATGGAGCCCAAAAGGGTCTAGGGCCTTCGTCAGGGCTTATCAAACTGTCCCTGCCTATTTAAACATACATGCCATGCTCAATCATGAGACCTATTGCTCTCTCACCTATCATAGATGTAAACACCTCACCCAGAAGTATCCTATTATTGAGTGGTTCATGTACCATACATTCAGGAGGGGGAGTGCGATCCTATAGTCACTCTTGTGTCAAGGTACCGGTCACCGCTGATAAACCTATGATTGCACCTGCTACACCACCGAACAATATTTGAGACACAGCATTCCTGCAACCAAACCAACATTTAGAGGCCAGTGTCTTTATTTCATCAGGGATAGGTCCACTCTTGTGATTTTTACTTTAATTACATCCCTTCATTATCAGTGTTTAGGGAAACCATATTGCATTCTGTCAAGATGTTTCAAGCAAGTAAAGAAATATAGCCAAAACAAGAAGACATTTCCTAGTCGAGTGTATGTCATATTTTTGCACATTCATCACCTATCTTCTGTTTTTTCTAGGAGAAGGTATAGACAGTTTTCAGAATGTTCTGTGGTGTTCTTATTCATTCCTCATAAAACCTTCACGAACAGCCATGGCAGGAAAGTCATAAAATATTAGTCACATTAGTGCAGTATCATTTTGCAATTTCACCAGTTTCATCTGTTTCGCACTACCATGATCTTTGCTCCCAATCTCAAATATCACAGATAATTCAAAATTGGAAGGATTGTGTTAATCTTCTTAAAACTTTAGTCATCCTGCACCCTGAGGGCCTCACTGGACTCACTGGAGGAATGGACTCGGGTAAGTCATCCACAATTACGCCATATTCACCACACCTTGAATACATGCACTACCCCACCCCTCCAACTACCACCAGGACCACTACCCCATCCAGGCCACAATCGCTAAATCCAGTCACCCTGCATGCCCACAAACCCACCAACAGGCCCACATCCATCCCACTGTGCACAGCCACCTACCCCTGAAAGGCATCACAATGGCACTACACCACCCACAATGCACCTCCACATCCCAAGCAAAATGTAATGGCAACCCCACAAAAGCACCCTGCATGGCCGACCAGTGGAAGCCCTGCACAAAATAGGCCAGCCCTGTGCACCTTATCCGATTTTGCAATTGTAACATACCTGTCCTTTCCCCCAACAGGCACCACCACCCATGCCACCCTGACGGACAGGACAAGGAGTGGCAGTGGCCCACATGAAGACAGAGGCACCACTCAGGACACTGAAGAGGGAACTCTGGACAGTGAGGAATACCCTGGGCCTTCACACAGGCCTGGGCTGTCACCATCCAGCAGCCCCACCTAGGACACCACTGACACCCCTACCACCCAGCCACCAACATCAGCTCCGGGCAACCGCCCCACACCTGGGTATCCAGGCCACAGACTGGTGGAACACAAGGACAGAGGCCACAGTCACCACCTACCAACAGGCAGGAAGACGATGGCCCCAGTACAGTGCACCATCAGACATGTGCAGGGGACACAGGCACAAGGGGCTAGGCCCAGTGCGAGGGCAACAGTGGCCCAGGGGAGAGGCCAAAGGATGGATGCTGCAGCCCAGGAGGTCATCTCTGAGGTCCTAGGAGCATACCACCATACCGAGGACAGGATGGGCCAGATCGTGGCCACCCTGGAGCAGAATAAAAAGCTGCAGATAGCACACCACCAGGAGGCCAAGGAGCAGTGGAAACAGCTCAATGCCACCATGGCCACTATTGCAGGGGCTCTGCTTCACCACTTCCCAACCCAGCCTGAGAATGACATAGACCAAGATACAGACCAGACCAAGATACAGACCAGACATCAACAGCAGCAGGAACTGGACTGGTGCCACAATCTAAGGACACACAGGAGACCAGCACCTCCACCAGTACAGGCCAACACCAAGCACCAGAACGGTCCCTCAGGCCCAGATATGGCACAGGAACACATGTCAAGACCAAGGCAACCTCAAAGAAGTGACAGTGACACAAACTGTCCCCCAAGTGTGCCACTCACCCGGCATTCCAACCGTGCAATATCAACTCAACAACATGTAAAATACAGATGGACATATTACCACTGTCAGCAATCGCTGAGACCATGTAGCCAGTATTGACATCCACCAGTAGCCCACTCCCATCACTGTAAAGAACACCCTGGCATCCCTGACACCTAATAAAACACATGTACACCAATGTCAATGTCCCCTTTCAGTATGTTGAATCAAATCGAACTGTGCATGCAATTGTCATTGTAATCATATAATCATACCTTTATTGCAGGAATGGCACCCCAAGCACAACATTGGGTGTTGTCAACAGAAATGCCTAACAAGTTGTTCATCATGTCACTTGTCACATGCAAACCTTGTTCAGTGAAAATGTCTATTGACCCAACACCCACCTAGGGGATAAGTCATACAGACAGTATGCAGCACAGACAACAACAGCAGCAAATAGTATATCTTAGTCACTGGACGTATAGTTGGATCAGTTGGTTCCTGGAGTGAACACCTTCCCCCTCTTCATCATCACCATCACTCTCATCCCCTCTTAGAGGAAGCTGGTCTGGATATACAGCACACTCCTCCTCCAAGAGGGGAATACATTTCCTCATAGCCACATTCTGCAGCATGCAGCAGGCCACCACTATTCTACAGACCTTTTCAGGGCCATAGGCCAGGGATCCCCCAGAAATATGGAGGCAATGGAATCTAGCCTTCAGGAGACCTATAGTGTGCTCTATCACCCTCCTAGTACATCCATGGACCTCATTGTAATTCCTCTCTGCATCTGTCCTAGGATTCCTCACTGGTGTCAGGAGCCAATGCATGTTGGGGTAGCCAGAATCACCTGCAAAAAGTGGGCAAAACAGGACTGTGACTAACAACCCTCAGTTGCAGACAGGCTGGCTGTCAGCTATGTGTAGAAAATGTGTCAGACACACTTACCTATGAACCATCCTCTGTCCCCTTGTAGTTGTTCTATCATGTGTTGCACACTGCTGTTCCTCAGCACAAAGGAATCATGGACTGATCCCAGGAACATGGCATTCACATGTGAGATGTACTGGTCAGCAGTACACACCAATTGAATGTTCATAGAATGAAAGTTCTTCCTGTTTCTGTACACCTGTTCACTTACTCTATGTGGGTGCCATCGATGGCACCAATTACATGAGGTATGTTGGCACAGGCGTAAAAGTCTGACGTGATGGCAGGGAGTTTCTGCACTTTTGGGAAACCTCACATTTGACTGCAGGTGTCGTAGAAATGCATTCAGGAATATGGACAGTATGAGGCAGAACATTGGCTGTGAAACACTAGCACCCATGCCCACTGTCACCTGAAATGAGCCTGTGGCCAGGAAATTGAGTGCAGAGAGCGCTTGCACTTCAGTAGGGATGGCATGCTGATTACGATTAGCCGGTCTCAGTGCTGGATCCAGTAAAGTTCCTGAATAGCAGCACAAGTGAGTCTGTAATTGATTATGATGTGACGCTCCACCATGATCTCCAAATCAACAAGTGGGCTGTACACTGATGAGGCCCTCCCTTGCCACATGGGTGTGTACCTAGGAGGAGTGGAGAACACATGTTAGGGACACATATTCATCTTCCCAACATGTTGAGTATTCAGCACTGCTGGCAAACAAGTCAATGACACATATTCATTGTAGGATTTTAAACTGGAGTGACATGTCTTCACTGATACATCTGGACTGTTGTGGTGAGTAAATTTGTTTTGTCCATGCTTTTTGGGGATGGGGTCCATGGGGCCTGCATGAGGCCAATGAGAAATTAATAACTGCGTGGTAGTGTGCAAAATGTCTGTCCCCAGTAATCCAGATATGTAGCAGTGGAAGTGACCTCATACCGCTAGCGGTTGTCGTAATCGCGTAAGGCGGTGTTCACCACCGTGCACCCATTCATTGGTTAACATAGTTGTCAGTGGGGAATATGGGCCTATCATGATCGGCGCCGGCGGTGAAAGAGCACACCACTGCAGAGCGTCCGCTATCTCGTCACCCCAACTTCACTTGACTCCCGGATTACGTGCTTGCAAGTACTCCACTGAGTGTGCTGCTGTGTCCTGAGCCTGGTCCTGGAAGTGGCACGAGTGGCAGGGGAAAGGGCCCCGGCCTTCACCATGAGGAACGGGAGACGCTGGGGTCCTACCCCTGTACGACAAGCTCTATGGTCGACCAGAGGTACAGGTGAGTAGGCAGATTGGGGTGCATGGATGTGTGAAATGGTGGTAGATGGCTGTAAACATGTGTGCACCATTTGACACTTTACAGCCATGGAATGCATGACATACTGCGTGTGTGAGGTGCTGTAATGCTGTTTTAAGTGTCCGTCCCATAGGGGACGTATAGCCAGCTGTATCAAATGGGCATTGTCTGACCTCTGTGTCACTTTTCTGTGTGCCCCCTACAGGTCAGTGCCCATCAGAAGAGAGGAATACACCAGGCCGTCGCCAGGGGGGTGCGGACCCGGAGAGCTACAACCGGCGGAGCACCCACTGCAAGAAGCGGTGGGAGGACCTGCGGCGCTGGGCCAGGAAGACCTGCTAGGCCCAGCTGGGGAAGTCCTCCCAACGAGGAAGGGGTGCCTGTCGGGCACTGACCCCCCTAATGCACCACATTCTGGCGGTGGAATATCCAGACTTGGATAGGCGCTTGGAGGCTGCACAGCAGACACAAGGGGGTGAGTACAGAAACCATTGTAAGCCTCCTTGATGGATGTCTGAGGGTGCTGTAGTAGGTATGCTGTCTAGTGGTAAGGACTCTGATAGATGTCATTTGGCATAGGGGCCCCCATGGGCAGTTAGATGATAAGGGACAGGTGTGCAGTTCTTCAGGTCCTTCTGTGATGTTGGAGATGGATGTATACCAGGGTTGTGTCCAATAGTCAGGGGCATAGCCATTAGTATAGCTGTAGGTGCTGGATGGTGGTATATTTGCTGGGTGGGAGTATGTGTGAACCAGTTATGTACATCCATTCACCTATTTACAAATGTGTCTCCTGTTTTGTCTCCCCACCCCTGTTCTCCTGTGTTGTTTGTGTACATCAGCATCATCTGGCGAGGGAGCAGTGACACTGGTGAGTGGGGATGCAGCGGCCCACGGTTCCAAGGAGGCAGAGTCGAGTGATTCCAAGGGGACCAGTGGGTTGAAGGGCGAGGGGAGTACCATGGGGGAGGCAACTACCACTTAATGGAGTGATTCTGACACCTCCTCCGATGGGAGCTCCCTGGTGGTGGCAGACCCTAGTGGGCCCACCCATTCTTTGTCATCATCTGCCACCCCCATACCATCACCACCCTCCCAGTTGCTCCCCACTCAGTTGCCCGTGCCCGCTCACCCAGAAGGGTGGGCGTCTCCTTTGCTCCAGGCACCTCATCCCCTGCCCCAGTCAGTCTGGCTGTCCTCATGGAGGAGGCTATTGACCTCCTGAGAACCATCTCTTTAGGGCAGACAACCATTGTCAATGCCATCCAGGGGCTAACATCACAGGTGCAGCAGACCAATGCCTACCAGGATGGCATTCACAGTGCCGTGTCTGGCCTACAGAGATCTTTTCAGGCTCTGGCCTCTTCTTTGATGGCAGCCAGTGTCCCTGGTCTTTCCGTTCCCCCTCCCAGCACCTCCACCCCTTCAAACACCCAACTCCCTTCACCTGTCCCAAGCACACATTCTGACAGCCATGCACACACCTTAACACACAAGAAGCACACAGAGAACACACAAGCACCACACTACCCACCACAGGCATACACACAGCCAACATACAAAGCCACACGCACCAACACCCACTTCCCCCAGTGTGTCCACCTCTCCTGCCTCCCTGTCTGTCACCTCTACATGCACACTCACAGGCACTGCACCTTAATCACTGTTTCTGGCCCCATTCTTGCAGTCACTACAACATCAGACATCCAGTCATGCACCCCAGACACCACACCTGAACTCACCACAACAACATTGACTGTCACATGCAGCACACTCACCAGACCTGCAGACACCCAGACAACATCCATTTACACTGGCAGCCTGTCTTGTCCCACTGTGTCCACCCCTCTCCTCCCAAGACACTCAAACATTCCCAGACACCCATCCAACACACATCCACCACTCCTCAGCATACTGTACAGTCACCTGCATCCACGTCGCGCACACCTACACTTGGTACGAACACTCCCTCAACCTCAACTTCCACATCTTCCTCCAGGTCCACCCCGATTGCCCCTCAGAAACTTTTCCTATCCCGTGTAGACCTTTTTGAACCCACTGGCCCACCCCATCTCGTCCCTAAACGTGCCCACCCCCTTGCCCTGTCCACTCCTCCCACGTCCAAGTCTGCCCCTGTCTGCCCTTCACATTCCTGTGTACCTTCCCCTGTGAGCAAGATGCCCCAGGCTGGCCCATGTACATCTGCTGCACCCCAGTCAAAGGCCGCTCCCTCACCTTCCAAGACAAAAGCCAAACCCCCTCCACCTCCCAAATGTAAGCCCAAGCCCTTCCCCCAGACATAAGTCATTACCCACCCCGCCATCCCCTGCCCCTGTTCCCTGCGGTGCCTGGCTGCCCCATTGATGCACCTTTATGGTGCAGTACCATGTGCACATGTGGGAGTCAAGTTGGGGCTATTTGGGCCCATCAGCCTTTTAGCTATGGACTGGCTATTGGCCTAATGTAGATGTTCTGTTGCTCCTTGAGCGTTAAGAAAGTTTGTGTGGCCAGTGTTGTTGTTGATACACTCTGAATCCGTGGTTATTCATTTTATTGTGGGGGGGGTGTTGTGCACATGTGTGTATTTGGGCAGATTTCATTTGAATTGTGTCGGATAAGTACCTCTGGCTCTGGGGTGTATGGCTTGTGCTGTGATTAGGGGTTGGCAGGCCGGTGCGTTGCAGGGTGGTTGGAGTGGGTGGATATGTAAGTGTGCCCCTTCTTCCCTTGTTTAGTAGGTTGTGGTACTTACCATCATCGTCTTCTTTGGCAGTCTCGGTCAGGGAGATATCTGGCAAGGAGCAGGACTGGCATGATTTGCAACTCTCTCTCCATGTCTGCTTCGGCGTGCTGTGTGAGCCTCCGGTGAGTGTTTCCTTTTATTTGGTTTGTTTCTGCCTGGCTTTGCTTGGTGGTGGTTCCTGCCCCGGAACTGATGGCTGTCTAGTGCTTCATTATTTGTTGGGCGGGTTGGGCCTTTCCATCGGCCTGTGGACGGCCTATTCTGTCATTGTCGGCACTCCTCTGCTGGCGGTAAGTGTTTTTCAGGCTCCCTGCTTTTCATGTGCTTCATTATTTGGCGGCCCAGACCACCTGACTGTTGGCAGTAGTTACCGCCTCTGCCGGCAGTGCAGTCTTTCCCGCTGTCTTCATAATGAGGGCCTCTGTTTCGGAAACGCGTTGTTTTTTTTTGCTGTGCATTAGATATATATTCACTTCAGCAACACAGTGACTGAGACTTTTTCTCTTCTTTTTTTGTGAAGGAGTATAGATTGCTAAACAAAGCAATTTGTGTCTTTCATTTTATTGGAAATGTTGCAGTGATAAAATTAAAGATGCCATAGAAGGTGTCATCAATGATATAAGATGTGGAGTAATTAGCTGTGCATGGCGAAGGTGCGAGTATTAGTTACCTTAGGGAGTGAGTTATAGTTACTTGAAACAACTATAACTGCTGAATTTCAGTGGTTTTGTATGAGTAAATTCAGAATTTAACTATAACGTCCCTATAACCTTTGATTTTTTTCATTGAATTTCTATTTGTTTTTAACATAAAGTAATTTTAATTACTATACATTAATCCAACCACCACTGTGCACGGCCTCTGGCCATGCACAGCGGGTATTGCCTGCAGGGAATGGCCTTTGGCCAGGCCCTTCATCCAACCCCTTATAACCACCCAACCCTCAATGCATGGCCTTTGGCCATGCACTGCAGAGGGATCGCCACATGGCCTGTCTCTGTCAGTGGATGTGTAAGTGGGTGCCTGAGTGTCTGAGTGGGTGTGTGAGTGGGTGCATGAGTCTCTGAGTGCATGGATGAGTGAATGAATTAGTATATGAATGAGCCTGTGAATGTTTTCTTTTTATTTTGTTCACTTATTCACAAATATACAAGAATGAACCATATTATTCTCGAATATTCTCAAATATTCTTGTAAATATGTGAATATCTCGCATGGTGAGGAAAAATCATTTTAAACTCATATTTTGACCCTCAAACACCCTTATATTACACTCCTGGGGTCGAGGAACCTCCACCCTAAACCCTCATGCTACTTTTCATTTATTTTTTCATCCGCCGCGACCGTGTCCCGGGAGCTTAAAATGGAGGTCTCAACTTTCTGTTCAGGTTTGTGGCCAGCCAATTACAGTGCTACTATTCAGACACATATTCATCAATACTCACATATTATTCGTGACCTCAGACGTCCAAATTAGTTTTTTCTTTAATTTCTCTTGTTTAATGTTTATATGAGAACCCTGGTGACCCTTATCGATTCTCACAACATCCACTTATTGGATTACGTAGATGATACACAAATAATTCTGGCACTGGACAGCAGCCATCAGACTGAAACAACGATCTTTCACAATTATATGAAAGATATTGTCTACTTGCTTAATGCCAATACTTCAAAATTTAACAGAGACAAAACTCAGATCCTATGTTGGTCAGCCAGTAAAGCTCCTTTTAATCAGCCACTTAAGTTCTGGCCTCTTCCTAATCAGGAGGAGTTTTTCCCCTCCGACACCATCCATAATTTAGGGGTCACATTCAATAGTAAGCTATCTCTTGAAGCTCAGGTTACTAAAGTAAGCAGAACTTGTTTCTCCCTGCTACGGAGCTTGCAGAAAATCTTTTCCCCTACTACCCTCATCTGTCAAATCCATGGTTGTACGCAGTGTGATCCTGAGTAGGCTAGAATATTGCAACATGTTCCTTCTTGGAACCCCTGATTATCTATTGCATAGACTTAATCGAGTTTAGGTAGACCCTGCCGAGTGGCTCTGGACAGGCCTAGAAAATCCTCCAACTCAAAGACTTTAAGAGAGCTTCATTGGCTCCCGATTAGGCAGAAGATGTGTTAGAAATGGAGTTTCTAGTCAGCAGTCAGTTTATACCCTTTCCAAGTAGGGACCCTCACCTTAATCAGGGTAAGGGAGTCTCACATCTAAGATAACTCCTGCCCACACCCTTGGTAGCTTGGCACAAGCAGTCTGGATTATCTCAGATGTAATGTGTAAAGTAATTGCACAGACACACACAGTAACAGACTGAAAACACCACAAAAGGACTACACACCAGTTTAGAAAAATAGCCAATATTTATCTAAATCAAACAAGACCAAAATGACAAAAATCCAACTTACACAAACAAAGATACATTTTTATAAAGTAAAAAAGTCTTAGTCCATAGATATCTATGGATACTTTGTTTTAGCACAAAGTACCTGGTATGGGTCAAAAATAAAGCTGCAGCTGTGAGAGTGCATCAGAAAAGCAAGGGATGTATTGATTTCTTACTCACAAGTGAGACCATACGTCAATTCTTTCTACCCTGGGAAAGCAAGGCATCGATTCTTTCCTCGTAGGGAACAGATGCGTCGATTTCCAGACAGGCAGCCTCGGGTCCATGTAGTAATGTTGCAGTTTTGGCACCCAGGGATGATGCGTGGAAAATCTGGATGCATAACAAGGATAAATCTGTGTCTAGCTGGTGATGCCTCAATTTCTGCAGCCGCAAGGCAGGCGCTGCATCGATTCACAGCCACAAGGTGGGTGCTATGTTATTTTATCTGCCTCTTGGGTCCAGTGCATGGATTTTCACTCAGGTTCTGCCAGCTTCTCCATCCAGAGGCCAAGAGACTGGATGTGGCACCACTTGGCTAGTCAGTGGTCTCAGCAAGAGAGCCCGGGTGCTGATAGGTGAAATCTTTGATGTCCCTGAGACTTTTTAACAGGAGGCAAGCTCAGTCCAAGCCCTTGGAGAAACTTCACAAGCAGGATACACAGCAAATTCCAGTCTTTGTCCTCTCTAAGGCAGAAGCAGTAACTGCAGGCCAACCCAGGAAAGCACACACAGCAAAGGGACAGTACTCCTCCTCACAGCCCTTCAGCTCTTCTCCTTGGCAGAGGTTCCTCTTGATCCGGAAGTAATCTAAAGTTGTGTGATCAGCAGTGCAATACTTATACTCATGTCTGCCTTTGAAGTAGGCAAGCCTCAAAGGAAAGTCTTTATAGTGCACAAGACCCTGCCTCTTCTTGCCCTGCTGTAGCCACAATCTAGGGGGTTGGAGACTGTATAGTGGGAGACAGACACAGCCCTTTCAAATGCATGTTTCAAATCCTCCCTCCCACTCTATCCCAGGAAGACTCATCAGGAAATTCAGGACACACCTCAGTTCCCTTTGTGTCACTGTCTAGAGTGAATTCATAAACAGCCCAACTGTCTGGCTCAGACATGTATTCAGCAGCCAAGCAGAGGCACAGAATGGATGAGCAAGATAATGCTCCCTTTCTAAAAGCGGCATTTTCAACCAGACAATCTAAAAAACAACTTTATTAAAATATGTATTTTTAATTGTGAGTTTAGAGACCCCAAACTCCACATCTCTATCTGCTCCCAATGGGAAACTGCACTTAAAAGGTATTTAAAGCCAATCCCCATGTTAACCTATGGGAGAGAGAGGCCTTGCAATAGTGAAAAAAGAATTTGGCAGTATTTCACTATCAGGACATGTAAAACACATCAGTACATAACCTACCTTTTAAATACACTACACCCTGCCACTGGGGCTACATAGAGACTACCTTAGGGGTGCCTTACATGTACTAAAAAAGAGGGTTTGGGCCTGGCAAGTGTTTGGCATGGCAGTTAAAAACTGTACACAGATATTGCAATGGCAGGTCTGAGTCATGTTTACAGAGCTCTTCATGTGGGTGCGACAATCAATGCTGCAGGCCCACCAGTAACATTTGATTTACAGACCCTGGGCACCTCTAGTGCAGGGACTTACTAGTAAATCAAATATGCCAATCAGGGATAACCAATAATAATCACAATTTAGATAGAGAGCTCTTGCACTTTAGCACTGGTCAGCGTGCTCAGAGTACCAAACCAGCAAAAACCAAGTACAACACACAGTCAATAATATAGGAAGAAGAGGTAAAAACAAAACAGGAGAAACCACGCCAAGGATGCCAGGTCTAACAGGATTGCTTTTAAATGCCTTTAAGTAGTGTTCAAAGACCTTCAGGGTTGTGGCCCTCTGAAGTTCCAGAATAGATTCCGGAAATACACACCGGGAAGTTGTCTCTGCTCATCCTCAGCCCATCTTGTTTCTACTGTCAAGTTTAAGAAGGCCCAACAGGGTGGGTGTGCATCCTTTGTAAAGGCAGCCAAACTTTGAAACCAGCTCCCTGCTTTCATTAGACACCAATCTGATATTCTTAGCTTCAGAAGGGCCTTGAATACCTGGTTCTTCCCCTAATGATCCGTTCATGTTGGTCGAGTAGTATTAGGATGTCCAGTTATTGGTCTCAGCACCAGGATACCTTTCAGGTGACCGTTCAGGTGGCAGATGCGCTCTAAAAAAAATTCAAATAAAGAAATGAAATAAACCACTGAACGGATTTACACCAAATAACCAAATGCCCAATCTGTGGAACAAAATCTAGCTTTCTGCCAAATTTGGTGTAATTCCATCCAGCATTCCAGGCTGTAGGCGTATTTAAGACTCCTATGGGAATTAACACAGGAAATCAATGTTTGACTTTTTGGCCCCGTCGCCCCCTTTCTCACAGCCCCCACTTGACGGATCACCCCAAAATTTCCCAGGTGCAACAAGAATCACGGGAACACTTTTTAAAAAAAAAAATCCTGAAGATCTGTCAAACGACACTAAAGGTATAGTGAAGTCAAAAGAACTTATTTCTATGGAAACATGGTCCAAACTACCTTAATAAATCATAGTTAGGTTCTGAATTTACTGCACAAAACCATAGGAATTCAGCAGTTATAGTTATGGTTAACTCAAGTAACTATAACTCATGCCATCGCCATGCACAGCTAATTATCCCACATATCACATCACTGATGTGATTGATATTATCACTGCAACATTTGCAATAAAATTACTGATGAGAAAACTGAGCATTGCGGGGTACACGGCTAATCACCTGTGAGGGCATCCAGATGTTCATATCTGTTGCTGCCAGGGCTCACTCTAACAACAAGGTCCTTAGCTCTTTCCAGAATTCCAGCACTGAGGGTCAGGTCTGTAGGTGAAGTTGGAGGTTGTTCCAATATTTTGTAGCAAGGTAGGTGAATGAGCATCCTCTGCTGTTGCTGTGACTTATACGGGGCGTGTGGGTGAGGAAGAGGGAGAAAGAGGGAGGTGGAGCACAGGTGTCTGGAGGGGAGGTGGAAATTTAGTCAGTGGTTGATGTACTCAGGTCCTTGGTTGTGGAAGGCTTTGAAAGATTAACATCACGAACTAGCGTCTTTTACGCACAGGGAGCCAGTGGAACATTTTGAGGTGGGGGTAATGTGGGGTCACTTGGGGAGGTTGAGGATAAGTCTGGCTGCTGAGTTCAGTATAGTTTGTAATCTCTTGAGGAGTTGTGTGATGATCCCTACATAGAGTACATTGCCATAGTCAGCTAGTGATCAGGTCTTGAGTGACGGTGTATCTGGAGTTGACAGGGACCCACTTAAAGATCTTGCAGAGCACATAGAATGTGAGGAATCAGGAGGAGAAGACTTCATTGATCTTTTTCCTCATGGTGAGTCTCTTGTATAGGATGATGCCAAGGTTATGTCCGTTATTGGTTGGTGTTGATGAGTACCTAGTTCGGGGGGCCACCATGCATTGTTCCACAGGGAGGTGTTTCTGAACATTAGTAGTTCTGTCTGGCTGTGCAGCAGAGGATGCTCTTTGATTCTGAGGTGAAAGGCGAGATGCGTATTCTCTGGCTTCTCCCTGTAAAGAAGGAGGTGATCCAATTGAGGGTCTTTCCCTTGATTCCCACGTGGTGCAGTCTTTTGATCAGGATGCTGTGAGATACCGTATGAAAAGCCTCTGAAAGGTCAATCAGGATTAGAGCTGCTGTTTTTCTGTGATCCAGGAGTGTTCTGGTGATGTCCTTGGCGGCCATCAGGGCAGCTTCAGTGTTGTGATTTGTGAGAAATCTTGTTTGTGAGGAATGCCGTAGATTGTGATTCTGGAGGTGCTTTTTGAGTTGGTGGTTGATGGCTTTCTCAAGAACCTTGGCGGGGAGGGGTAGCAGAGAGATGGGGCAGTAGTTCTAGAGTTTCCTGGGGACTGCAGACTTTTTTGGAGCGGGGGATTGACTTCTGTATGTGTCCATTCCTCAGGGAAGGTGACCATGGTGATTGATGAGTTGAGAAGGGAGGTGAGCTTGTTACTGATCTTTTTCCTTCCCAAGTTGAAAATGCCATGGGGGCATGGGTCCATGACTGCTCCTGAGTGGATGTAACTCATGATGTCCAAGGGCATCTTGAGTTGTGAGCTGGCCCCAGGAGGTGAGGAGGTGGTCTTGGTCTTCATTGTGGGGTTGAGCTAGCTTGGGAGGTCGGTGGGTTGGAGGCTTGAACTTCCCGTAGATGGTAGCAATCTTGTTGTGGAAGAATTCTGCCAGGGAGTCGCAGAGTTTTTGTGGAAGGGTGATGTCATTCCCAGTGGCTGATGGGCTGGAGAACTCTCTGACGATGTTGAAGACTTCCTTGCTGTGGTTGGAGCTAGCTGTGATACAGTCCATGAGGGTGCTTCTTTTTGTCCTTTTCAGTAGCTGTGATGGAGAATGCATTTCACTTTTTAGGGGCTGCCTCTTGGGAAAAGAACATTCTATCTGCGCCTTCTGCATGTCATATCAGAGAAGAGACGTTGTATGATTCTGCTAATGTCTTCGATTTCACTGTAGTCCTGTGCTGATACCACGTGTTTAGTCTATAAGAGAGCAGTGTAGTGCATGTTGGATGCTAGTGTTGGGTGTGGTGTAATTGATGGCGATGTGTGTGAGGTCCCTAGGCAAATGTGGTGACATTTTTTTAATAGACTCCATCAGATCAGTCTGTTCTTTGGAAATACATTGATGCGGTAGCATCCCTAGCAACCAGGGAATGTATAAATGTATGAAAATACACAACTGAGGCATCATTGTAGATCTTGAGGTGATTCTGGCTGAGGTGTAAACCATTTTATCAGAAAGTCTTTGGGGTAGGTGTGGTATAGGATCCTGTTGGGGCTATGGATGTGAAAAGTCCTTTGGGAGTGTTGTAGTTCTTATCCTGTTGGATGTGAGAGTTCTTTGGAATAGTCTGTGGCTCTTGATCCTGATGGATTTTGGGTGTGGCCTCTGAGAAGGTGATGGTCTACTGCAGAGGTGGTGCACCTAACAGCTCGACTACAGTTCTGTATTTCACCAATTAATCCTCAAGAATTTCTTTGTTTTCGGGATACCTGGTTCTAGAAGAAACGGGTTATTTTTATAAACATTCAATTTTTACATGTCGTCAGATCTCCCACCTCTGGGTTCTCCCTCCCTCTCCATGCTTGACCGAGTATACTTTTGAACTGTATGCTTTACGGGGTTATTCTCATGTATTCAGGTATTTTTTAACATTTAGTTGGTGCTATGTTGGAATTGTCTGCCTGTTGGTGCCCTGGTGTGGCCAGGGGGGTGTCATCGGCACCGTGCGGGTTTTCTAGCCTACACGTGAATAGGCGGATGTAAAAGAGGAGGCGTGTCATACTGAACATTTGTTTGTGATCACAACTTGCTCTGAGGTCATGTGTGCACTCCCCTGGTCCCAGCACATGGCCTGCTATGGGACCCTCTTAAGTGGCACCAGGTGTCCTAACTACACCCTTTACTCAATGGTTTCTCTGGGCTGGCTTTGGGCTTCTTTGTTTGGCTAGTGGGTGTTTTCCCAGATCTCTGATCTGTATTGTAATGTACTGGTGGGGGTCAGTGAGTTGTTCTGTGGTCCCTGTGTCTCTGATTTGCGGAGCTGTAAATTGAATTGCTGCTCCCTCCTAACAATGTGTGTGAGGCCTTGCGTGCTGCCCGATTACTAGGCCTACTGTGGGGACAGCATGTTCCTGTATTCTATCATGCCTGGAGAGACAATGGGTGCTTTGCAGTTGCTTCCCTGGTATTCCTCTTTCACCAGGCCTTATCTTTTTGGGGCAATAGTTCCCAGTTTCTGTTGGGAAGCCCTTAGTGTAAGGAAGAGGATACAAAAGACATCCCAGTGTGGAGAGTCTGGAGCACAGCTAGGAACCTGTCAGAGTTTGCCTGGTTTAAGGAAATGGACTGGGTTGCTGGATGTCCCTGTCAACCCAGTTTTCTACTAACACGACAGCGTGCAGTGCCCTGTTGGAAACTCATGAATGTGCTGTGAGTGTTAAGTGGTGTTCCCCGAGTGCACAAGAAGGCCTGGCTCCTGACACTGTATGACAGCTTCATTTTAAAACAAAAATGGGGGCCATCGTTTGGCTAGGGGACGTTGGATGAACCATTGCTGTTGGAACCAAAAGTCACTTCAGTTGTGCCTTGGGGCTTCTGAATGGGGACCGTTTAACTTGGTAATAGGAGCCTGTCCCATTTGTTTGTGGGTTTGAGGACCTGGGGTAGTGGCCTTTTGAGCAGTAGTTGGGGAGATGCCCCATCCCTTTCTGTCAGACTGCCCTCCGCCTGGTATGTGGCTGCCTAGCCCTGCCCTGAGAGACCAGCAGCAGAGTGGGGCCCAGGATCTGGTGGGCACTCTAAATGGCAAACTTCAGTGAGGATTCCCAATCGACAGGCACATGGCAGCCATAGGGGCAGACACTAGTGGGGACACCCGGTTGACAGCCACGCGACAACCCTTAGTTTTCCCGGAATGTAAGTAAAGGTTTTGAATCCCTGTTTTTCCCTCATTTTCTTTGAGTTTTACTGTTGTGAATTATCAGGCATGTGCGAAATGCGTGCTTTGTATTGGTGGTACTTCAGGCTTACTGCGCACTTGGGCTCTGTGTCTGTGTGAAGGCAATATTTCCCCACCCAGTTACCCCTCCCTGCTGTGGCCCCAGTCCATGTTGGACTGGATTCCCTGGCTGTAGTTGCCAATGCCATGTGCTGGTCCAGCTACCTGACCCCTGCGTCGGTGGTGTGGCAGTGGACTGATTTCCATGCATCTGAATAAAAGGTGTGGTTATGTTTCCACGGGCCTGATTCTGTTGATGAGAGTTCTGTGGGTCCCGGGCTCTGCTCATTGAATTCAGCCTGTAGTGTGCCTTTGGTCAGTACCTGTCAGCCATGTGACCCATTCTGTGGCAATAGTAGCATTGTATGGGGTTTGGTTGCAGCCAACTGCCCTGCTTTCCATCACTGTAGCCATTTGGGAACCCTCAGGGGTCCTGTGATGGACTTCCCATCATAACTGGTTCTGTTTGTACCCTTGCAGCCAATGCAGCCCCCTCAAACGTGGTCTTCCTTAGCCTATGTTGGAACAACTTATACCCTCATTATGATTTTGGTGGTCTTTTCGTAAGACCGCCGAAGCTGCAGGGGCTAAAAGACTGCCCTATTATGACAGATTTAGGAATTCCACCCCAAATCAGGCAGAATTCTGACACCAGTCATGTTGTCAGTCGATGGTGAAGAGGCCATTCCACTGCTGGCACCGCCACACCAAAAGGACGCCCCATGGCGCAATACAGCCCATAATGCATCATGACGGTGTCCTGATGGTGGGGTGCGGCCGGCGGTGGAAGCACCAGGACACGTCCCCTCCCTGACAACAGATGAGGTAAGTGGATCCTCCAAAAGGGGAGGGGATGTTTGTAGGTGGGTGTCTGCGTGTGTGAGTTATTGTTTGTGGATGGGGTGAGTGTGTGTGTGAGTGTTTATGGATGGAGAGTATAAATGTATGCATGCGCTGGGGATTGGGGGTGAATGTGTGCGTGAGTGCAGTGTTTGTGTATGTATGTCAGTGTGAATGAGGGTGTATGATGCGAGTGCGTGGGTAAGTGGGGGGTGTTTGTGTGTGGGAGTATGTGGGTGCATGTGTGCAGGTATGTAGACATGTGTGGGGGGGTATCCCAGCAACAGGAATGCAGATTCCTGTCACCGGGATACAAGACTGCCAGCTTTTTCTGGCAGTGCGACAGCCAGAAAAATGCTGGCGATATTCCACGTAGTAATACCGCTAGTGGTATTACTGCATCCACCATGCCGGTGGTGCTCACCTCCAGCCCAGCGGACTGCGAAAAAGCAGTGGGACAGGTGGAGTATTGGTGGTTTGGCTTCAGCCAAACTCCTAATTTGGCAGTCTTCTCTGCCAGCCCATCGATGGTGAGACCGCCACCGCGGGTCTGGCGCTCTTAAGACCACCAGGCTCGTAATCAGGGCCTGAGTGTTGTCCCTCCGGGCCTGCTCCTGTCACTCCTTATCCTTTTTCTGTTTACTTTTGTGGAAGAGCACCTGTATCTCTCATCAGGGTTTAGTGTCCAGCCCTACTATGCTGTCCAAACCATTTTGTATTTTGTTGGACAGCCTCTTCTTGAGGATGTTGTAAAAGAAGACAACTTGAGGGCCTGTATCAGTTCATTGCTGTCCTGTCTTCTGTCCCCATTGTTCCCTCCTCCTGTCTAGGAAGTCTATTATGGTTTCCCCAGGTTTCCCGGTTACTGCCATCAACCCACCTACATCTGGGCAGCCAGGGAGTGTTTCTCTCAAGGCCATCCATATCTGGTGCTTGCACGAATTAAATGCAGGCCCATCGTGCTCCGAGTTGGTCAGCGTAACCTCTGGGACGTGGGTGTGGGAGAATACTGTATTGGTCTGCTCACCTATAATGCTGCTTAGCAGACACTTGACATTGTCTATTGCTAGAGTAACCTCCACAGTATTCTTCTCCAAGCATGAGATCCTTTTCCCAGGCCCATTCAACAATAGAGGAACATTGGCTGTAAGTCCATCTTTGTTTGTCTGAGCCCATGGCACATACATCGTCTCTGGTGTGTCCTTCTGTAACAATTAGCATGTCCTCATTTTGGACATATCCACTGGTTTTCCCTCTACATAGCACTCCCACCTCCTTAGACACTCCTGCATGTAAGGGAAGTTACACTTGGGATGTCCCCCTCTGTGCAGATGCAGTCTTCCACAGTCACAATGTCCTCTGGTTCCAAGGGTCCCTCTTCTGGTATGGGCTTATCATATTGATCAAATTTCTCGATCCAGCGGACTTGCAGGTAACAAAAAGGTGGGGCAAATATTTTGCCTTTCCCCCTGAGCTACTATGTCCCACAGGGTTGGTTTATACTTCTTGTGTGTTTGGGGAAAGCTGCAGACGTCTTTGTCACTGCTCTCCTCGTGAGCATACAGAGGTGCCATCTTTGTCCTCGTTTGTCTAAGCTGGGTTTGCACCAGGATGCCTTGACCCCTAATTACCTGGTGAGCCCCTCTCCTTCACTGGCACTTGGTCAAGGCACGAACCCCAGTCAAAGTTGCCTTTCTGACTCTATCTCGGATTCGTCCGTGACTCGGGCTTTGTACCTATTCCTGCCCTCCTCAGGTGGAGGGCGCAATACTGTTCTCTCTTGTTGAGCTTCCAGGGTGCAAGCTTTCTCCCTCTCTGTCCTCAGTACACATCTTTCCTCTGACTCCTATCTAAATTGCCTTCTACGCTCAGAACTATGTGCTATCCTTCTAAGCCCATACCTTCTCTCATGCTCGCTCTACATGATCTCCTCAGCTACCTGGGTGCACCCTTTGGCTCCCTCCTCACAGCCAGACATCAGAGGACTTGGAACTTTTCTCCTTCGCTCTCACTAGTTGTCTCCCTGCCCAAGACCACTATCAATCTCCCTTTCACCCACGTTCACTGTTTTTAATGGACTGCTAAATTTTACTCTAAGGATATTACTGGATCTACCCAGGAAGTGGGGTATATATGCATATGCATGTATATATATGTATGCAAATATATATATATACATACCAGGTTAAACTCTCTATATCTAACCTAAACTGTGGTGAACGTAATGCACTGAAGAGACTTTTAAACAATGAGAAATTGGAAATCAGGAAATCAAACCAGCAGGTAAGGGAAGGAATATTATGGTTAAGGAGAACAATGATTACTTAGAAGAGGCTCTTCAACAATTAAATGTAACCACAAATTATCATAAACTACCAGAAAATCCTCTTAATGATTTAACCTTGGATAACAGACTTCAGAGATGGTACTCAGAAGGTCTATTGAATGAGGACGAACAGACATTTCTGATAAATGAGAGCTCAGTGATTCCTACAATTTACTTTCCCTGAAAAATACATAAAACACTAAGGGGGTCAGGGCCACCGACCACGGGAGCACCGCCAACAGGCTGGCGGTGCTCCCGAGGGCATTCTGACCGCGGCGGTTCAGCCGCGGTCAGAAAGGGTAAACCGGCGGTCTCCCGCCGGTTTACCACTGCCCGTTGGAATCCTCCAAGGCGGCGCAGCTTGCTGCGCCGCCGAGGGGATTCTGACACCCCCTACCGCCATCCTGTTCCTGGCGGTTCGCCCGCCAGGAACAGGATGGCGGTAGGGGGTGTCACGGGGCCCCTGGGGGCCCCTGCAGTGCCCATGCCACTGGCATGGGCACTGCAGAGGCCCCTGTAAGAGGGCCCCTACAAGTATTTCACTGTCTGCTTGGCAGACAGTGAAATACGCGACGGGTGCAACAGCACCCGTCGCACCTTCCCACTCCACCGGCTCGATTACGAGCCGGCATCCTCGTGGGAAGGGAGTTTTTCCCTGGGCTGGCGGGCGGTCTTTTGGCGACCGCCCGCCAGCCCAGGGAAAAACTTAGAATACCCTCCGTGGTCTTTCGACCGCGGAGCGGTATTTCGGAGGGGGGAACTCTGGCGGGCGGCCTCCGCCGCCCGTCAGGGTCAGAATGACCCCCTAAGCCTCCTGGTAGACCTATCATATCCAGCTGCGGATCCCTTTATGAAAATGTATCACTATATGTGGGCCACTTCTTGGCACCAATGGTGAGAAACTTCAGGTCATATATACGAGATACAGGGGACTTTATAAAATTGCTGGATGATATTGCTTGGCAGGATGGATACTTATTAGTCACCATAGATGTGGTGTCCCTCTATACATTGATTTCACACAGAGTTGGACTGGGAGCAGTACAATATTGCCTGCAACAAAGGAGCATTTATGAGCTGAAACACTCAAAGATGTTGTTGGAGATGGTTGATTTATGTCAGAGGAATAATATCTTCATCTCTAATCATCAAATGCACTCTCAGATCTGTGGGACTGCCGTGGGAATTTCCTTTTCTCCAAGCTCACTATGGGCTCGTGGGAGAAGCGTGTGGCTTGGAGGGAGGAAAATTATGTATATATGGAAAAAATCATCATGTGGCTCCTCTACATAGATGACCTTTTCTTGATTTGGAACGGCCCAGAAGACCAATGTAAGGAGTTTATAGACAAATTAAATGTTAACAATGTGGGCCTACAGTTTACATACAAAATGAGCAGGACATTGATAGAATTTTTGGATGTGGCAGTGTATGCTGCGGAGAACACAGTACAGACAACTCTACACCATAAGTCAACTGCAACTAATAGGGTGTTACACAGATCTAGTTTCCATCGAACTTCATTAAAGAAAAGTATCCTTTATGGGGAGTTCATTAGGATGAAAAGAAACTGTTCTAATAAGAACGAAATGGAAAGTAAATTCAGAGATACGCAACAGAGATTCCTCAAAGGAGGATACAAATATCAGGATGTGAAACAAGGAGAGAATAGAGCAAGATCCATTACATGTACACAGTTACTCATGAACAATTGAAATTCATCCAAAGAGTTGGATGACGCTACCATTAGATTAATTTTGACTTATAGTAAAGAGAATCACAAAGTCCTTAATAATCTAAATAAATATTGGACTGTGATAAACAAGGATCCAGACATTGGCCCAATTATAGAGTTGTGACCAGATGTGACCCATAGGAGTGACTAGATGATCTTTGAAAGATCATCTAGAAAGAGCCACTTTGAAATGACAACACCAGTGAATTAATTACTACAAAGGAATAAAGGATGTGTGTGGTATAATAAGTGCAAGGTATGCCAAATTGGCATCAACAAGAAGGAGTATATGGATTACAAAGGAAGAAATATACCCATAGAGGACAAGATAACATGAAATACCTCATTTGTTGTATATTCCTTGGAGTGCTTATGTGGGTTAAGGTATATGGGAAGTACAATTTGCCCCTTAAAAAACAGATACTGGAACACATAAGAGAGGTACAAAATGGAGATATGAATTACGCTTTAACCAAGCATCTACAATGTCATGATGGAGCAGATTAGCTACACATGCGCTATTATGGAATGGCCTGGGCAAAGAAACATGAAAGAGGAGGTGACAGGATACTTAAACTAAGATGACTGGAGTCAAAAATTACTATTAGATTCAAGACTAAGACACTGCTCGGATTGAATGGAGATTAGGAAATGCACAGTCATCTATAGAAACTTTAAGAGTAGTCACTAATACAATCTCCATGATCAGAGGTCAGGTATAACTGTTAAATACCCAAGCCCAGAGACACTTATATTATGATCAGCACACAGGGAGGAGATGGTGATTCATGTACTTGCTGTGAGAGATGTGGCGGAATGAATTGGTATCTGATAGGAGGCACAAATGTCATGTCAAAAAAGGAAAAGGGACATGATTGCCAAAGATGTACGATGTTTAGAGTTTTTGGGAAAATTATATTGGGAGGGGATAGGTTGCAAGATTGAGACAATTGACATACTCCTGCGGTTGACTAGAACAGTGGACATGTCTCCAGAGGGTTTAGGGCCAGACTATATTGGAATGATGCTTACAAGGGGAGGCTTGGGATACTATACTTCCCTTGAGTATATCCCATCACTAATTATATAAGATATGATAAGTATATATGTAGAAAGCCCGGATAAGTAGGCACATTAGAAAAAGATTTGTATGGGAAGCCAACAGATACTATACTCAGGACAGTGAGAGTGATCTATCTACCCACCCCGGAATGAGAACTAGGTGAAAACAAGAACCCTAATATACCCATAGTGGACAGATGAGGAATAGGATCTTGAAACAATAGCCCCTCTCATGGGCAGAGATGGTGTAGAAATACATGCATTTGGAGTACACAGCTTTGCATATGTAAAAATAATGTAAAAACAAAAATAATATAAATAGATAAAGGGATCAGCGGTGTCTGTGGAAATGTATGAGGCATTTTGTTGGTTGTATATATAGGAATGACCTGGTCTATCCTGGTGGGGAGAGGATATATACATTGGGATCCTTGAATCCAACAGCTCAATGTTATTCACAGAATTCAAAGATGCATCTAAAACAACATTTAACAAAGAAATGCATGAGGAATCACAATCCTAGGAAAAGTAAAACTGCTAGTTCACAACAGCTTGCAATTTGGCACCAGAATAGCAAGTCTTAGTTTGTCATCAGACACCAATTTGCGCAAATCAACAATATCTTAATTTATACATTAAACATTGACTGAAAACACAACATTCAGCATTTAAGACAAACACAGTCACATTGGTCTACCCACATCATAATATTAAAATGACACCATTCAACTGGCAGAGGAGATACTGACTAGGCCCCACAAATCAGTGGAATGGCCCACCCACAATGCCTTAGCCCTTTCCACTCCTAGCACATGTTACTTGTGACCTAGGGAAGATCTGCGCTGTGCAGGACTATGGGAAGCGATTGTGACAATTTATGTGAAGAAAGAAAGGACTTAATTAAAACAACTATAGACCCTTCTTGGCAAAACACAGGCTATGCCTATTCTATTGGGTCCCAATTGTTCTATCACCCAAATGTCTGATTTCCACCTATGTCACACCCAGGGGTCCTGCATACCATCTGTGTCAAACCTAGCAGTTAAAGTGAAAGACAACTCTCACTTCTTTAAATTGCCACCAGTGTTAAAAAAACAGGTGGCACTGAGAAAACCAAGATAGCCCAATGAGATCAAGATGTGGGCCCTATATCACACCCGGAGCCTATGCGTACCGAATTCATCACGCCCAGCGTTCCAAATGAAGGCGCCTCTTAAAACAGACGGCTGGCCCTATGTCTGACCCAGAACCTTATGCATTCCATCTGTGTCACGCCCAGTGGCTTACGTGGCGAGCAACCCAAAAGGCCTGTAATACACCCTGGGGGTCAAGTGTACTGTCTGAGTAATGTCCAGCGCCTCAAGCAATCACCCTTCCCGATGCTGACAATCCAGAAAGTGACTTACATGGATTATGCTTTTTCCTAGTTTGCCAAATGCCAAATGCAAGTACTAAGGCTTTAATGTAGTCTCTTACCCTTGTGACGGGAGCTTCAGGACAGACCTCCGCCCCTTGGTCTCAGAAGAACTTACAATCAATTACCATGTCTGCCCACCTTTCTTGTTTGCGCAAATGAAAATCCATATGGGCCTGGTCCCATTCTTTTGGTCAGAGTTGAGTTTGAAGAACGAATCAGCTCCTAACTTTCTTGCCAAAATGATGCTCATATTATGTGAATTTACCTTAAAAAACAGAAGACAAGAGGTGTCTATCAAAACAGGAAACAGTTCATTTAATTAAACATTACGGCCGGAAAAGCAGTTATAGCACGAGTCTGAGGTGCAATAAAGTCATAAAAACATTCCTTCCTTAGTGAAAATTGCAAACAGTTGTCAAGGAGTTGTAAATACAATTCCATTTGGGGAATACAGGTAATCCTCAACCTGGCATGGACACTGTGGGCAAGCGAGTAGTTGTCCAGATGTCTGGCCTGAGGGGTGCATGCTCACTGCTTGTGCTGTATGTGCGTTGTCCGGATTGGCTAAGTGTATGTAACTACATGTGGTATCTAACTTTATGGTGTTTTGGGGATGTAGGTGTCCCTCTGGCCTTGTGTGCTTTATTAGGGACAGCCTCTGAGGGTCATTGTGCTGTTGTTGCCTATCTGTGGGATCTGATCTAAGGAGAAACTTTAACCAGTCTGCATTCTACTTTGTGAGTAACTCAACATTGTACACTGAAAAGCTTATTAAAAACTTACTACTACCATAAAATCGACCTGCACTGACCTTTCAGAGCTTCTGCTCTTAAGCCAGTTTATTTTTTACTTATTTCCAGTTTTATTATATTTGATTTTGGCATGCTGCATGGTTTGCTTGGATTGTTTTAACAAGACATTGCTGCAATACACGTCCGCATGGCTAAGCTTGAACTTGCATTGATTTATGGCTTGTACTCCTGCAAGCAGTGAAATTGGCAACTCTCAGCAAGGGAAATATCTAGTGCCCAATGCTTGATGAACTGTTAAAATAGGATTTTGCTGCATGTAGAGCCAGTACGTCTGTGCTTTAACTTCTTTATGGCATTGCAGGCCTGAGTATTTCTGTCTTACTGCTTCTACTTCACATAATTGGAATGTGCAGGCTTTGCAGTAGAGTGTCTGCACACAGTCCATTGGTTCATTGATTTGACTATACTGTGTTGCTCAGATGATGAGCCTTGCTCGCGAGCATCTCACCCGTGATGCTGATTTATTTTCTTTCAACTCAAGGCACAACTGACTGACTCACGTACAGTCGATCAGCTTACATCTTTAACCACACCCCCTTGGGTGGAATTCTATGTCAGGACGGAGGTTCTAATTATGCTTCTCCTTCTTTACTGTGAAAAAATACAGCAATATCTATGAGCAATGCAAATCACAGCGGTGAAAGCGATATCGCTATAGAGCCTGCGAATCGCGCTTAGCGTCGCTTAAGGAACAATTGTGTAACTAGACAGATGCATGCACCATAAACAGATAAATGTTAAATGTACTTAACTGTTTGTGGGAACCAGCAAATGGAACTGGGATTACTTAGAGAGACATTGTGGATATGATTGGTACATGTGATAAGTGATAGCCATGGTAACATGAAAAATGTAGTTTTTTGATTTATTGTGTTCTTATTAGTTGCTGTAGTTTTTTCACAAAAAGGAGAAGCATAAGCCATAATCCTCACCTCCGTGTCCTTAAAATAATTTTATCCTTGTAATTATTTGTGAGTCAACCTACTCACATGCTTCACCTCGCTCCATGACAATACTCTCACTTCACCACATTTTGAACATGTGTTCACCACAATCTATATTCATTTACTGCACTCTCCTCACTCTCCAGTAAAGGCCTGAATCAATTAGACAGTCTTTTTTCAATTACTTAGCGTGCTTTTAAATGAGATACTTCTGTGGTCTTCACCTTGAATTTGTCAGCAGCTGAAAAAAACAAAAGAGGGACTTCAATACAGCAAAAGTATAGGACTTCATAAACTTTTCACAGAAATTGAAGAAGGACTATAGAAAAGTACATGAAATTTGTAATGAAGTAGAAAATGGACCTACCTCTAATAAGTGTATCTTTCACCTCACATTTAACATTTGCTTTATTTTAATACACCAACCAGGCAAGAACTACATTTCCCAGTAAAATAAAAAGTTAGACCTACAAGATGATGTTACAAAGGAACAGCCAATAAGACGTTGAGTATCACAACTATGTACTGTGAACAATAAGTCCTCTTTTCCTGCTTCTCGCTGTCAAGATAAGTATCTATTTTTTAACATTCTCCACATTTCATGCTAAAATACATATTCATGCTGAGTTTGTGCTTACTGAGTTTGACATTAGTTTCTTGTCCAACACCTTTAGAGTGCTTAGCATCTCATGCTTTGTTCTTTTCAACTGGTTTCTCCTGTGGTACTTGAGTGGCCCTAACCTGTTGCCTCTGTGGTAGTTTTCTCTTGAGTGTTTCCTCCCTCTGGTCAGAGTTTTTTTCCGGCATGGAGTCTTTTAACATTGAGACCACCCCAGGAGGGGTTTTCCTGACTCCCTGCTTCCCTCTTCTAACACAGTAGGAGTTGTATCTCCTTATCCATGCCCTCGTCTTCCTGACCACTCCCCCTCCAGTCCCTTAGAGAATTTTAACCTTTAATGTCTGTTTTAGATCATTTCTTGAATCAAAACAGCGTTCTGTTGGAAAATCCATTCTCAATTCAGTTTTTTGTTGGTATAAAGTATTTTTTATTATTATACACAATGAGGAAGAAGAGTCACAAATATTTAAGTATAATGTACAGTCTTTTATTAAAGACTCAGTCCAGCAAGCTGTATCCATTTCTATGTTGGACATTTTTTTTTAAAAAAAGGAGTGCATACATTCTGGTCCAATTGCCAGCATAGAATGTTGGACTTGGTGGATCCTCTCACCAGAATTTTGGATCTGGCAGAAGAGGCCAGAAAGGAAGGCCACTTGAAAGACCCAGTTATGCTTTCCAATTGGGCCCAATGTGAAGTTTGCATTTAGGGCAATACCAACCTGGATATTTCTCTGGAAAGAATAAAAAGCCTCCTGCTCAAAATTGACCCTAAACTTGGTTCTTTTGCCTCTAAAGAAGAAGGTCCCTTGGCCAAAGGATTATTGCTCAGTGATTCCTTTATTAAGGAATTATGCAAATATGTGTCTACCTTTGCTACCATGGACAAAGTGTAATTTTCCCCAAAGAAGGTTTTTGTCTTCACAGGTTTTCTCCAAGGCAGGCAAAGGTTGGAGTCATTTTGCCAGCTGCTTCTCTAGGGATCATTATCCCAGTTGAGGCTCCTTCAACCAGCAGAACCAATTTGATACCTATTCAGGATTCAAGCCTTAGTTCTATCCCCGTCGGGCCAGGGGATACTGGTTGAGAGGACCTAGAAATGAAGGAGAGCACTATTCCGGTAAGTGTTTTCAAATTAGGCTTTATTCATGAATTTATGTTTTTTTCTCACCACAGATCCCTGGGTAACTCAGACAACTCAAGGTTACTTCATAGAGTTTTACCAACCTCTAATCCAATTCCAACTCCCTCACCCCCTTCTTTTTTCTCAGGATCAACAATAACTCATCCACAACAAGATCCAATCTCTTTTCACCAATCAAGCCTTAGAACCACCCCATTATGACACTTCAAGTTTTCTCAGCGCCATTTTTCTAGTTCAGAAACAGAACCAAAAGTGTTGCCTCATTTTGAACCTCAAAAGTTTCAACAATTTTGTGGTCTATCGCCAGTTCAAAATGGAAACCATTTTACATCTCAGAGGTATTTTACTTCAAAATGATTGATTGGTCAGACTGGACCTTCAGTATGTCTACTTACTGTGCCAATACATTCTTCCCACAGAAAATGTCTCCAATTCCAATGGGGGATTCTTTCTATCATAAAGTTCTTCCCTTTAGTCTATCTTTGGTTCCTTGGTGTTTCACCAATATTCTCAGACTGGTTGAGGACTTCCTCAGAGCTCAAGGAGTGCGTCAGATTCTTTATCTAGACAACTTCCTCATAATGGCCCAAAACAATAATCTTCTTCATTCTCATTTACCTCTTTGTCAAAACCTTCTCCTTCATTTGAGTTTCATCATCATCGTGAAAAACACTCGCTCTATCCTTCAACTTCCTCAATACAAGGTCAATCTCATAAACAAGGACATTTATCATTCATTATCCCTCCCTCACATCTCTCTCAGGTCTTTAGCTCCTCTGGTAGGACTTCTCACTTCTTCAATCCAACGGATCTTTCCAGGCCAACTTCACTATCATGCTCTTCAACAATTACAAATACGACATCTTCACAAAGGCATTGGCTATTCCAATACATTTTCTCTAGACCCAGAGTCCAGGGAAGAACTCCTTTAGTTGCTGAGTCACTTGAATGCCTCGAACGGGAGAACAATTTTCTCTGCCGCCCCAGATCTTGTCTTAGAATCTGATGCACATCAGACTGGTTGGGGAGCAAGGTGTGGTCAGTACTTGAGTAGAGGTGCATGGTCTCAGAAGGAGTCCTTCTTGCACATAAACAGTTTAGAGATGCTTTCGGGTTCCTTTGACAACCAATCCTTTACAAAAGAAAAAGTAAGCTGCACCATTCTTTTGAGAATGAACAATCCGACTGCCGTCACATATATCAACCTCCTCAGAGGCACCAGATCCAAAGTCCTAGCAATTCTTGCAAAAAATATTTGGGAGTATTGTTTAAAATGAAATATCCCACTCAGAGCGGTTTATCTCCCAGGAAAATTGAATGTAATAGCGGACTGGTATTCAAGACTTCTTCAAGATTGAAACGATTGGCAAGTGCAACCTTCAGTGTTCAATTGTCTTACTTCCATGTTCTGCAATATGTCAATAGATCTCTTTGCCTCTCATCTAAATTCTCATCTTCCTTCCTTTTTCAGTTGGAGACCAGACCTGCAAGCTCCAGCTATAGACTCTTTCCTTCAACTTTGGCCACAGACTCTTATTTATGCTTTCCCCAATTCCTTCTCATCCCTAAAGCTTTCACTCAAGCACCCAGACAGCAATCCTCTCTAATTCTCATACCTCCCTTCTACAAGCACAACCTTGGTATCCAACTTTTTTGGAGAAGGCAATGGATCGTCCTGTTTTGCTCCCTCATTTTCCCGATTTACTCCTTGATCCTCTGGGTCATCAATTGATGGTTCACTTTTTCTGATCACCTGGAAGATTTCGGGGCTTCCTGGAAAAACCCATGTCCTCACTTAATTTGTTTCTCAGGGTAAAGCTTATCGTACTATCAACACTTATAGAGGGGCTATTTCAGCTGAGCATTACAGGATAAATGGCAGGCCTATTGGAGAACCCTCACTGATTTGTCAACTTTTGAAAGGAGTAAGATTTGTTAAACCTCCAGTTCCTAAATACAATCTAATGTGGGAAGTTAATTTGGTAATAAATGTCTTCATTGCATGGCCAGACAATGTTTCACTCTTGCTTAAACAACTTTCTGCCAAATTGACTATGCTTTTATGTTTGATCTCATTAAAACGTGGTTCAGATTTTAAAGCATTTGATGTTTCTTCTTTCCATTACTCTCTCTTCTTGTTGTTTCTTTCCAGGTTCACAGACCTACCAAAATCAATTTGGCTTCCATTCATTATCAGTTTTTAACTTCTTAAAATGTTATGTTACTTGCATTGCAGATTTGAGATTCTCCTCTTCTAATCAGTTACTCATTTATTTCCAGAAACCCCATAAACATGGTACCTCTCCTACCTTAGCTCGTTGGGTTAGATGCATCATGTCTTTTGTGGGAATAAACATTGATTCTTTTGGTGTCCATTTAGCTGGAGGAGCAATGGCCTCTCTGGCATGTTAGGCTGAGGATTCTTTACATAATATTCTCAAACCTGCAGATTAGTCTAATGTAAATACTTTTAGAATATTTTACTGTAAACCAATTTTGCATGTTTCTGACTCAGTTATTGTTATGACTTGAACTTGCATAATATGAGCCTCTGGTCTTGTCATAAAATGGAGATTTTCCTAGCCCTGGTGTCAGAAAGGCTAGATTTTATTAAAGATACAAAGTAAAGTATTATCCCACCGCTGTTTAGTCAACCCCCCACTTTCTTTTATGCAGTACCAACACCCTCCTCCAGCATTGTCTCTTCCTAATCCAGCTGGGTTGTTTTCATCCACAAAAGATTACATTTTTCATGGACCGTTCCAGGTGGAGTGCTTTGGAATTCCTTTCCATTTTACCAACTGTTTCAGAGATTTGTTCACCATGTAGATTACTTTTTATTCTGTTCTTTTGTTTGTTTACACACCTCTTTACTTCTCACTTCAAGAAAAGAGGGCGTGAACACCTTCCTTGCGTTAATGATATGCAAGGTAGGCGTTCCCGTCTTAAAAAATGACTGCGATGCATATGCGTCGTATTTATACTCCCGGGCAAAAATGACGCCCGGGAGTGGGCGGGACTAAAAAACCCGCATTTGCGCCGGATTTTAGCGCCTGGGTCAGGGCAGGCGTTAAGGGACCTGTGGGCTCAGAATGAGCCCAGAGGTGCCCTCCCAAGCCCCCAGGGACACCCCCTGCCACCCTTGCCCACCCCAGGAGGACACCCAAGGATGGAGGGACCCATCCCAGGGAAGAAAAGGTAAGTTGTGGTAAGTATTTTGTTTAATTTTTTATTGTGGCATAGGGGGGCCTGATTTGTGCCCCCCTACATGCCACTCTGCCCAATGACCATGCCCAGGGGACAGAAGTCCCCTGGGCATGGCCATTGGGCAAGGGGGCATGACTCCTGTCTTTGCTAAGACAGGAGTCATGTTAATGGCATCTGGGCGCCCCAAAAAAATGGCGCAAATCGGGTTAAGATGATTTTTTTGCCTCAGCCTGACTTTCCCCATTTTTGGACGCCCAAACGCCATTTTTCCCTACGCCGGCGCTGCCTGGTGTACGTGTTTTTTTTTCATGCACACCAGGCAGCGCCGGTCGGCTAACGCCGGCTAACGCCATTCAATAAATACGGCGCCCGCATAGCGCTTCAGAATGGCGTTAGCCAGCGCAAATTTTTTGGGCGCAAAACTGCGTTAACCCAGTTTTGCGTCAAAAAGTATAAATATGGCCCTCAACGTCTTATTGGATGTTCATTGTGACATCATCTTGTAGTTCTTACCTTTCTTTTTCTGGAAACATAGTTCTTGCCTGCAAGAAAAGACTGCATAATACTCGCCTCCGTGTCTTTAATAAAATCTAGCATTTCTGACACCAAGGCTAGGAAAGTCTAAATTATTTTTTCAACAGGTATATCTCGGATTCAGCATTGTGTATCAGTGATTTAAGTACTTACTTGGTTATCTGGGTATCTTTCATATTCTTTCTATCTTGCTTTTCATCCCAGTGTGGTAATTCTTACTTTTATTTTTTTTTGCTGTCTCATTTCTCACTCCATATTATCCACTTTATATTCATTTTACACTTTTGACTTTTTTCAGGGTGTTAAATATGCAAAATATTTCTCTACCTCCTTTCTTTCTGTCCTCTCATGGGGAACCGCCATTTCCATAGTCAAAGTGGAAAACGTGTTTATTAACTACCTAAAAGTATGTGGTTCTAGTTTATCTCCAGAGAAAACGTCCATGTTAATACATTGCTTAGGAGCGGAAGGCCAAGAGGTGTATGAGAACTTACCTGAAATAATTTGGGAAGGCAATAGTGATACTTTGAACGAGTTTGATACAGCACTTAAAACATTAGACACACATTTTCCCAAACCTTCAATAATATTGGAAAGACTCTATTTTGGTGTTCTGCTATTGGTAGAATTTAGACTGTGTGGTAGGAGGGAACACTTTGCTAAGTGCTGTAAGTCTTTCTCTAACAAGGAAAAGATAAATGAAGCATGTGGCTATACGGAAGACATTATTCTACACATTTATAATGATATAAAAGGTGTATCAAATGCTAATTGTACACATCATTCTAATGTGGTTACCTTGAATGGAGTGGATGTAGTCATGCTGATGGACTGCCCTTAATATCTGATAAGGGCTACAAAATGTATTTCAAGGGGAAAGGTGCACTAACTGCATCTGATGTCACACTGCACACTTATGGGGGGAAAGTGACAAATTAGTTGGTTACTTTGAGGAAGATTTTGAGTTCCAAGGGAAGCATACTTCTGGAAAGGGTGATACTATCTTATGTTAGTCACACCAGGAACTCTTGGGGATTTTTCTGGATAGGAATTTAGGTCCCAAAGTGCTGGTCAGAAAGGTAGATACATGTCTGAACAGTTTCAACAAGATTTTCTGTAAGTATTAGCAGAAAGGGTTGGATGCGTAAAAGGTCCATTGCATTAGGTTCAAGGAGGGAGCTACACTAGTTGCATGTAAGGTTAGAAAGATCCCCTTGAGCCTGCATGGTGCGGTGGTGTCTGAAATTAAAAGACCTCAGAAGGAAGACATAATTTAGGCAGTGGGGGCTTCACAATGGGTGTCACTGATCGTGGTAGCTTCTAAGGCCTATGGGGAGATTTGTTTTTGTGTTGACCTGCAGCATCTCAACAGGTAGGCAAAAGAAGACAAATTTCCCCTTCTAAACTCAATGGAAATGTGAGCTTGATGGGCAACGCCAAGTATTTTACTACGCTTGACTTGACATCTGCCTATCACCTGTTCAGATTAAGTGAAGATGCAAAAGATTTAACAACCTTCATTACACCTTTCATGGTGTACCATTTCAATAGGATGCCATTTGGGCTCTGTTATGTAGCATCTGTATGCCAGAGGCTCATGACCGCTTTCCTCAAGGGAATACTTGGGGTGAAATGTTTTCAGAATGACGTGCTAATTTTCACTGACAATCTATAAGATCATGTAAGCAAGGTCAAGAAAGTGTTATGTATATTTTTGCAAAAAGGAATAATGCTCAAATTAGCAAGTGTAAAGTTGGGCAATATCATATAACATATTTGTGCATGTTAGTCTCATATAACATATTTGTGGCATGTTATTTCTGCTGAAGGCCTTAAAGTCAAGATGGATCTCATCACCACTATATCTGAACTACCACAACCCTGCAAGAAAGAAGAAGTACGAACATTTCTAATAATGGCAACATTTGAATTCACATTTGTGCCCAATTGTATTTGACGCAGTGTAGCCGTTAGGAGTCTGCTCAGAAAGGGTGTGCAATTTGCTTGGGCCGAAGAGTGACACAAGGAATGTGATGATCTAAACATTGCTCTGTCATCTGCTCAATTTTTAAAGAGCTTTATCCCAGGGATGCCTTGTATAATTCATAAAAATACTAGTGAAAAAGGGCTTGGTATTTTTTTGAAGCAGAAGCACGGCAGGGATGAGGTTACCATAGTCTTTGCTTTTAGGTCATTAAGGGGGGCAGAAGTTCAGTATTCAACTATAGAAAGAGAAGCCCTGGTGGTATACTGGGCAATACAAACGTTTCAAAATTTTCTGTGAGGTATTAAGTTCTTAGTGTATACAGACCACTAGCCTTTGCAGGAAGTCTTTAGGAAAAAAAGGTCTTGACTGTATTTTGTCTAGAATCTGCAAGTGGTTAGTGGCACTACAGGATTTACATTTAGTTATCTCTTATTTGCCCACTAGTGACAACAAAGTTGCAAACTGCATGTCTAGGTCAGCATTAGATTCTGAAACTAATAAAGATAGCTGGTGGAAGTAGGATGAAGAGAAAGTTTGCAGTGTCACAATTGTTTGTTTGACAGAGAGTGAATGGGGGCAGGAGATGGGAGAAGATGAGATTTTGAAAATCATGTCAGTTTGTTCTGTGTGGAGACAACAGTTAGAAAAAAAGATTGGAAATAATTTGCTGGATATGTAAAAGTATTTGATGAGTTGTCAGTAATGAATGGTATCCTGATGAAAGGGAGCAAATTAGTACCACATCAGGGAGTCAGAGAATATCTGATACAAGTAGCACGTGTGGGGCATAAAGGCACTTGTAAAGTAAGACTAAGAAGAGACTTAAATGTGTATATTCATGCCCAGGAATGAACATCATGTTTGAGAGAATGGTAAGAGAATGTAGTGAGTGCAAGATGAGTGACGAAAATATGAAAGTGCAAATGCCTCCCATGGTTTGTGGGAAATTCCAACTGAAGTTTTGGAGGAGATTGGGTTAGACCCAATAAGGCCATCAATATGGACAACACTACCAAGTATTTATTTGTAGTCCTGAGGATGCGGTAGAGGTAGTCTGAGGTGGGGGTTAACTAGTGAAATCAACACTGCTGTAGTCATCAGATTCCTAACTGAGATCTTTCCGAGGGAAGGCAATCCTAGTACAATACTAATAGCGAATAGGTTGCAACTGACTTCGAAGAAAATGGAAACGTTTCTTGGTGGTAGGGGCATCACTCATAGAAAATGTGCCTTTGACCATCCAGAAACAAATAGAAAGGTGGAAAGCTTTAATAGGACACTAAAGAGAGCCATTCAGGTGCATGAAATAATGGTGGGGACTGGGTTTAAGTTGTCAAGGGTTGTACGGAGGCGTATAATCAATCCTCATTGAACCAAGAGGGTGAGTCAATTCTCCTGCTAAATAAATGTAAGTTATATACTGTGGTGGATCGTCCTTGAGTAGAAAGTTACAGTAAGAATGAGACATGCCCCGAAGATGTGATGGTGGAAACTAAGACAAGAGAATCACATTTGCAGGGAGAGAGAAAATACAGCTATGGCTGTTGAAAGGCAGTTAAGCCATTGTTCATTAAAATTGGAGATGTGGTTCAGATAAAGATGCCTGAGAGAATATGAGGTACCTCACAGTTCAGCAGATCATAGAGTATGACAATGCTCTTTCAACTGGCCGCTAAACGGAGGATGGTCACATCTGGAACTTCAATAGGATAGTTGTAGTAAATGACAAAGTCAGTTTTACATTTGCCTTTTGTCAAAGGTTAAGGGTATGAGGTAATGTGTAATTATTCTTATATGATATGTTTTCACTGTGTTCTGTGTGTCCACGAGACACTGCAGTTCCCATGATAAGCTCTTTTCCTCTCACGAGTTCTGAATAGCATATTTATTATTGAAACTGAAGCTGTGAAAGGCAGTTATATGGGTTGCCTGTCAAAGACTGTGGCTGGACTTGCTTCTGCAAAATAAACTAAGTGTTAATGTCTCTACTCGGCATGGAAAACCTCTTGGAGTCTTCCAGCTTCACACAGGGCTTTCTGAAAGATTATCAAATTACCTCATTTTAAAAAGCAGTGGCCACTAATTCTAGAATGCTCAATCACAGCTGATAAGCAGGTAGACCATTTTAGTAAGGTCTACTCTGAATCCCAAGAAGATGAGGTTTGAGGTGGCCCTGGACATCACATTTCACCAACTAAGGGCCTTTATTCTAAACCCTACCATAGCTGTTTTGGTGGTTCATTTTGTTATAAAACAAAGTCTTAGTGGAAAAACCTCGCCCAAATGCTGTCCCAAAGGATTATACAAACACAATATTCCTTTGTGGGCCCCATTGTTAACAAATGGTATAGGGCTGCCATGTTAAATGCAATTCCGTTCTCCAGATACGAGAGCACCATTGTTCCAATTTTTAATCCGGTGTCTGTGAGTAATCCTACCTGCTCTCAGTCAATTTCCTTGCTTGACTCAACCATTCAGATTATGAGGAGAGTTTTGTTAGCCAGACTGGAAACCTGGACCACTGAGAATTCAATCATATTAGAAGGCCCAGTATGACTTCAGTCAGGAGATTGAGATTTTGAACAATGCCTTAATTTATATTGGCTGCTTGGCAAATACACAAAAGGGGTGTGTTATCCATGGCATTTAAGGATCTGAGTTGTGCCTGTGAAACGGTCAATAGATAAAAGCTCTGGTCCACCATGGCAGAAATAGGTATGGAATCATCCTTAATCTCCCCCCTCACAAACATGCACACTGACATCACTGCAATCGTACATTACAGCATAAACAGTGACTGTATACAACATGTTAAGTATGAATGAGGAGTGTGCCAAGGCTGTATTAATGCACCATTCATATTTATACTGTACATTAATTGGCTTTACAAGGGCTTCATGAGTATTTCTATAGATGTATCCCAACTAGGTAATAGCCCAATTCTCATTCTACTGGATGTGACCAATGCAGTTCTGTTGGCCAGGACTTCTGCCAGTGGTCGCAAGGTCACTCTGGCTGGCCATACTGGTTTCAAGAGGGACCTGGATTTAACCAGTAATTTACCTTAGGCATTGTAGGAAAGTGCCCCTTTATGTAGTGTCACACCCCACTTTTTTGCCCCCAATGCTACTGATAGCCAGATCCCTACAACAGCAGGCGACTCCTCCCTAGAGAGCAGTGTTGCAGTGTCATTGAGAGGAACGCCTCTGCTGTGGTTTGGTCCCTAAAGAATCTGAAACCATACCTGTTTGAGACTCATTTCAAGGTTAAGACCGACCACAGGCCTCTCAGATGGCTAATACAGATGAGAGGTGAAAAAACGAAACTGTTGAGCTGGTCCATTTCTTTACAAGTTGTGGACTTTACAGTGGAACACAAACCAGGGACTGACCATGCGAATGCTGGTGGCCTGTCCAAGTTTCTCCACTTATACAAGGAGAACTACCATGGTTTAGGTTAGTTGTTCTACCCCTTTTCATCTAGTGGGTCATGTAGGAAAGTGCCCCTTTATATAGACCCCACTTTTAGACACCAATATTGATGTGTATGACTTTGTTAGGGCACTGGAAGCCTGCTAATTAGGCCCCTGGGTTCTCTCCCTAAATTGTTATGTTGACATGGCAATTACCTAATTGGCAAGGCTTTACCCCCTTCTAAGCCCCTAGTAAATGGTACCCAGGGTAACCAGGGTATAAGTGGTAAATGGGTCCCAAGGTCTGTAGAACATGTTTGTGCCACACTAGGTGACCTATACAAATTACTGATGGCAGGCCTGCCATTGCAGACTGGCAGAGCAGTTCAAACTGCTGGAGTCCGACTGTGCCCTTGCCATGAGTGGCACGGTCCCATGCACTGCCTTAAATGTGTGTCAGACAGCCCTGAGGTAGGCCTCTGTAACCCAGGAGGCAGGGTGCATTATATTTAAGGTGCAGACATATAAGAAAGAACTTAGATACCTCTAGGGCATCCTTTTCATTAAGGTACACTATAAGTGCAGGCCAGTCCATAGGATAACATGGGACTTAAGCCTGGGCAGACTCGGGCTGCTAGCTCCATTATTGTAACACCTCGCGTTTGGTGAAAAAAAACATGCTTTCTCTCCCCAACATAAATCTGGTGTTGAGGGATACCTGTTTAACACCCTTCTTTAGGCTCTGGCTGAGCAGCCCATGCTTTTTCACATGCTTGCTGCCTCAAAGACAGTTTTCTGAACTCCTGCCAAGTAGTCTGGACACTATCAGAGATCAGGAACAAAGGCTAAGGCAGGAACAAGGTTACACAGGAACAAGGCCATACATTTGCCTCCCAGCTGGGCTAGTGAATAGAACCATGAGGGTGGTGAGCTTCAAAGGCTTCATCATTCCTTACAGTCATCTGTGCTGTCACCCAGCACAGGATACAGCCCCCCTTCCACCAGTCACGTTTGCTCATGGTCAGGTGGAAAATTGGCTATGCAGGTCAGTGCACACCCCCAGCAGGCTGACCACACCTCTAGGGTGAGCAGCCCGGTCTGAGCATTACATTTAGATTTTTGCGACTTAGGAGTGGCAGAATTGAGAGTTCTGGGTAGCTAAAGGTGACCTGTCCCACCAGATGCAGTCACCTGAGGGGCAGATTAGCTGTCCATTGGTCACTAGTCTCCATAACCCTAAATCCAGGATTTAAGGGACACCACTAACACCAGAATATCAATTCCAACTGACCTACTTCAAAGAAGGAGAAGGAGAAGCTCTGCATCACTAACAACTGGACTCTGCCCGCTGCACCAAGGCAAAAGAGGAATAATCTGTCCCTGGGGCAACAAACTGGAAACTGCACATTTGAATCTTGTCCTTGACTGAAGCTTGTCACTTCTGATGAGAGGGACCCTTGTGGAAGACAAAAGCACCTTCAGACTCTCCTGGAATTATTGCACCAGTTCCCTGCAAACTGCAGGTAGAAAGATTTGCAAAATCCAAAGTTTCGCTGGAAATCGGGCCTGCTGTGGTATCATTGAAAGCGAGGTGGTCCAGTGTCTTCTGGAAGTTGAAGTCCTGCATGCCTCCAAGCTTCAGACCACTACACTCCTCCATTGGACCACAGGAAGTTACCAAAGGATGCCTGTACCTTTAGCACTGCGAATGCACCCTGCTTCCGACAGCTGCAACCTAGCCCCAGATGAGACTTTGCATTCTTTTGTCAGCACCTTTGTGTAAGTGATAAAAAAACTGCTATGATTTGGTAGAACATCGACTTTGCATGACATTGGCTGTTCCCCATGAAACGCCAACACACACCCAATGCCGAACGCAGAGAACACTGGCACTGGGCGGCTTCCAGCAGGGAGAGGCGAGGAAAGAGGAAGGAGATCCGTGCCGCGAGTGCCATGGGTGCCACGAGGCACTGCAGATGTTGGTGTTGCTGCTGCAGTGTTTTAGAGGGCCTGCCTAGATGGAGGATAAGGAGGAGTGCCACGTGCTATGACGTGGGGCCACCACAGGTGAGCTGGGCTGTAAGGAGAGGATACTCCCTGCCCCCTTCGCCTGGCTCGTTTGTCAACCAGGCCATCTGTCCTCTGCCCATTGCCTTCCCACTGTCCGTCAGCCTGTCTATCTTCTGCCTGCCTGGCGCCTGGACCAACACGCCTCTCACTGGACCATCCGGCCCCCACCTCCCATTCTGTTCTGAATCCTGCCTTAGCCCTGCAGCCCTGTGGTCCTATGTGCAGAGAGTGAGTCAGATTTTGACTTGAAGGAGAGTAGATTGGGGCAGTTGGTGGCCTTCAGTCGTGGGGAGGATTGGATGATTTGAGATTTCAGCTTGGCAGGTTAACTGCCTAATGAGGAGTTAGTGTGGCCGTGACTGTGATCATAAAGGGCCATAGGGCTCAAAGGGGATATAGATCCCTCATTGGGCTGAGGTGTTGAGGTGTTGATTTGTGTTCTGTGGATTGCGTAAGCGGTCCCTGCTCAGAGGTGCAGCTTGCAACCAGAAAGTGTTTGGAAATAACAACAAGAAATTCCCCTTTCATTCCCTCCACCCCCCTCAACTAACAGATCCCTGCGTGCTCGTGTCCCTTGACTGTTGAGGTGTTGAGGTGTGGAGGTGCATTCTAGTATACCTAGAATCTCCAAAAGTCTGTAAAATCTGTTACTCAGAAGGAAATTACAGTGTAAGAGTTCCTTATTCCTCACTTTCGAGAATGCGTTTGGGGAAAGAGAGGGCATCTCCCCTACCAGCAAAAAGAAGTAAGAGGAAACATAAAACCTCCAACTTGCAAACTGTGCACTCCAAGCAATAAAAAAAAGACTGCGGAAAAGTACATGACCTTGATTTCTCCTACTGCACTTATGTTTCGAAAGGAAGAAATTACGCCATATAAATTTGACTTTTTGAAGGACAGCGTGTAAGGTCTTTTTTCCTCCACCAAAGATCAAAGAGCCCTTCCTCATCTCCCCAATAAAAAGTGAAGGTAGCTTTGAATATGGAAAGGAGGAGAACATCGGCTCAGATGTGGCTCAAGGGGAGTCAACAAGTATCCACGGAAAATCTTCTATTCTTCAGTTTCTCAAAACTCAAGCTCAACTCCATATACCAATCTCTCCAAATATAAATGACTCAATGGGTACAATTTGGAATATCAACAAGGGGAACAAATTGAATCAGAAGTAGATGAGGAGGGGGCAAAACACCCCCTGGGTATCTCACCTGAAACAACAGTTGGTAAAGGAAACATTTGGGGATTAATTAGTAATTTGAACCTACTCACTTTGAGATCGCCATCTCCTCCTCCGTCTCCATCTCTTAACAGTCCTAAAAACTTCTTGAAGAGTAGAGACCCAATCCCCCTAGAGGTGAATGTTATTATCAAGAAGTCAATGGCCACAAAAACTCAAAAATGAGGGATGGTGAAAGAGCTTGCAAAAAGCAACAGCCTATTGCCCCCCATTCCCTGAAAACCAGGCCCTAAGCCCCAGTGTGGGCAGCAGGAGTCAAGTCAACGACTGTCAGAAAGGTACCCAGCATGGCTTAGTTAAATGTCTACTCACTGATCTTAAATCTGGTTCTCCATCTGTGCCCGAAAACCCGCCAGTTATAGCACAGATCAGCACGGATAACAACCAGATAAACTCATCACTACAAGTTCCAAAAATTGTCACAGAAAGCGACCCATCGGAAGCCCCACAACATGACTATCTCAATGAGAAAGGGTATAATGATAAAGTATGGAACTTCTTTTTTAAAACCTCACAACTAACCCTTGATGCCTTTTATAATCAATTTACAAAAGTGGACATGCAGGCGGACTTGCTAAATATAATGTTGCAATTTGTTTCAGGGATTGATCATAAATTGGCAGTTCTAAACACTTTGATTAAACAAACTCAGAACTATGCGAAAACAACAGAGCATGACTGTACCTGTGCCCCAATAATTAGCAAATCAGCTGCTCTTCCTGAGGTGATAAGCACTCTGATGTCTGAGTTCAAAGTCGATCTTATTACCCTGGAAAGAAAGGATGATGAAATAGGGTTGAATGTTGGGGGGCAGAGGGGTAGGGCAACTGGTGGAAGGGAGAGAGTGTATATAATAGACTGACATGTATTTGGAGGTGAACCTAAGCCTAGGGAACTAAGGTATCACAAAGGTACTAGCAAAAGAAATATCAGAATCCCGGGAAGGATCACTTATTCAGACCCTACCGTCCCTTTCTTCACCTTCCCCTATAGTTTTAAAGACCCAAATCCAAAACACATTTAAATTACTGGCAACCAAAAGGCAAAGAAAAAAACAAAAAGCTAGGAAAAATTTGAAGGGTGTCAAGGGTGCTACTGGTGATGCCATGATAAATATACCAGTTTCCAAAAGTATTGAATTCGAGAAAGGGAAACAAAAAATTTGAAAAAAGATATAAATAACAAGAGCAGTATTGCAGAGGTTAAGTTGTACCCATTACTTAACATTCATGAAGGGGGACATCAACCCCCAGTCTCTATTGAGTATATTTTATGATTAGAGGAGGCAGGGGCCATACCTATTTTGGAAACCATAGGCTATGGGGAAATAAAAGTGCAAGTACCTCAAGGGGGGAAAGACCAAAAACAAGGGGCCAACTCGAAACCTATGTTAGAAGAGGGGCAAAGAGGGAAGCTTAAAAAGTAAGGTATTTGAAAATGTTTCTGTAGGAGTAGCTTCTACAATAGACGCCATTGTAAATAGGGGAAGTGGGCCAGTCGGTAGAATAACGTCCCTCTTTGTCTTTGTGCCCCAGGGAGAGGGAGGGCACCCAAGGCCCACTACAGAACAGATCACTAGATCAGAGACAGGTCTGGGTTGAGAATATCAGCCATTGAACAGTAGAGAAAGGTTTCCGCTCACTACTACGAATGACCAGTATGGTCAAGAGTGTGAAGCTAGTTAGGATTCAATTTTGGAGGGTTGTCGGCAGGATCTGCCTGGAAGTGAAAATAAGATAGTATTCTTTGCAGGATACAAGACTAGGGGCCAACAAGATATTTTAAATCACAGGAATATATTAACACTTTTGCGAGCAATACCACCGTTGGAGAATATCTAATCTGTAGATATTGATTACATAGAATTTGTAGTCACAGCAGAGTCTGCAAACAGTTCCACCCGAGAATCCTCTCTGGTGACTTATGGGGTGATTCTGACCCCGGCGGTCAAGGACCGCCGGGGTCGGCGGGAGCACCGCCAACAGGCTGGCGGTGCTCCGCAGGGCATTCTGACCGCAGCAGTATGGCCGCGGTCAGAACAGGAAAACCGGCGGTGTCCCGCCGGTTTTCCGCTGCCCTGCTGAATCCTCCAGCTGTGCCGCCATGGGAATTCCGACCCCCTCATCGCCATCCTGTTCCTGGCGGTTTCGACCGCCAGGAACAGGATGGCGGTGAGGGGTGTCGTGGGGCCCCTGGGGGCCCCACTTTGAATTTCAGTGTCTGCTTAGCAGACACTGAAATTCGCGACGGGTGCTACTGCACCCGTCGCACCCTTCCCACTCCGCCGGCTCCATTCGGAGCCGGCTTCCTCGTGGGAAGGGGTTTCCCGCTGGGCTGGCGGGCGGCCTTCTGGCGGTCGCCCGCCAGCCCAGCGGGAAACACAGAATAACCGCGGCGGTCTTCTGACCGCGTAGCGGTATTCTGTTGGGGGAACTTTGGCGGGCGGCCTCCGCCGCCCGTCAAAGTTGGAATGACCCCCTTTGTCTTTATCATTTGTTGCCGAGAGGGTCTTTATGGAGAAAAATGTTTTTCACAAATGGGGAATTGACCTAAAAATCCCCCAACTGATTGGTTATCCTGAACCCTTGGATTCAGGTAATCGGACTGCAGAATTCACTGTAAAGAACAAAGTTCAAAAACCCTATTCAAATTTAAAAACTGCAATTGGAAATTCCACACTGGCCATCTACCACCCACTAAGCTACACATTGGACAACGGACGGGGATCTGGCCAATTAACTTTAGAATGGCTCTCAGCTGCTCTTCATAACAGTGGGAGCCGCTGACAATATCCTACCTTATTAAATTCTTCCAAAGTGTCACATTTTTGTAATTTACTAAAATTCTTTTCCTGGAATTTAAACGGGATTAGTGTTAACAATCAATGCAAAGATTCAGCCCTACTAAAAGATTTTCAAATTGTGTTGCTTCAGGGGACCTGGGCACTAAACCCATTCACAATTGATGACTATCTGGCCTTTTTTTACCCAGCCAACAAGATGAATAATTTTGGGGGGAACATGCAGACCTATTGGTAGTAAGACTGTCAAACTGGCAGAAAATGATAGGGAGACCCCCTTCTGATAATAAACATCTATGTTCATCCTGATACCCATTCTAAGAAATTTCTGTCCTCCAAACTTGTAGAAGTAATTTTAGCCAGAGCTATTAATTGAAGGGAATTTTAATATGAAATTATTGCAAGCTTATGAAGGAGAGGAACAGATTGGGTAGCAGGACTTGAAATGGTCAGTTTCACAGCAATCTTTAGAGAACATAGGCAGCAGCACTACAGATGTCAAGGCGGCTACTTTTGTTAAGAATCTGGGGGTGCTTGATCTTAGAATTCTGAATGGCAGGTATCAACAGGATACCCCTCCTGTGGCTACCTGCTATGCCTTTGGAAGGCAATCCCTAATTGATTATGCACTGGTTACATTGCTGCTTGTAACCTTAGTCTCCTCTTACTGTATTGTAACGACTGAGCTAAGTGACCATAGGCTGCAAAGTATTGCGATCAGTCAGTTATCCAAAGCCAAAACTAGCTGCAACCTCTTCCAGGAACCTTGCCTCAACCAATTATAAGAAACTTTGATGGTGCGGAGATTCAATTGAAGGTATTGGAAAAACTCAGAGGCACTATTTATTAACCCCTTCTGTGCCGGGGACGTAATGGTTCCGTCCACCGGCGCAGTGCTTGTGTACCGAGGATGCAACTATTACTTCCTGGGTACTGAACTCAGAGGGAGCGCTATCGCTCCCTCTGTGGGCTACAAGGCAGGGATGGAAGGGCCCCCCCAGAGACGTCTGATGATGTCAGCGTGCAAACCTCATCAGAGGCCACTTCCTCATTGTGCTGGAAGCTTAGGTTCCAGCGCGATCAGAATAGAAATGCAAAGCATTTCTCTTCCGATCATGTGATGGGGGCCCTGAGAGGCTTCAAAGGGAGGAAAATGAATTTCCTTCCCTTTGAAGTCTCTTAGAGCATTTCAAAAGCCGGATCGTAAAGCAATCCGGCTTTTGAAATGCCCACTAGACACCAGAGATATTTAAAAAAATGAAACTGGCACCAGGGGAGCGACCCCTTGGGCAAGGGTAGTTCCCCAGAGGGCCAATATATTGCACGGTCTTTTCTGCCCCATTTATTTTGTTTTTTTTTTCTTCTTTTTTTTTTTTAGTTGGGGAGTGACCCCTTAGGCAAGGGTCGCTCCATAGGGGGCAAGTTATATTTAGGCCATTTCTGCCCCCAAGCAGATCGGCCTATTTATATGAGGCCAGTCTGCCCCTAAGGGGGGCAGAAACCACTAGACACCAGGGAGTTTTTTTTTTACGGCAAATTCAGGGGAGTGACCCCTTAGGCAAGGGTCGCTCCCTGGGGGGGGGGCAAATTGTATTTAGACCATTTCTGCCCCCCTTGGGGGTAGATCGGCCAATTTTTGTTAGGTCAATTGGCCCCCCAAGGGGGGCAGAAACCACTAGGCACCGCGGATCTTTTTTTTGCACCAATTTCACGCAAGGGGAGCGACCCCTTAGGCAAGGGTCGCGCCCTGGGGGGGAATTTATTTTAGGCCTATTGTCATTTGGCCAATCTGCCCCCGGGGGGGCAGAAAGCTCTAGCCTCTAGGCACCAGGGATAATAAAAATTGGGTTTTTGTTGTTTTGTTTTGTTTTTTAGAGGTGGGGAGTGGCCCCTTAGGAAGGGGGGGGCAAATTGTATTTAGACCATTTCTGCCCCCCAAAAATAAGAGGGTGGGGGTATGGCCATACCCCTACCCCAAATTAATGGGGCCAAAGTTGTTCTGCCCACCAATGGGCAGATGGGGCAATTACCCCTGATCCAAACCCCGGGGGTGGGGAGAAAGACTACTAGATGCCAGGGAATTTAAAAAATATATATATATATTGGGGTGGTGGCTGCCAACCAATATGGACCTGGTTATGTCGTCACCTCAACTGAAGGTGGTAACAGTTTTTCAGCTCTTCCCCGCACTCTAAAACATCTTATCCCACAGCAAGCAAGAAGACATTTGATTATTTTGGGTTTTGGTTTTGCCATGAGAACTTGGCTAACTCTCTAAATCGGCCCACTTGGAATAGTGAGGGCTGCACTTTATGGACTTTCGGACGTTGCCATGTAGAAAAATCCACAAGACCTAGACATATCTGAAAAATAAATATCTGGGTGATTCCAGAGTGGTGTGTTTCACATGTACCCGCACCATTTTTGTACCCACAATGCCCTGCAAACCTCCAACTTTGCTGGAAATCACACATTTTTCCCATGTTTTTGTGATGGAACGTTCCTGAATCTGCAGGAAACCAGAAAATTCCTACCACCCAGCATTGTCTCACCTATACCGATAAAAATTCTACTGCACTTGTCAGCCTAAAAATGTTTTTTTTGCAAATTGCCCTTTGGACCCCCTTTGGTTCCCCCTCAATATCAACATGTTTTTGACTCTTCCCTTTCACAAGCACTTGGCCCACCTACACAAATGAGGTATCATTTTTACCGGGAGACTGAGGGGAACATTGGGTGGTATGAAACTTGTCCCAGTGAGGTGATCCTACACTGACATGTGGGAACATTTTGATTTTTTAGCTAAATTTGAGGTTTGTTGAGGATTCTGGGTAAGAAAACATTGGGGGATCCACGCAAGTCACTCCTCACTGGACTCCCTCGGGTGTCTAGTTTTCAGAAATGTCTGGGTTTGGTAGGTTTCCCTAGAAGTCTGCTGAGCCCAGGACCAAAAACGCAGGTTCCCCCGCAAAAACAGATAGTTTTGTATTTGATAATTTTGATGTGTCCAGATAGTGTTTGGGGCATTTCCTTTCGCGGGAAGTAGGCCCACCCACAAAAGTGAGGTACCATTTTTATCGGGAGACTTGGGGGAATGCTGGGTAACATTTTTGGCTCCTCTCTGATTTCAGAACTTTCTGTCACTGAAATGAGAGGAAAAAGTGTTTTTTTTGGCCAAATTGTGAGGTTTGCAAAGGATTCTGGGTAACAGAACCTGGTCAGAGAACCACAACTCACCACATCTTGGATTCCCCTAGGTGTCTAGTTTTCAAAACTGCGCAGGTTTGCTAGGTTTCCGTTGGTGCCGGCTGAGCTAGAGGCCAAAATCTAGAGCTAGGCACTTTGCAAAAAACTGCTCTGTTTTCTTTGTGGAAATGTGATGTGTCCATGTGGTGTTCTTGGGGCTTTTGCTGTTGCGGGCGCTAGGCCTACCCCCACAAGTGAGGTACTATTTTTATCGGGAGACTTAGGGGAAGGAAATTTGTGGCTCCTCTCTGATTCCAGAACTTTCTGTCACCGAAATGAGAGGAAAACGTATTTTTCTGGCTAGATTTTGAGGTTTGCAAAGGATTCTGGATGACAGAACCTGGTCAGAGCCCTACAAGTCACCCCATCTTGGATTCCCCTAGGTGTCTAGTTTTCAAAACTGCGCAGGTTTGCTAGGTTTCCCTAGGTGCCGGCTGTGCTAGAGGCCAATATCCACAGCTAGCCACTTTGCAAAAAACAGCTCTCTTTTCTTTGTGAAAATGTGATGTGTCCACATTGTGTTTTGGGGCTTTTCCTGTCGCGGGCACCAGGCGTACCCACGCAAGTGAGGTACCATTTATATCGGGAGACATGGGGGAACACAGCATAGCAAAACAAGTGTTATTGTCCCTTGCCGTTCTCTACATTTTGTCCTTCCAAATGTCAGACAGTGTGTAAAAAAGACGTCTATTTGAGAAATGCCTTGTAATTCACATGCTAGTATGGGCACCGCGGAATTCAGAGATGTGCAAATAACCACTGCTTCTCAACACCTTATCTTGTTGCCATTTTGGAAATACAAAGGTTTTCTTGATATCTATTTTTCACTTTTTATATTTCAGCAAATGAATTGCTGTATACCCGGTATAGAATGAAAACCCATTGCACGGTGCAGCTCATTTATTGGATCTGCGTACCTAGGGTTCTTGATGAACCTACAAGCCCTATATATCCCCACAACCAGATGTGTCCAGCTGACATAACGGTATATTGCTTTAAAAAATTTGACATCGCTGGAAAAAGTTACAGAGTAAAATGTGGAGAAAAATGGCTGTTTTTTTCACCTCAATTTCAATATTCTTTGATTTCAGCTGGTATTTTCTGTAGGAAACACTCGTAGGATCTACACAAATGACCCTTTGCTTAATTCAGAATTTTTTCTACTTTTGAGAAATGTTTAGCTTTCTGGGATCCAGCATTGGTTTCTCACCCATTTCGGTCACTAACTGAAGGAGGCTGAATGCACAAAAATAGTAAAAAATGGGGTATGTCCCAGTAAAATGTCAAAATTGTGTTGAAAAATGTTTTTTTCTAATTGAAGTCTGCCTGTTCCTGAAAGCTGGGAAGATGGTGATATTACCACTGTAAATCCTTTATTGATGCCATTTTCAGGGAAAAAAACACAAGCCTTCTTTTGCAGCCCTTTTTTTCCCATTAAAAAAAAAAAAAAAAAACGTTTTGCTGTATTTTGGCTAATTACCTGGTCTCCTTCAGGGGAACCCACAACGTCTGGGTACCTCTAGAATCACTAGGATGTTGGAAAAAAAGGATGCAAATTTGGCATGGTTAGTGTATGTGAAAAAAAAGTTATGAGGGCCTAAGCGCAAACTTACCCAAATAGCCAAAAAAAGGCTCGGCACAGGAGGGGAAAAGGCCTGGCAGCGAATGGGTTAAACTCAGATGTGATTCAATTGACGATCCAATAATCTTATGGTCAGTTTTCCTGGAGAAGTTTGCAACCATGTTTTTCTCTGACACTTCCCATAAACCTCACCACTATTATATGCAAGAAAACATAAAATACAGAGAATTAATAAAAACAACAGCTGTTACTACACAACTAAGGAAGAAGAGGAATAGATTATTAAGACTGGCAAAAAAGCACCCACTCGACCCCTGTATACATACAGATTTAAAGACTATAATTTGCTTATATTGGAGACAGATGTGGGAGGGAAAAGTAAGGAACAGGCAGGACGTCTGGGCAAAGGCCCTATTTTTAAGTAAACAAAGGAGCTCTCAGGCATTCTGGACAATGGTAAATAACCTAACCAAATCCCCCACAATCCTGACTAGTTCAGATTTTTCCAATTCATCTTGGTTTGACTTTTTAAACCAATATTTTAACCAAAATTAAAAATGTCAAGAAGTGGTGCTCTGTACCGAGATGCCATAAGGGACTCACGGCCAGCAAACTGGTGAGAAGCTAACCCGCCACAGGCTTAACAAAGAAAACGAACAAATGTTCTCCGTTGCTCAGATTACCAAACTCATCAATAACATCAGGCAGGACAGGGCACCTGGCCCAAACTGAGTCCCAAATGCCTTATATAAAACAAACTCAGGTTTCTGAGCAGAGATGCTGGTTGCGGTTTATAATAACAGGATCTCAAAATTATTCCAAACTCCTGGAAGGGAGCCATTATTCACCAGATCTTTAAGGGCGCCAACCATACCAACCCCGAGAATTATTGCCTAATTACTCTGACTGACTCGGAATCAAAATACTATGCTGGCTCTCTTTTGGAAGATCTCCGAGCCTAGGCTGAAGGAAATATTATTATCCCAGTTAATCAGACAGGTTTTATTACAGGGCGGGGAACAGCTGTGAACATTCTATCACTTACCACCATTATAGATAAATGCAAATAGAAAAAACAGCCTCTGTTCTTATGTTTTGTGGACTTTAAATCTGCTTTTGATTCTGTACAGTGCAGCCAGTTATGGGCAAAATTAAACTCTTGGGTATTCCAGCGAAGTTATTGAAGCAGTACAGATGCTATACACTGATACAAGGGTTAGAGTGAAAATTGGGGATGGCTCTTTCCTATCAAGGAAAAGTGGGACCGAATGCAGTCTAAAACAAGGCTGCATGCTTGAGCTTTACCCCATTGACCTCTTTGTATTGAAGCTGTCCTCTCTGTTAGACAAGGTAAATATTCATCCTCCAAAGACTGGTGACCTATTTATTTCGAACTTGCTCTATGCAGATATTGTAGTCCTTTTAAGTTATACCAAAGTTGATCTACAGCATCTGATAGTGAAAATGTCAGAATTTGCAGTAATGAACAGCTTAGAAATAAATAAGAAGTAAAAAACAATGGAAATAAGCAGCAGAATCCACAAACCACATAATTGGTTCCTCCAAGGCGAAATACTTGAACAAGGTAAAACATACAGGTATTTGGGGGTTCTTTGTGATGAGAAGGGGTCCTTTACTTCCCAGAAACGTGACTTAACCCAAAAAGGAAACACCCTGTTACTCGCTTTCTGTACCCCACTAAGATTGCTACGTGGCCCTAGCTACAGATAAAAATAAGATCTATTTTTACAAACTAGTGTCGGCTTTCTTTCAAGTCGTGTCAATTACTTATTGTCCATGCTTGTGCTGTGTTCCTCCATGTAAAGCCTGACTGCTCTTTGCCACCCTTCCAGGATTGAGCTAATGATTTACTAGTGGGAATCCAAGGACCATCTTTAGGGTATTGTGAGAGAATCACATTGCGAGGACTAACCCCCACACCACATAATTTTGGTGATAACGGTCCCACCTTTGATTTTTTGACAGAAAACTGGTCTGTCTACGAGGCAGTCCACCCCGCCAATGTAGATGTTGACAGTCCCATAGGCGATAACCCACCTAAGTACCGCCGACTTTGGCACAACTTCCCAACCGCTTTGACAGTGCCATAGGGAAAAACAGCTGATAATGGGACTCCAGCCACCCTTCCCGATGAGCAGATTTGAATGTGCCTTCCCACCAAGCCAACTGTGGCGGTGGAACATGAGTTGGCGGTCTGAGGGGAGAAAAGGTAAAAACAACTTTTTTTCCCGGTTCCCCCTCTGTTTTTGCCAGGACACAACTGGACAAGACCTTTCGTCGCTGCTGCCACTGGACCACAGAGAAAACACAACCACCCAGTTGTCGGGGATCAGCATTGCTAGTTTATGTGGTGTGGTCGCTGCACATGAGCTCGCAACCACTGCAGTCATATACATTAGGGGTGGGGGATGAATTACGCTCTGCCTGTGGAGTTTGCAGAGTTTTGCCTACTCCACATATAGCACAGAGATCCCAAAAGCTCTACGGAGTGGGGGGGTGGAGTTGTTCCTTTCGCTCTACAACTGTAGGTTGGCAAGAGAGAAAAATCAAATAATAGACCATCTCCCGGTGAGATTTCTCAATGCGAGCAGTCATGGCAGGTTGCTACCACTTGCGTTGAAAAAATTGCCACTAGAGTTGAGGAAGCTGCTGTTCGAATAGAACATCTAGTCGAGCAGCAAAAAGAAGCAGTGCCCTCCTGCGCTGCACATTGTGCTGCTCGCACTGATTTCACATCGCAGGACAAACTCCTGGTGTTAAAAATCAGCACAAGCAGCAGCACCTACAGCGCTACGCAGCCCGTAGAACTCTGTGTGGTCCAGCGGGGTTTTTTCTACACATTACGGAGTTCAGCCTGGGAGAACTCTGCCCCTGCCTAATAGACATGTCACAATAATTGCTTTTAAATTACTGTGATATGCATATGTTGGTAACACGATTGTGTTCAACATGGGTGGGGACACATTGCACACATACACAGATGTCATTTTGGTGTCATTATTAATTGCCAAATGAATGCTGGCACCACAATGACCTGACATTCAGACTTGTCAACTATGCCCTTGTGTACATATGACAAGGGGAGCTGTACATGTGATGTGCTTCCAATTGTGTATGTGGGTCTGTAGGTGTATGAGTGTGAGATTGGACTGGCTGGTTGAGGTGGAGGGAGAGAGAGTGGATGATGTTGTTGTGTTAGATTGTGTACCACCCGTACATGGGTCTGATGTTGTGTATGTTTGGTTGTGTGTTGTGTTGCTGTGTGTAACATTCAGGTCTGTGTCATTGTTGTGTGGTGGTCACTCCTGTGATGTGTGTAATTGTCCTTTTTTGTGAGCGTGTTTGAGTAGATGAGTGTGTAGTTGCTTGTCGTGGGTGTGTTGTGTATGTGTAGTGTGTAGTGTCAGGAATGTGTGTATGTTGTGTCATGGATGTTTAGCAATGTGTGTGTTTGGCATGTACATGTTGTTTTGAGGTGCAATGGCACCGGATAATAGTGTTTATGTGATGTGGTGTGTTGTGCAGTGTGTAGTGCAGGGGGACACTAAGGCCCAGTGAGTGTGTGTGTGTGTGTGAGACTTACCTCTCTTCCATAGCTACTTCCACTGTACGATGTCCAATGGGACCCGCGATGGCCTCCTCCATCAGAAATCTGCCACCAGTAGAGTGCCTGCAGGACTGTAACATCTAAATATGGTCAGCGGGAACTCTCCAGCCTCACAGCTCACATGAACGCTCTGGGCCATAGCTACTAAGAGGCTCAGCTCAGATTTCTTTACTGACAAAAGTTGTAGTTATTACTTTACTTGGTTATTCACCTACCCTCAACTTATACCTCAATTTCTTATGCCATTTCATGCATTTTCTAACAGGCTCCAGAGGTCTTCCTTACACCCACGCCTTGTCTCCTGCGCTGTCCCTGGTACTTCAGAGATGTCTCACCTTTCATGTGCAATAAGAGTGCACTTGTGCTTGTGATGCATGAAGAACATTCAGTTCTGGAAATTTGGGTGAAGTTACAAAGCTCTTTCCTGCTTCACCAAGGTGCAATTTGTGAATTAACCTGACTTTGTAAGCACTGGGTTATGTTCATAATACTCTAGTAATGATTGCTTTTAGACCATTGACAGTTGATTAATTTTTACAGTACCATTCTACATTTGAAACAAAGTACAACTTTCACTTTGTTCATTCAGGTCTTGTGTATTTCAACAAACTAATATCAAGCTAATGGTATGTTTCTAGTGTCAACATTGTTTGTGTGCCAACAGTGTAATTCACAAATACCCCAACTCTATTATTTAGAATTTCATGTTGAATGTGGCCACCAGCTATACTATCAAGCCTTCAAGGAGCTTACTTTTTTTGCTGCTTCTGACTGGCTGTAGAATATATTGAATGCCTCTCATTATTTAGAGATTCTACAGACTTTAATTCTTGGAAACAAATCATGAGAAAGTTTCTCAGAAAATATGAAAATCTAAGTTTACAATCTTCCCTATTCACCTTACATTCAGAGATGGTGTTCCCAGTTCATCATTCCAATAGTTGTTTATTCGGGTGTGTACAGGAATTCCAAGTCATATGGGAAAATATAATGATTAACAATTTAGAACAGTATTCTTTCTCTTCTAATATGTATCATTACTGGCTCAAACATCCTCTTCTCTTCAATTGGGGATGTTGTGAGATGTTGAATTGAGTTTTATTGCCTAATTTCACCATCTTCATCATCCTAAGGGTGCTAATGTGATTCAAAATAATATTGATTGGGGTCCGTGAGATTGTCACGAAGTTGTAAATCTGTAAATCCGTTTTTGTTGGAAGAATACACCTGATTCAAACATTCCGATTTCTTAACATAATCTACTCACTTTGTTAGCTTTATGTGAAGATTTTTCTTTTAATTAAAAAGCATGTGAATCGTTTGCTAGCTCCTCGGATGCTAGTTTGGTTAAGCAAAATTCAATTTAGTACAAAGTTTGTCTATTGCTTATGGATTGCTTTTTCTCTGCCCTTGTCATTTAATTATGGAACTGTAATGTATCATTGTGCTAGCTATTAGATAAAGATACACTTTTACCTAATTTATCAACCCTGGGTTTTAATCTTTAGATTGCCCATTGACGACATAGCAATGAAAGAAGTATCTAGTTGATGGAGGCTGAGATTACACTATTAAATTCCAAAGTCATTTGAATATAGAACATAGAAAGGCTGCATTTGGTCCCTTCCATAGGTTCTACTGGCTATCTTTTAAATAAATGATGCTAATGACCATGACTCATTTAGGCTTTAGCCTGGGAGGATTAATGGCTCTGCTTCATGCAGTTTTTTTCTGTTGCCCCTAGACTATGCAATAAAAAAACGACACCATGAGAACTATGATACATTAGGGAAATGTATCTAGGCAATGGATGAGAAGTTGGATACACCAAGCGGATTGTCACAGTCAAAGATTTTGTTATTTTATTGATTTTTTGGTAGACATGAAGTTGTTAAACTTTGACCTTCATGGTAAACAAAGAAAACAGAAACCAAACATGACAAACATGCTGATGTTTGGGCACATATTCAGTATGCATTAAATCCCAGCATCACTCACCTCTAAGTTCAACATGACAAGCATGACATTTCCCACTGTAGTATTTTTTCCGTTGAGCTACACGTTCTAGTGTCGGCCCCTTCTCAGATCCTAATGCCCTACATGTGCTCAGAGCATACCCCTCCTTGTAATTATAGTACACGGTTCCAGTGCCCATTGCACTAATACAGCGTGGGCCACCCTCCCCATACTATTTCATATTCTTGGGGCAGCCCCTTTCTTCATACACCATCTTTTCTGTCAGTCTGCTTACTTCCAATCCCTATTGCCGAACCCAGAGCGTCGGGCACATCTAACCACCCCATTGCCAGGTGAACTCCCTTTTTGCCAGTAGAAAACCCATGTTGATCAGCAATCTCTTATTTGATGCAGTCTCAGACTCCCTCCAAATCCCTAATACTGTCAGAGAGGGATGTACCCTGATTGTTGCCCCTGTAGCTTCCTTCAGTTTACCTACCACCTCTCCCCAAAACACCTGCAGGGCTGGACAACTTGATATTGTGTGCTTTAAAGTGCCTCTCAGACCACAGTTTCTCAGGCATCTATCACCCCACACTCTGCCTCTGTTAAACAACTGAGCTACTGTATAATTCACTCTAAGTAGTATCTTGAGTTGGATGAGGCATAAGTTCGCCGTAATGGCCATCTCCCTCACAAACTGCAATGTATCCTGGAAGTCATCATCCTCCAATTCTCTTGCATCTGCTTGCCATCTGGTCCTCTGTTAAGCAAAGTCATCCTGTGTGTTGCTCATTAGGGTAGCATATGTATGGGAGATAGCCTGCTCAGTAATTCACTGGGCCAGCACCCATCTCTCCAGCATATATTCCTCTTTGGTCAATGATCGTCTGAAGGGCATGTCGCAATGGGGGATATTTAAAAGTCTGCGCCGTCATCTGATATTCCCTTTGTAGATACTCAAAGTGCTCTGTGCCGTTTGCATACCACACATCTCCTAATGTTGAGAGGCCATTTATATCCCATTTTTGAAGTTCTGGTACCTCAGCCACTGGACCAAGTCTTGGTCCTACCCATAGTGGTGTCTTGGGGGTGAACCTCTTGCCCTAGCCTAGTTCCTTTGTTAGCTTATGCCACAAAGGTATCACTGGTACTCACTGGTGCGGCATCCACATCCAGCTTGTTTCCATATAGTATCCGGACATAACCCTTCTGTCCTATACTAACCCAATCCATCTGAAAGGCCAGGTCATCTAATGGGGGTATGCCCAATCATTTATTAACCTAACCTGAGCCGCCTTATAGTATTTACTGATATTTGGAAATGCTATGACCCCCTTGGTCACCAATCTCTGGACAGTGGCAATCGCTATTCAGGGTAGGCCATTTCCTCAGAGCAGGGTATGGATCAATATATCCACTGTCGAGAAAAACATCCAGGAAAACCACTCTGGTTCTTTGTATGGATTGTTTTGCAGTATGGAAGTAAAGCGAGGCTGATGAATCATTTTCAAGAGTGCTACTCCACCTGGTCAAAGACTTTACCTTCTGACCCAGGGCCTGATTTACACCTTGGTAGATGCATCCTAACTGTTGGAAATCAACATTCCATTTGTTTGACATTGTGACTTTCTGATCGCCTAATTTATATGATTGTGCATACTAGATGAAACTCCATCAAACCTCTGCTGTCTCCAGCAGGTGCACACTCCTCTGTTAACAGAGCCTTTGCTGAAAAGTGTCTGTCAAAGTTGTTTCAGCCATAACTTCTCCCATCAAATTATGACTTTGATTTCAATCATTGGAACCATGGCAGTGAAATCTCCACACCTGCTCTGGCAGTTTCATACCTGTATAATGAAAACAGACCTCACCAGCATTTCCACCAAGATGGTCACCATGAATCTGATGTTGCAAGACTTTGCTTACCTGCTGTTCCCTAAGGATGACAAGCCATCACGTTGTCAAAATATTAGAGGGTATGCTTTTTGTATTTTTTTTTAAAGTTCCCTGTTATAAATGTCATGTTTTTCCTTAAACACTCATAATTTTCTAATTTTCTGTTTTCTGTACACATATACCATGTGTGTAATCCATGTTAAATGTTTACTTAAACCCTTTACACTTTAAATAATTGTTGTTAACAATCTTTTATATACTTCTTGTCATTGTGATGTACTAAGCAATGTTAATTGTACTCTGAAATTACTGGCAATGTACATTTCTAACCATTATAATATAAAACATTTGTATGGAACAGTTACAGATGCATGTCATAGTGACCACACATTGCAGTCCTAAATCCATTTAATAATTTTTAACATGTAGTAAAAATACTAAAGTAAACATATATTAATATTTTTTATACTTGTCACACATTTTCTATTATCGGTAATCCTTCTTGTTTTGGACCTTACCGTACTTTTTTCATTTTTGAAAATCTTTTCTTTAAATTCAACATCCTCTGTGGTTTTTGTGAATGAATAAATTTTATATAATACAGTAATGAAACAAAATACATTTTTACATTGTGCATGTGACAAACAGAACCCAAAACATGTGGTTAGAAAAATAAACTAAATGTAATTTGTAAGATACTTCTCTAAAACACAGACTAGCATTTAGGCAATATATATATATATATATATATATATATCATTTTTAAATATTTTCAAAAGTAGCAACACTGCTACATATTCTTACCTCCTATGTACATTAGTACAGTGATTCCCAACCTGTGGTCCGCGGACTCCCAGGGGTCTGTGTCACATTGCCAGGGGGTCCGCCGGCCTGGGCTGGGAGGAAGGCACTTCTTCAGCTGGGGCCTCTGACAAACACGTGCATGTGTGTTTTCATATGTATTACTTCCTTTGTTGAGCAGTTTTAAATGCACTGCAAATCTCCTTGTGCTGGAAAAATAAAAACATCAAGCTAACTCAAGTGATTTATGTATCTGCTGGAGAGTGATGGGAGTTTTGTGCAGTGGCAGTTTTGACTCAAAGGTAGCGCAGATGGTTAACATGCCTGCTGCAAAGAATGTGTATCATGCAAAGAATAGTATTATATGTGCATGGCACAGTGGGTTACTGCTTTTGTCACAGAGATTATTTTGTTACTGTGCAGTTCATAATCGTAACCTAGCACAATGAGCTGTGAACTGCCATTAAAGAGCTGCATGCAAACCGCATGGCACAAATTAGAAAGTTGTTTTTTTTCCTAGTCTTTCATTTTCCTTATGCTGCTAAAAAAGGTATGCTTGTGTAGAAATACATTCTTATTGCTAACACAGTGCTTCTTTTTCCTTTTTGTTTCCGGTTCTGAGCACCAGCACTTATTTTTGAGGGTCGGGGATTATTCCTCTGCCTCAAGCATTTGCTGTGAGACAAAGACACATGTGGGAAAGACGGAGGAAGGAAATAATGAAAAAGCGTCACAAAGGGAGAAAGTAGAAAGCTGCTAGATTGAGCTGAAGTGGAAGGGAGTGGCTTTATATGGATTGTGCTGCCTCAGTATTCCGTGTTCCCACATTTAATTGCAGCAGCCGCGTGTTTAAGAGGAGGGCTTTGGGCACCTGCATGTTTCTATTTACAAATTAAGCAGTGTGCTAACGTCATTGCTAATCACTGTGCTGTGTTCTGAATCCCAAGTTTGTGCTTCTCCGGACCAAGTACTCTTAGAAAATTCCTACCAGTGTGGATGACATGTGAATCCTACACCTTGTAGTCCCCTGTAAAGTGCCCTGACACCCTACAGTGGTATGAGAGGTGCTATAAAACAGATGAAGTAAATGTGACAGAGAGGCTAGGGAGAGATGAGAGGCCCTTATGGTTTACTTCCTTTCCCCTTCACTTATTTATGTGAAAAAGCTTATTCAGATCTTGAATACCTAAAAAATAAAAACAGAAATCGCTCCGGAAATGTAGAATCTGACCTGAGGATTCACCTTTCCTAAATAAAACCAAACATTGAAAAGGTAGCTGCCGAAATGCAGTGCCAACCTTCCCAATAAAATGTTTCAATTTTTGCATATTTTTTCAATATAAAAGAATTGTATCTTTAATAATTTGAGTATTTGTTTGGTGTGTACTTGTTATCTTTTTTGCGAATTACTGTTTTAATGTTTGAAAATTAAATCGTACAAATTGCTCGGGGTCCCCGGTTTCCAGTAATGATTCTTTGGGGGTCCTCAGGAGTCAAAAGGTTGGGAACCACTTCATTAGTACATTAAATAATTCCTCCTCCTCCATGTTCTTTTCTCACTCCACAAGTCTGCATAACCCGGGCACCTCAACTAATTATTGGGGAGTGGTGTGGGTCATTTTTAGGGGTTTGGGAGTAGAAGTGAGTGTCCGTGCGGGAGGAGTAAATCTAGATTGGGTTGGTAATGTGGGTGTTTCGGTGGTACAGGGTGCTGGGATAGTGAAGGTTGTATGTGTTGGTGTGAGGGCGAGTGTGTGTCTTCTGTGGTCGGATCTGGTGTGGTGGTGGTTTGGGATGGTCTTTAGGTGTGGGTGAGTTAGTGGGTTTAGATGGCTGTTTGGATGTCTGCTTGGGTCAGGTTGTGGGCTTGGGTGATGCTGTGTATATGGGTGAGGGTGTGTGTTTATGTGATTGTTTGTGTTTGGGTGAGGGTGTGTGCTTGAGCGAGGCAGTGATATCTGAGTGGGCTCTACTGTGGCCCATGCCTCTCTGTATTGCAGACTCTGCACTGTGTATGCCATCCAATAATGCTACTAATTGAGTGAGTTAATGGTTTATTCCCTGGAGGACACACAACAGTGCAGCCTGCCATACAGACTCCTCGGACATCACTGCTGGGTGGACAGTGGTAGGAGCTCAGCTACCTGGGGTGTAGGGGGCCCCAACCTTTTTTGGGGCTTGGTGTTGGCCTATACTCGTGGGAGCAGGATGGAGGGCATTGATGGTTTTGGTAATGTGGTGGACAAGGTAGTAAGTCAAGGAGATGGCCTAGGGTCCACCACCATTTGGTGCTCGTCTGATGTGGAGGCCTCAGAATCAAAAGATGTAGAAGCATCCTCTCTAGCCTCATCATCCTCCATGCCACTGGGTCATTCAATATCTATGGTACCACCTTCTGACTCTGAGTCAATGTCCTGCTTCCCACCTCCTTGGTCAATTTCTCCTTTGTTAGGTTGAGAGGATGCCTATAAAAGAAAGAGAAACATTTTCACATATTGACTCTGTTATCTATATAGCAAAAATATTTAGAACAGCATGTCCTGTCAGTGGCATAGATCATCTTTTTTTTTTTGTTGGTGAGGCATTTTCTTTTCTACCAAACAACATTTTTGGTGCAATCATACATTTCCTTTATGCATAACAAACACCTAGGGTAGGCGCAACAACACAGGAGGGCAGTTAGCATGTGGCATACATTTAAGAAAGGACCAATTAATCTGCAAACACGTTATATTATTTTCTTATACTTATTGCCAATTATATTAAGTGTAGCATTCTACCTCCCTTATAACTTCACCTGCCTACTTGCTGTTTCTCCTGCAACAGGGGCCCACCTGAGCACACTAATACCTGCACTGCACCTTCTTAGAAGACTACGAACAACCAAACACCACTCCAGTACATCTTGTTAACTGCCCGCTCTGTATGCAAACATGTCACGGAAATCTGGGTCACCATCACTGATGACACAGACATCACCTTTATCACCAAAACATGGCTAGCACCCTCCTCAAACCCCAAAATTGCCACAGCCACCCCTGATGGCTACAGGATGATACATCAAGCCCACACCAACAAAGATGGTGGAACACTTTTATCATCTTCAAGGAAACCATCCAATGCATCATCACCACCAACTACCCAGCTCCCCTCACGGAGCACCTCAACTTCGAACTCCAGACCGATGCCAACACCACAATGTGAGGCACCCTCACAGAGAGACCCCTGGGATCATGCTCAGCCTTCCACAATGCCATTGCCAAACTCATCGCCTACCTCGCCACCGACTCCCTCCACTAAGTCCTACTCAGCAATCTCAATTTCCCTCTTAAAAACCCAATGACACCAACTCCACTTCCCTCACAGAGAACCTTAGCAACATCAGCCTCATTCAACAGGTCACCAAACCCATTCACAAAGCCGGACACACACTGGATGCCATCTTCACTTCTAGCAACAGAATCAATATAACCCTTGTGACTGAACTTACCTGGACTGACCACGTCATTGTCCACTTTACCATCCCTAATTCCCAGCACAACACCTCCAAGCACCTCAGCACCCCTCACCAAAGATGGGGCAAGGTAACCGAGACCCTATGGACACTGGCTCTAGGCACCCCATAACCCAAGCCTCTGGCAGATCTCAACCTCAATCAGGCAATCCAAAACTTCACCACCTGGATCACCAAGTCCACTGACAGACTCCCCCCGCTGAAACCAGCTAAAACCAACAACACCTCCAAGCCAGTAAGATGGTATACGCTGGAGCTCAGAAACTCCAAATGTGACTGCCATTGACTCGAGAAACAATGGTGCGTCACCGAGGTCCCCTTTGACAGAGCTGCCTACAAGGCAGCACTCAAGAACTACCACCACCACATTGAGGTAGCAAAAAGAGCAGCAATCCCTGCCCGCATCAAACGCTTCAGAATCATCAAGGAATTCTCTAACCCGATAGTCGCAGAGACCACCATCCACCCATCCCAGGAACTCTGTGACACACTCTCAGACTACTTCCACAGCAAGATCACCACCATATACAACAATTTCAAACCCCAACCCTCCACCTCCACCTAGACAATATCTCTCAAGCAGCGAACACCAGTCACGTGATAACCTCCTGGTCCCTGAGTACCATACAGATCACCGCAGCCATCATGTCATCCATCCACTCCAGAGCCCCCGCCGACCTCTGCCCCCATCGGCTTTTCAACCTCAGAGCCAACACTATTAACACAGAACTACCCTGCATCATCAATACCTCGAACTCCAAGGCAACCTTCCCAGATGAATGGAAGCACACAGAGTTCCGAACCCTCCTAAAGAAACCCTACACCAGCCCCAGAGAACCCCCTGCTCTCCTTCACGACCAAAGTGCTTGAGAAAACCATCAACCAACAGCTCACTGACTACCTCGAATCAAACCACTTTCTTGACACCTCACAATCAGAATTTAGGGCCAATCACAACTTGGAGACTGCACTGATCACCACCACGGATAACATCAGGACACTCCTCTACTGAGGAGAGTCGGCAGCTCTGATCCTTCTGGACCTCTCCGCAGTGTTTGATACAGTCTCCCACTATAAACTCTTCAAAGGACTCCACCACTTAGGCATTCAGCAAAACTCCATTAAGTAGGTCGCCTCTTTCCTCTCAGGCTACATGCATAGCATCTGCCTTCCTCCCTTCAATTCTACACCCAAGAACATCACCTGCAGCAAACCCCAAGGTTCCTCCCTCAGCCTAACCCTGTTCAACATCTATATGACCCCCTCCCCCCAGGCAGACATCGTCAGATCCTACAGACTCAATATAGTCTACTATGCTGAGGACACTCAACTAATGCTCACTAATACTCACACACACCGAAGACTCCCAAAATGCCAAAGTCAACTTCTTCAATGCTATGACCAATGTAGCAACATGGAAGAAAAACAGCTGCCTGAAACTAAACACTGACAAAAAGGAAGTCCTGATCTTCCAGAAGAATACCTCCATATGGGACCACAGCTGGTAGCCAGCAGAACTCTGACTAATGCCCTCTCATCAGATCACCCACAAAACCTCAGCATCATCCTCTACTGCCAATTATCCATGAATTGACAAGTAAACTCAATCACCTTGTCCTATTTCTACATGCTCCGTATACTCTGCCGAATCTTCTAATGGATCCCTACTGACACCAGAAAGACAGTCATGCACGCCCTGGTCACCAGCCAGTTCGACTATGGTGATGTTCTCTATGCGAAAGTGTCCTCCCATCTACTTAAAAGACTCCAAACTCTACAGAACACCGCAGTCAGACTCATTTTCAACCTATCCATGTGCTCAAGCATCACCCCACACTTCAGGAACCATCACTGGCTCCCCGTTCAGAAGAGATGCCAATTAAAAATCCTCACACTCCCATACAAGGTACTTCACAACCTAGGGTGGTCTTACATCAACCAGTGACCAGAGATTCTTCGTATTAGCAAGAAAACCATGTTCCACCTCGCTAAACCTCTCTCATACCCCCCGTTTCTATCACGGCTGCAGCGGAGGCCGCTCCTTCTCCTACACAACAGCCAAGTCCCCTCCATCTCTGAACTGTTCCCTCTCTGATGGACTTCAGAAGGAGACTCAAGACTTGACTTTTCAAATGAGACACAGCACCCTTAGTGCCCAGATGCTCTTAGGGGTGACAGTGCTCTGCTTTACAAATGCTATGATTGATTGATATTAGACTTAGTCCACTTGGCTTTCAAATGCCAATGAAGCATGCACACACCAAGGAATGAGGCACTAGGCCTTGCTTCAGGAGGCCTCACTAGACATGCAGGACACACACTTAGGAAGTACAGGTGAAGGTAATTTGTATTAACCCACATCCTGCCGCTTGGTATATAGACAATATTTTGCTGTTCAATTGAGTATTCCAGCATGGCCTATGAAGGGCACATAATTGCCTCTGACGCAAGGAACATTAAGTATATGTTCATGGAATATAGGGGGTCTTCAATCAAAGCTGGAAGATGCAGGGCTCCTTCAATATCATAATGCTGCAAGAAACATGGGTACTTACACATCTTCCTCTAATTGGTTATAAGGAGTTTAATAAACCTGTAGTTAAACACAAAAGGTTTGGAAGAGCAAAAGGAGGTTTGTCAATTTATTTCAACTCTAAGCTCGAGGTGAAACCGTCTGGAGGACAGATGGGAAATCAGCCCTTTCTGTGGGTTTGTTTGATCAATTGGGCAAAAAATATACATGACCCTCTGATCCAGGTTAATGTGTACATCAACCCAAAAAAGAAAAATTTGGAAGCCAGCTGCCTGCTAAAACATCTGCTACATATAAAAAATGCATACAACTCTGCCCATTGGTTAGTCTCCAGAGATTTTAATCTTAACTTCTTTCACATGCCAAGTGAGGATCATGTACAAATAGCGGTTCCACTGCCCATTCAAAGTCTACTATCCCAGAGAAAGCAAGACAAAGTTGGTGCTAAGCTAATTAAGAGCTGTGAGTTAGCAGGCATCTTTGCACTAAATGGATGGCTACCGTCTGATACAATCCCGGCCTGGCCTAGAGCCACGGAAAGGGTTGTTTTACATATAGATTACCCCCTGGTAACTGCCCCCCTATTTAAATTTGTGAGAAACTTTAGAGTTCAAGATCATTTAGAAAGCGACCGCAATCCACAAATAACTACGATCCGGAGCCAAGAGCCCATCCAGGAAGAAACAAACCTCCTCAATGGGGAACTTTGTTCCGAAAATATAGAGCAACTAAAATGGAGTTATTTCACGATCGCAGCTCAATCAGAGGAAGCTAGTGGGAAACTGGAAAGTATGGCTAATGATCCTCTAAGAGTAGTTGTCATATGGGAGTCATTCACAGAAAGTTTCATCAAGCAATCTTCAGGGAGGGGTAGGGCAAGGGGGGCACACCTGGGGCATAGAAAGACCATACTCATGTCACTTGCAAAACGACATAGGAAATCGGGAGTGAATAGGCTTCAGAGACAATTACGGAAACATTCCACTGATGAATTAACTTTAAAAACTCTACGGCAAGAAAGGAAACTATTAAAGAGGGACATTTGGCTTTTTAGAAGAGCAAAACAGGAGACATTATTGGCAAAACTACATTATGCATCCACATTTACAAATGCCAGTCGGTTCTGGAGCCTGGTTAATAACATTGAGAATGGTCCCAGAGCTGCGAATAATGCAAATGTCACAGAGGATGCGTGGGTGGGATATTTAAAATCAAATTTTAAAGAAACATCCCGACAGATACCAGTACAACTCAATGGGACACAATCAAGGACAATAGGTAGCCTGAGGAGCCCATTATATTCAGTCCTCAAGAAATAACTAAGATAATAGAAAAAACATGCCGGGACTGTGCTCCCGGCCCTAATGGCCTACCACAGGCTATAATGTTTAATTGTATTTTAATAACAGGTGCCGCCCCAGACAATTGGAAGGGCTTGATAATCCTCCCCATATACAAGGGGGGGGGAAGGCTTCCTTACATTCCAATTATCCTCTGATCCCCCATTCAGATGCAGACCTAAAATATTTTTCCATAAGAATTCTGCAGCATTTAGAACAGTGGGCCATGGACAAAGGAAAACTTCCTATTAATCAAACAGGCTTTACAAAAAAACAGGGCCCGCTAAAAAATCTCATGGAATTAAGGCCCTCATTACAACCCTGGCGGTCAGTGTTAAAGCGGCAGTAACACCGCCAACAGGCTGGCGGTAAAAAAAATGGGATCACGACCATGGCGGAAACCGCCAACATAGACAGCCACTTTAACACTCCGACCGCCAGAGCGGTAGCAACAAACACCGCGGTGGTCACCGCCAACAGACAGGCAGAAGACAATGTACAGCCCACAGTATTATGACAGGCCAATCCGCCAGCTTTTCCGGGGCGGTACCAACAACATCAAAAGTATGGCGGAAACAGTAAACTGAAGGGGAACCACTCACCTTTCGACACTCAACAAAGAACCAGGACGCCATGGAGTCCGAGCTGCAGGTCCTGCTGATGCTGGCCTATCTCCTCATCTACCAGGAACACCAAAGAAGGTGGCGACGATGACGTTGAGTACTGCACCTAGCACACAGGGGAAGGGGGAGGGAAAAGATAGTGACACACACACGTAACACGCAACACCTCCCCCCACCCTCAACCACAACACCATACACAACACATCCAACAACATTACAGATACACCCCGTAACCCCCTGGAAAAACGCAAGGACAAATGGAATTGAGTTCAATCAGTGATATTTTTGAACATGCAGATATAGCAAACGAGTAACAAAAAATCATTATATACAAATATTTACATTATGTACAGAAGGCCTTACACTGTCTCTTGTAAATTTCCGTGGACCAGTGGGCCCAAATACCATGGGCGAAGCCCACACCTGACTCCTGCCTCTAAATGGAGAGAACACTGCAGGAGCATCAGGTTTAAAGCACATAGGGGGTCATTCTGACCCCAGCGGGCGGCGGGAGCCGCCCGCCTGGAGGGAACCGCCGAATGACCGCACCGCGGTCAAAAGACCGCGGCGGCCATTCTGGTTTTCCCACTGGGCCGGCGGGCGACCGCCAGAAGGCCGTCCGCCGGCCCAGCGGGAAACCCCCCTCAACAATGAAGCCGGCTCCGAATGGAGCCGGCGGAGTTGTAGGGGTGCGACGGGTAAAGTGGCACCCGTCGCGATTTTCAGTGTCCCCATGGCAGTGCATGGGCAGTGCAGGGGCCCCCAGGGGCCCCACGACACCCGTTCCCGCCATCCTGTTCCTGGCAGTAAAAACCGCCAGGAACAGGATGGCGGGAAGGGGGTCGGAATCCCCATGGCGGCGCTCCCTGGGCCAGGAGTAAACCGGCGGGAAACCGCCGGTTGTCCTTTTCTGACCGCGGCTTTACCGCCGCGGTCAGAATGGCCCAGGAAGCACCGCCAGCCTGTTGGCGGTGCTTCCGCGGTCCCCGGCCCTGGCGGTCATGGACCGCCAGGGTCGGAATGACCCCCATAGTCACCTCAGGGGGAAAGAGAGAGGGGGGCACCTCAGCCGGAAGATGGTATTACGCCACTGCTCCTCGAGGGGGAAACATGCCCACAGGGGAGTGCAAAGCCACAGTCTCCCAAGTGGGTGGTTTGCCCACGCATTGATCCTGGGGAGTGCAAAGCCACAGTCTCTCAAGTGGGTGGTTTGCCCACTGCTTGGTTCTGGGGAGTGCATAGCCACAGTCTCTCAAGTGCGTGGTTTGCCCACGCATTGGCCTTGGGGAGTGCAAAGCCACAGTCTCTCTAGTGGGTGGTTTGCCCACTGCTTGGTCCTGGGGAGTGCAAAGCCAAAGTCTCTCAAGTGGGTGGTTTGCCCACGCATTGGTCCTGGGGAGTGCAAAGCCACAGACTCTCAAGTGGGTGGTTTGCCCACTGCTTGGTCCTGGGGAGTGAAAAGCCACAGTCTCTCAAGTGGATGGTTTGCCCACGCATTGGTCCTGGGGAGTGCAAAGCCCCAGACTCTCAAGTGGGTGGTTTGCCCACTGCTTGGTCCTGGGGAGTGAAAAGCCATAGTCTCTCAAGTGGGTGGTTTGCCCCCTGCTTGATCATGGGAAATGCAGAGCCATAGTCTCTCAAGTGGGTGGGTTGCCCACACATTGGTCCTGGCGAGTGCAAAGCCACAGTCTCTCAAGTGGGTGGGTTGCCCACTGCTTGGTCCTGGCGAATGCAAAGCCACAGTCTCTCAAATGGATGCCTTTCTCCACTGGTTCTGGAGGGGGTTTTGTGCCCAGTGTGCTTCATCCTGCCAAGGATTGGGGGAGTGGATGCATCTATCCACTGGTTCTGCAGGGTGCTTTGTGCCCAGTGTGCTTCATCCTGCCAAGGACTGGGGAGTGGATGCCTTTCTCCACTGGTTCTGGAGGGGGCTGCTTGCCCATTGTGCTTCATTCTGCCAAGGATTGGGGGAGTGGAGGCATCTCTCCACTGGTTCTGGAGGGGGCTTTGTGCCCAGTCTGCTTCATCCTGCCAAGGTTTGCGGGAGTGGATGCCATTGCCTTTCTCCACTGGTTCTGGAGGGGGCTTTGTGCCCAGTGTGCTTCATCCTGCCAAGGATTGGGGGAGTGGATGCATCTCTCCACTGGTTCTGGAGGGGGCTTTGTGCCCAGTCTGCTTCATCCTGTCAAGGATTGGGGGAGTGGATGCCTTCCTCCATTGGTTCTGGAGGGGGCTTTGTGCCCAGTCTGCTTCATCCTGCAAAGGATTGGGTGAGTGGATGCATCTCTCCAGTGGTTCTGTAGGGGGCTTTGTGCCCAGTGTGCTTCATCCTGCAAAGGATTGGGTGAGTGGATTCTTTTCTCCACTGGCTCTGGAGGGGGCTTTGTGCCCAGTGCGATTCATCCTGCCAAGGATTGGGGGAGTGGATGCATGTCTCCACTAGTTCTGGAGGGGGCTTTGCGCCCAGTGTGCTTCATCCTGCCAAGGATTGGGGGAGTGGATGCCTTTCTCCACTGGTTCTGGAGGGGGCTTTGTGCCCAGTCTGCTTCATCCTGCCAAGGATTGGGGGAGTGGATGCCTTTCTCCACTGGTTCTGGAGGGGGCTTTGTGCCCAATGTGCTTCATTCTGCCAAGGATTGGGGGAGTGGATGCATCTCTCCATTAGTTCTGGAGGGTGCTTTGTGCCCAGTCTGCTTCATCCTGCCAAGGATTGGGGGAGTGGATGCCTTTCTCCACTGTTTCTGGAGGGGGCTTTGTGCCCAGTGTGGTTCATCCTGCCATGGATTGGGGGAGTGGATGCCTTTCTCCACTGGTTCTGGAGGGGGCTTAGTGCCCAGTGATGCTGCACCTGGGGTGTGGCAGTTCCCATTCACTCACCTGGGTATCTGAGGCACGAGATTTTCAGGGAACAGGTAGCATGATACTCCATGGAGGCACAGCCACACTCCACCCTGCGGCGAGTTAGGCTGCAAACTGCTGGTAGTTCCAGTGCTGGTGGTGGTGTCTCGTGTAGTGTGTGCAGGGTCCAGGACGTCTCCTGCAGCCTCGGACGGCTGCCCACTGGGGATACTGCTGATGTCCACTGTATTGGCACTGGCTGGGCAAGTGGCGGTGCAAATGGCGGTGCAGGTGGCCGTGGCTGCGGCAGTGGCTGCGGCGGTGTCTGCGGCAGAGATGCTGCCAGTGCTGCCCGTGCTGCAGGTGTCTGCAGTAATGGAGGGAGACACCAGAATGTCTCCAGCAGCCTCAGACGGCTGCCCACTGGGGATGATGCTGGTGACTGTAGATGTGGCAGCTCCGGTGCAGGGGGCGGTGCAGATGGTGGTACAGGTGGCCATGCAGGTGGCAGTCATTGCAGCGGTGCTCACCATGGTACAGGTTGCTGGCCTGTCATGAGAAATGGGGTTACCAGTCCCTCAATAGGAGGCTCTGTGCCCTGAGGTGACTTGGCCTTGCTTTGGTGTCCCTGCCCCACCTTGGTAGTCGTTGCTGGGACCTTGGCACTGTCCTCTTTGGTTCTGGATGAGGCCTTGCTGGGTGGTCTTTTCCCTTCTGCATGCCGGCCCCTTCTTTACCTTGGCAGATGGCGGAATCAGGTGGTCCTTAGCTTTGGTAGGTGGCACACTGGCAGCCCTGACGGGTGCCCCGTTCGATCCTCTCAGACTTGCCGGGGACGCCAATTTGGTGGCTGCGGTACTGGCCTGGGATCTAGACATCCTGGCCCTAGGGGAAGGACAAAGGGGGATGGGGGGAGGTGTAGGGAAGAGGTAAATTTTAGCCAGGAAAAGTTTCTTTGACACACTGGGATGGGAAGATGGAGGGGGTGTGAGAGTGGAGGAAGAGGTAATTGCTGTAGGAGGTGTACGTCTGCTGAGTTTGGGTGAAGGTGCATGGGCTGGAGGCTGTTGTGAGGTGGATGCCTGTTGGGTTGGTGTGTGCCTGTGTTTCTGTACTTTGGGAGGAGGGCTCACAGACACACTAGGAGAGGACTCAGGGGACGTGTGCATGGTTGTGGAGGTGGTGAATGCTGATGAGGGGTGTGTTGTGATGGGCGAGCTGGTGATGGAGGCAGTGGCTGATGATGTAGTGCATGCAAGTGTGAGTGGAGACTCTACTGGGAGGGAGGTGGACGAAGGGGAGGAGGGGGACACAGTGGAGGAAGTGGGTGTTGGTATGTGTGCATGGGTATGGTGCTTGTGTGAGTGCCTGTCTGAAGATGTGTGGTGCTTATGTTTTCCTGAGCCACTTTTGTGTGTTGATGTGTGTGCATGCTGGTCTGAAGGTGTGCTTGGGATAGGCTGAGGTAGATGGGATTGGGTCTGGGTAGTGGAAGTTGGAGGGGGGGCTGGACACAGGGAAAATGGCTGCCATCAGTGCTGAGGCCAGCGCCTGAAATGCTTGCTGTTGGGCTGCCCCGCCAGAATGAATGAATGCCCTCCAGGTATGCATTTGTTTGTTGCAAATGCCTCTCAACACCCTGGATGGCATTCAGAATGGTTGGCTGCCCAACAGTGAGGGATCTCAGGAGGTCAATAGCCTCCTCACTGAGGGCAGCAGGGTTGACTTGGGCAGGGCCTGAGGTGCCTGGGGCGAAGGAGATGCCCACCCCCTGTGTGAGCGGGCATGGGAAACATGCTGAGCGGCTGCTAGGAGAGTGGTGCTGGTAGGGGGGGTGGTGGCTGTACCTGTTGTTGGGGTGGGCACAGAGGTGTCCGCCACCGCCAGGGAGCTCCCATCAGAGGAGGAGTCGCTGTCACTGGTATCCCCTCCTGTCATGGAGCTCCCCTCTCCCTCCGTCCCACTGGTGCTTTCACCCTCAGTGGATTCACCCTCATGGGCCATGTGGGATGCAGCTCCCTCCGTTGCTGGTGCCCCTGCTCCTCCACCAGATGATGCTAATGCACACAGGGACAGGGTGACAAAACCAGAAGGGGAGGGAGAGACAGAGAATACACATGATCAATGCCAGCAACACCACTACCGTTGGGGTACACAACACACACTGAGCTGCCTTATGCACTAGGCCATGCCCAACCACTTACTAAAGTAGTCACCAGCCCATGGGGTACAATGCCTAACGCCACCACCTACACACCTGACACCCACAGGACCCTGCCCTGTAGTAGTTGGCTACTTGTACCATTCGGGTAGGGGTGCTTCAGACACTTCAGACAAGGGACTTACCCTGGCATGGTTGCTCTGGACTAGGGGCACCCACAGCCCACCCCCTCACCCAGCTACTTTTTATAGCGGGCAAAGTCAGCTTTCTGAAACGGTACTCACCCCCTTGTGGCTGCTGTGATGCCCTCAAGCGGCCATCCAACTCTGGATAGGCCACTGCCAGGATGGGGAACATCAGGTGGGTCATGGTGCAACGGGCACCCGTTCCACGTTGGGAGGCCAGTACCAGCTGGGCCTCCGCCGTATTCTTGGTCCAGTGGCGCAGGTCTTCCCATCTCTTGCGACAGTGGGTGCTCCGCCTGTGATAGACCCCCAGGGTCCGCACCTACTTGGCGATGGCACGCCAAATACCCTTCTTCTGGTGGGAACTGACCTAGAGGGAAAAGACAGCGGAAAATGTAAGTATTCACCCGTCCCAACCATCATACTCATTGCCCACCAGTTCCCACCCATGCCCTGATGCACATACACTGTCCACCTCTCATGCAACATTCAGGTCAGGACGCCTCAGCCTCCCCATACATGTGGCTTACATACACAGCAGTCCCTACATTCATGGCCCATGCATCATCCTCACAGTGTATCACCTGTTTGTCTGGAGGACCGTAGAGTAACGTGTACTGGGGGAGGACCCCATCCACCAGTTTCTCCAGCTCCTCCACAGTGAAGGCATGGGCCCTTTCCCAGACACTCTAGCCATTGTCGCTTCCAGACTCAGGTCACAGCAGCACTTGCAGTGTAGGACCTCTCCTGTTGATGGTCAGGTAGCAAGTGAGTGAATAGCTAGAAAATGGTGGTGACGTCCGTGGAGGTCAGTACCGTCACCGCCGGCGTACATCACCATTGGCTCCTGGAACCCATAGAGCCCAATGATAACCAATGCGTAGTTGCGCAGCGGTCTTCAACCGCCTACCACGACGCTGCACAATGCCAGCGCAGTTACCTCATTTCCCCTTGTCCCTCCTCACAGGTCAGGCAGACACCATGTCATGTGGGCATGGCATGGCACCTAACTGCGTCACAGTAGATATTGGCACATATACCGACTCTAGTCCACACACACTGCTTCTGTGACATTCATGCATACAGAGTTGTGCTATCTGGGTGGGAAATGAACTTCTGCTCACCGTTCTCTTCCATAAGCTACAACGACTGAGGCAGATGATGAGATGGTGGCATCCTCCGGTATACAGACCCCTGGTGGACCTGTCGACAATGGAGGACAGATACATTATAATCATATACAGACTTGATCGTGCCACAATCCAAGAACTGTGGTCCCAAATGGAGCCAGACCTGATGTCAGCTATCCGCCACCCCACCGGAATGCCCCCTCTGGTGCAGGTCCTGTCCTCCATTTCCTGGCAAGTGGCTTCTTTCGAACTACAGTGGCCATGGCATCAGGAATGTCTCAGCCAATGTTCTCTAACGTGTTGATCAAAGTGTTGTAAGCCTTGCTGAAACACATGCGCAGCTACATCGTGTTCCCCCAGGTGGAGGATTTGGCCACAGTGAAAGCTGACTTCTATGCCCTGGGACATATCCCCAAGGTCATTGGTGCCATTGATTGTACACATGTGGTGTTTGTCCCCACCCGCAGAAATGAACAGGTCTACAGGAATAGAAAAAGCTATCATTCAATGAATGTGCAAATGGTGTGTTTGGTGGACCAGTACATCTCCCATGTGAATGCCAAATATCCTGGCTCTGTGCATGACACCTATATCTTGAGAAATAGCAGCACCCCTTATGTGATGGCCCAACTCCAGAGACACTGGGTGTGGCTAATAGTGAGGACAAGGTCCCCATACGGTATATGTAGTTTTCTGGGTATAGGGTTGTCCCTAAGGGTTCGTGTGTCTCCCAATTGTCCCTCCAAATTCACAGGTGACTCTGGTTACCACAACTTGCCATGGCTACTGACCCCAGTGAGGAATCCCAGGACAAAGGCAAAAGAACGTTACAATGAGACACATGGGCGAACAAGGAGAATAATTGAGCGGACCTTCGGCCTCCTGAAGGCCAGGTCCCAGTGCCTCCATCTAACAGGTGATCCCTGTACTACTCACCAAAAAAGGTGCACCAGATCATCGTGGCATGCTGTATGTTGCACATCCAGGCATTGAGATGCCAGGTGCCTTTCCTGCTGGAGGATGAGCCTGGTGATGGTCTTGTGGCAACAGTGGAGCCTGTGGACAGCGAGGAATAGGAGGCAGATGAAGAAGATGTGGACAACAGAACAAACATTATCCAGCAGTACTTCCAGTGACACACTGGTAAGAGACTGTAACTCCTCTTCACATTTCAGTATACTTTAGGACATTGTACATGGCATCCTCTTACTCTCTGTGTATGACCACTGACTGTTCCCTTTGGGTTTCCTTTTTTCAGGACTGTGTACCCCATTCAGGCTTCTGCTATGTTTACTGCTGCCCACCAACTTTCATACATTGCTATGATTCAATAAACATGGACGTTGCAATGCTTTGAGAATGTTGTAAGAATACATCTTTCCAATAATTACACTGACTCCAGTATGATTTATATTTACATGGTGGTTATTTTCTGTGCTAAATAGTATTAGGGGTACAGGCAAAGGGCTGGGGTAATAGTGGAGGACGGTCCATGGTAGAGTCCAGTCTCTTGGTATCACAGGTTCATTGTCCAATGGGGCACAGGAAGGTGAGCAATGGCAGTTCAAGGTGGACAGGGGAACAGAGTAAGACAGGAGGGTGACAATCAGGAGAGTCCTATTTCCTGGCGGAGGTCTTGGCAATGTTCTCTGTCTTCTACCTGGATCGCAGGGACTGTTTGCGGGGTGGTTCTCCTTCTGCAGGGGGTGGAGGACTGGTGGCCTGTTGGTCCTGTGGCAGGGCCTCCTGTCCACTAGCGCCAGGGGAGGTGGAAGGCTGTTCCTTAGTTTGGCTAGTGTCAGGGGCCCTTTGTTGTGTGACTAACTTCCTCATGGTCTTGCCCATGTCAGCCCACACCCCTGCTATGGTGACCAGTATGGTGTAGATGTTTTTAGGTCATACCTGATCCCTAGGTACTGTCCCTCCTTCAGCCGCTGGGTCTCCTGCAACTTGGCCAGTACCATGCCCATGGTCTCATGGGAGTGGTGGTATGCTCCCATGATGTTTGAGAGTGCCTCTTGGAGTGTCGGTTCCCTTGGCCTGTCCTCCCCCTGTCGCACAGCAGTCCTCCCAGCTTCCCGGTAGTCCTGTGCCTCTGTCCCCAGAACCGTGTGCCCACTGTCACTGACCCCAGATCTCTGCTCATCCTGTGTTTGTGGGGTTGCCTGGGGTCCCTGTAGTGGTGGACACACTGCTGATTGATGTGTCCTGTGGGTAGGGGCATGGGCCCGCTGGGTGGGTGCTGTGCTGTGGCAAGGAAACTGACTGTCCAGAGGTCCCTGATGGGCCAGGTTGGTCATCGTGATCCAGGTGTGCAGAGCTGCTGTCATCACTGTGGGCCTCTTCTGGGGGGGACTGGATGTAGCTGGCACCTCCTCTCCGGTAACGTTGGGTAGGGGTCCTGTTGGGATGCAAATGCATTGTTATTGTACCTGTGTGTGTTATCTTGTGTGATGGGTGTGTTTCCCTCATATAATAGTGGTTTCCCTATCGCATTGGCCTTGTGTGATTGCTGATTGTGTGGGCTGGGTGAGTCTCTCTACTGGGCATGCTGGGGTGATGGGTGTCCATGCATTGATGTTGCATGCAGGGCTTGGTATTGGGATGTGTGGGTTGTAATGGTGGGGTACATGTGAGGTGATGGAGTGAGGGTGAGGGTAGAGATATGTGATGGCATGCATGTAGGGGGTAGATGAAGTAGTTAAGGTTTGACTTACCAGAATCAAGTCCTCCTGCTACTCCTGCGAGGCCCTCAAGATGCATGATCGCCAAGACTTGCTCCTCCCATGTTGTTAGTTGTGGGGGAGGAGGTGGGGGTCCACCGCCAGTCCTCTGTACAGCAATCTGGGGTCTTGATACCACGGAACGCACCTTCCCCCATAGTTCATCCCACCTCTTGCTGATGTCATCCCTGGTTCTTGGATGCTGTCCCACGGCGTTGACCCTGTCGACGATTCTCTGCCATAAATCCATCTTCCTTGCAATGGACGTCTGCTTTGAGGTGCAAGGGATGTGCTGTGAGTGATATGTGTGAGGTTATGTGCAGTGTGATGTATTGGGGTGTGTACTGTGATGTGCATGGATGGTGTATGAGTGATGGTGTTCTGTGCCTCTGTTGGATGTGTGCTGTTTGCTTGTCTCTCTGTGCTTGATTTCTTTTTTTCATTGAAAGGGTTGTGGGTAATGTGGGTGTATGTTTTATAGTGGTGTGGGTGTGGTGTGTGTATGTGTGTAGTTTGAATTGTCCAATGTGGTGGTGATTTGTAGGTGTGTGTGTATTTTGAGCGCTGCAGTATGTACCGCCAATGGTTTACCGCTTTTGAAAGACCGCCGCATTGATTTGTGGGACGTGATACTGTGGGTGTATTCCTGTTGGCGCCATGGTGTGGGTTTTGGTACTACCAGTTTATCCCTGACCTTTGGTCTGGCAGACTTGTGTGGGTGTCTCTATTGTGGCGGTATTCTCTGTGTGGGTCACAGTACCTGTAGCAGATTACCGCCGTGGTCACGGTATGTTGGCGGCCGTCGGCACGGCGGTAAGAGTGATTTAGCGCCAGGGTTGTAATGAGGGCTTAAGTCTGATAATGAATAGAACAAGGGGTACAGGGACACCCCTTTACCTGTGTTTCGTGGACTTTCAAGCTGCATTTGACTGTGTCCCCAGAGATAAACTCTGGACAAAACTACAGCAGTGGAGGCTGCCGGGGAATTTATGAAATGCTACTATTATGCTCTATTCCAATACTTGGGTTAAAATCAAATTGGGAGATGGCTCCTTCCTGTCCAGGCCTATCAAAACCACTGTCGGCCTGAAATAGGGCTGTGTACTAGCGCCGCTTCTTTTCAATCTGTATATATCAGATCTATCCCTAGCCCTGGATAAGCAGCCAGCCCATCCACCAAGTTTAGGGGGGTCATCAAATATCCAACCGGCTCTATGCAGAAAAGCTGCTGCTGCTCAGCAACTCCAGAATAGGCTTACAGAAACTCTTGAACTACTTAGGAGGATATGCTAATGATAATTAACTATTCGAAATCTAAAATAATCCCCTTTAACCGCAAACCGACCTTACGCCGTAAGTGGTCCTTGAATGGCCAGCATATTGAGGAAGTGGTAGCATATACACACCTAGGGGTCAGGATTGAATCTAGGGGCACATGTGCAGCCCACAAAGAAGTAATAAGGGAGAAGGCACAAGCCTTAAACCGGCCCTTTGGCAACCTGGCAGAGTCCATCCTTGGGTGGCCCCTTAAACCAATGACCATGATTATGAGAGGGAAATTACTTCCAACCTTCGCATATGGGACAGAAATAATGGGGGGGGGGTAGTTATGATGGATAATCTGTTAGCAAAATCTTATAAACAAGTTTTCCAGCTACCCAGATCAGCCTCCCCGGCCCAAATCAGACTAGAGTTTTCACTAACAAAGCAATCATTTGCAAAGCCGGCAGATTTTGTCAACGGCTGCTACAAATTCCATTTAGCTCCCACGGGGACTTTAGCAAACCTAGTCTGGCATGAAATCAATCTTGAGAGGGGTGACAACATTTTTAAGGGTTACTTAGAAAAAAGCATAGCCCAGCTTAAACTGGGTGATTTGTGGGACAGCTTACTACCAGCACCAGCCTTCAGAAAAGGAGCCAAAAAATCAGCTAAGATCTTAAGCCGGTTAGAAGACATGGAGACTCTTTCGAATCAATCTCATGGATGGTTAGTTCTAAATTCATATGTGCGGGATAAGGAGCCCCGCATCCTATCTGCTACCTTAGCACGAAAAACTAAGCAAATCCTCTTACGGATGAGGTTGGGAGATCTACCAACCCTGGATTTCCTCCTGAAATGGAAAAGAGAGGAAGAATGGCAATCAGAGGCTTATAGACTCTGTCATCAGACTAGGGAGACCCTTATCCATGTGGTTTGCGTTTCCCCAGCTCTGGGAAGCCAGAGAAGGGAACTGCTGAGAAAGGAATTTAACATCCTGGGAGTTCGGTCCTGCAGGTCGGCTGTCATAACAGCCCAAGTAATTAAAAGTTAAACACCAAGTTAATTCAGTTTCTGAAAGTCTTTACTGCCATGGCGCCCCTAGCAAGCACCTATTAGGTAAAAAGGTAACTGTCCAGTCCTACAACATCGGAATGCATCCCATAGACATTAGTTATTGGTAGTGTAGGGGTCTTGCATACCTAGAATGCATCTTTTAGATAATAGGCTGTGTTGCGCAAAAAAGATGCCAAGGCCTGAAGCTTCCTCATAGTGACGGTTTTTGATTATTCTGTCCGTTTCATAGAATCACCAGGTTTTCAGGTTCCAGAATTGCATTTGGGTTTTCCTTGCCCTAATCATGAGGGTCTCATTTTAACTTTCGTTTTCTGCTCACATTTTACTGTTTGTACATATTTTTAGGTTAATGCTCATTTGTATTTCTATCTTTCATACACGTTTTTATGGTTTTTATTAACCTGTTTAACTGGTCCACACACTGGACTCTTCTCTGGCATATGGGCATTGTAGTATAATTTGCCTCCACAGATTCTGAGAAGCGCCTGGTCAGTTTCTGATGAAGTCATGTGCAGTATTTGCCAGAGAATATAAGGCACAATTTGTTTGTTATATTTGGCCATTGCAAGCACAGAAGAAAGTGAAAGAGTTGCAATATCAATCTAATGAAAGGACACTGGTGATGAAATATACTTCACAACCCTGAAAATGAACCCCACAATCTGGATTCATATTAGTATAGTAGAAGTACTTAGTGATTGATTAAGTATTACAAAACTGCACATTGTCCTAATGCAAAATAAATCAACTTGTCTAACAGAATGCAGATATCTGATGTGACCCTTCCTAGTGGATTATGTGCAACAGCTTTTAAAAGAGCCAAGTCACTATGTAAGTAGTAACTTCAACTGTAATTTAACTGATAATCAATTATAACACAGGCCTTCAGAGCCTAAACTTTGGTATACATCTATGAATACCACATCGCAAACATCTTTTGAAGGGTGATAGTGTTTGTATAAGTATTTACACACATGGATATGAGAAAATAAGAGCTATTTCTAAAGCTTTGTTAATACAGCCAAATGGGGAAATTAAATTTAAATATAAATAAAAATAGAAGATCATGCCACAAAAATCTCCCTAAGTCACAGAACACTAAGTAGATATGAAGAAACACAATACTAACATACTGGCTCTCATTACGGGTCTGGCAGGCTTAAGACCAACGGGTCAGTGGTGAAGACCGCCGAATTACGAGTTCAGTGGTTTGGCCTAAGAAAAACCACTGAAACTCCGCCCGTCCCGCTGCTTTTCCATGGTCCGCCAGGCTGGAGGTGAGAACTTCTGACCTAGCGGACACTGTAATACCGCTAGCGTATTACAACTCAGAAGACTGCCAGCATTTTTCTGGTGGTCACACCGCCAGAACAATCTGGCGGTCTTGTATCCTGGCAACAGGAATCTGCATTCCTGTCACCAGGATAGTCTCACACATACGTCCACATACTCCCACACATAAACAAACACCCCCACTCACCCACACACTCACATCATACACCCCCATTCACACTAACATACATATACAAACACCACCACACACACCCCCATCCTGTCTACAAACAATCACTCACAGACACAGACATGCACCTACAAACCACCCGCATTCACAACATTCACACACGCACACACACATACACACACATGCACACACACACACACCCTCCCCTATCACACGATCCACTTACTTCATCCATCGAGGACGATGTCTGGGAGGGGAAAAGTCCAGACGCTTCCACAGCCAGCAACGCCCCGCCATCAGGACACTGCCACGCTATATAACAGATCATAATACAGCGTGTGGCATCCTTTTGTCGTGGCTGTGCCGGGAGTGGAACCACCTATTCACTGCCGACCACCAGCATGACTGCGGAATTCCTAAATCACTCATAATAAGGTGGTCTGAAGACTTCGGCTGTCTTACTAAAAGACTGCTGAAGTCTTAATGAGAGCCATTATGTGAATGTAGATTTGTTTTTGAAAACCTTGGTTTTTACAATATAAACAAGTTTAAAATCAGACCAGTCCTTTTAAAGCTGTCCTTACTTTTAAGTAATTTAAAATCTGGAAATTACTCTGTGTAACATTTATCTGAGGGCAGATGTTACAGCTTCTTTCCACATTATGGAGATGTTTACATCTTATTAAAACCTACAGTTGCATTATTTCCACTCCATTATATACGATTAAAGATGTGAGCATGGCCTTGCAGATGAAAATATCTAATAATAATGACCATATAGCATGCCTCATATTGCACATCAATGCTTATAAGAAGATATAAATTGTATAGTTGTACATTGAGTACCAACACTTATAACTATTTTGTGGGTATGAAAAAAATGTTATTCATACAAGAGTGTACAAACAACAATACACTTAGGGGGTGATTCTAACCCTGGCGGTCGGTGATAAAGCGGCGGCCAACCCGCCAACAGGCCGGCGGTCCAAAAAATGGAATTCTGACCCTGGCGGGAACCGCCAACAGAGACCACCACATTAACACTCCGACCGCCACGGCGGTACAGACAAACAGCACGGCGGTCACCGCCAACAGGCAGACAGCAGACAATGTACCGCCCACAATATCATAACTCACCAATCTGCCACCTTTTCCGGGGCGGGAGCACCGCCGATAAAAACACGGCGGAAACAGACCACGAACGGGAAAACGCTCACCTTTACGCACTCCACGAGGAAGGAGGACAGCATGGAACCCGAATTAAACATCCTACCTGCTCTCGTCTACCTGCTCATCTACCACGAGTACGAACGCCGGCGCAGACGACAACGGTGAGTACTGCACCTACGACACACGGGAGGGGGGAGGAGGAAAGGTTACGGGCACACACATATGCGACCCCCACCCCCCCGAACCATGTACACACCAATGCAGAACAACAAGTCACAGTGACACCACCCAAACCCCCCTGAAAAATGCAAAGACAGAATTAAATTGTGAAGAAAAATTTATGTAATAAATAGGCTCTGACAAATATAGGTCAACTATGCAAAATATTCATACCAAAATATCACTATATACACTGCAATGGATAGCCGAGGCAATTAGTTCCGTACATCAAAAATAAATCGAAGTGTCCGTGGGCCAAAGTGTAACAACACAAGGGCAAAGCCCACACAGGAGACCTGAGTCCTTTGGAGAGAACACTGCAGGGGCATCTGATGAAAAAACTACAGGCACCTCAGGGGGAAGGGAAGGGGGGGGCACCACAGCCACATGAGTCCACGACGCCAGATCCACGAAGGGGCCACCATGCCCACTGTGCCATCCTGGGGAGTGCAAAGCCACAGTCTCACAAGTCTCTACAGTGGGTGGATTGCCCACTGTGCCATCCTGGGGAGTGCAAAGCCACAGTCTCACAAGTCTCTACAGTGGGTGGATTGCCCAGTGTGCCATCCTGGGGAGTGCAAAGACACTGTCTATCAGGTAGATTACAGTCTCCACTGGTCAAGGAGGAGGCATGGTGGGCACAGTGAACCGTTAACATTGCTTGACAGGAAGGGCCCAGCGGAGCGGTGCTTGAGACGGCGGGGCCCAGCGGAGCGGTGCTTGACAGGAAGGGCCCAGCGGAGCGGTGCTTGAGACGGCGGGGCCCAGCGGAGCGGTGCTTGAGACGGTGGGGCCCAGCGGAGCGGTGCTTGACAGGAAGGGCCCAGCGGAGCGGTGCTTGAGACGGCGGGGCCCAGCGGAGCAGTGCTTGAGACGGCGGGGCCCAGCGGAGCGGTGCTTGACAGGAAGGGCCCAGCGGAGCGGTGCTTGAGACGGCGGGGCCCAGCGGAGCGGTGCTTGAGACGGCGGGGCCCAGCGGAGCGGTGCTTGACAGGAAGGGCCCAGCGGAGCGGTGCTTGAGACGGCGGGGCCCAGCGGAGCGGTGCTTGACAGGAAGGGCCCAGCGGAGCGGTGCTTGACAGGAAGGGCCCAGCGGAGCGGTGCTTGAGACGGCGGGGCCCAGCGGAGCGGTGCTTGACAGGAAGGGCCCAGTGGAGCGGTGCTTGAGACGGCGGTGCCCAGCGGAGCAGTGCTTGAGACGGCGGGGCCCAGCAGAGCGGTGCTTGACAGGAAGGGCCCAGCGGAGCGGTGCTTGAGACGGCGGGGCCCAGTGGAGCGGTGCTTGACAGGAAGGGCACAGCGGAGCGGTGCTTGAGACGGCGGGGCCCAGCGGAGCGGTGCTTGACAGGAAGGGCCCAGCGGAGCGGTGCTTGAGACGGCAGGGCCCAGCGGAGCGGTGCTTGACAGGAAGGGCCCAGCGGAGTGGTGCTTGAGATGGCGGGTCCCTGTTCAGCGGTGCCTATCTTCACGGCGGGGCCCTGTTCAGCGGTGCTTTTCTGCACGGCGGGCCCTGTTCAGCGGTGCTCTTCTGCACGGCGGGCCCTGTTCAGCGGTGCTCTTCTGCACGGCGGGCCTATCTTCACGGCGGGGCCCTGTTCAGCGGTGCTCTTCTGCACAGCGGGCCCTGTTCAGCGGTGCTCTTCTGCACGGCGGGCCCTGTTCAGCGGTTCCTATCTTCACGGCGGGGCCCTGTTCAGCGGTGCTCTTCTGCACGGCGGGCCCTGTTCAGCGGTGCTCTTCTGCACGGCGGGCCCTGTTCAGCGGTTCCTATCTTCACGGCGGGGCCCTGTTCAGCGGTGCTCTTCTGCACGGCGGGCCCTGTTCAGCGGTGCTCTTCTGCACGGCGGGCCCTGTTCAGCGGTTCCTATCTTCACGGCGGGGCCCTGTTCAGCGGTGCTCTTCTGCACGGCGGGCCCTGTTCAGCGGTTTCTATCTTCACGGCGGGCCCTGTTCAGCAGTGCTCTTCTGCACGGCGGGCCCTGTTCAGCGGTGCTCTTCTGCACGGCGGGCCCTGTTCAGCGGTTCCTATCTTCACGGCGGGGCCCTGTTCAGCGGTGCTCTTCTGCACAGCGGGCCCTGTTCAGCGGTGCTCATCCAGTAAGTCAAGGGAGCCAGACCTGGGCTGGACTCCCTGCTCAGTCCCCCTCCGACCGTGATGTTTCTGGACCCTTCGGTGACGGAGTCCTGGGCCCATGGGTGTCCTCCCTTACAGCTGGGACGTGGCATGTGGGGCCCACCTGCTCCGCGCTCCTGCTGCCTGACTTCTCCGCCCTGCTGCCCTTTCGCTCCTTAGAAGTGGCTCTCGGGCCCTTGCCTCCCCTAGATGTTGTGGCAGGTGAAGTGGGCGAACTTTGCTCCTTGGGGGCAGCCGTGTCAGTCCTCTCACGGTGGCCCTTTTGTTTCCTGGTCCTCTTCCCGGGGGGGCTGGATGTGTCCTTGCTGCTGATTGAAGTGTCACTGCTGGCAAAGGGTGGACTCCAGAACCCATGCACAACAGTGACACTCGTAGCTGGGCTGGTGGTGGCTGAGGTGCTCTTGGGACTCTTTGCAGATGGAGGGGGTGGGTCATCGGAGGGAAAGAGGTTAAGATTAGCGAGGAAAAGTTTTTTAGGACCAAGGTAAAGGGTAGGAGAAGTGGTGATGGGAGTGGAGGAAGAGGATGTGGTTGTAGGGGAGTCAGGTGTGCTGTCATTGGGTGAAGGTGCTGGTGCTGTAGGCTGTCGTGAGGTGGATGGCTGTTGGGTGGGTGGCTGCCTGCGTTTATGTGTCTTGGAAGAGGGGGTGACAGACACAGTGGGAGAGGACACAGGGGACGTGTAAATGGCAGTGGGGGTGGTGACTGCACGCGTGCGGACTGTACTGGAGGGTGTGGTGGTGATGGAAGCACTGGCTGATGGTGGTGTGCATGCAGGTGTGAGTGTAGACGTCACAGGGAGGGAGGAGGGAGACGAGGAGGAGGGGGACACAGAGGTGGTAGTGACTGTTGGAATGTCTGCATCTGGGTGTTGCTTGGGTGAGTGTTTGTGGGATCTGTGGTGCTTGTGTCTGGATGAGCTTCCCTTGGGTGTTGAGGTGTGTGCAGGCTGGTCAGATGGTGTGGATGGGATAGGCTGAGGAACAGGAGACAGAGACAGGGTGGAGGCAGTCAGAAGAGGGAGGCTGGAAACAGGGACAATGGCTGCCGTCAGTGCTGAGGCCAGAGCATTGAACGATCGTTGATGGGCAGCCTGACGCGAATGAATGCCCTCCAGGTAGGCATTGCTCCGATGCACCTCCCTTTCTACCCCCTGGATGGCATTCAAAAGGGTAGTCTGCCCAACAATGAGCATCCTCAGGAGGTCACTGAGCTCCGCACTGAGGGCAGCAGGGGTGACAGGGGCAGGGGCTGAGGTGCCTGGGGCGAAGGAGACGCCCTTCTTCCTGGGCGAGCGGGCACGGAGCGTAGGCTGAGGGGCTGCTGGGAGGGCGGGGCTGGTGCGCTGGGTGGCGGCTGTACCTGTAGAGGCGGGGGGCACGGATGTTGCCGCCACCGCTAGGGAGCACCCATCCGAGGACGTGTCTGTGTCGCTGGTCTCACCACCGGTCCCCGTTGTGGTGCTCCCCTCGCCCTCCGGATCACTGGTGCCCTCGGTGTCTGTTCCTGGGCCCACCGGGGCCTTGTGACTGGCAGCTCCCTCATGCTCCGATGCCAAATCTCCTCCGCCTGATGATGCTAATGCACACACGCACAAGAAGATGAAGAAGAAGGGTGTGGGGAGAAAAACGAAGACCAGGTTGAGTACATGCAATGTCAACACCGTTGGCGGAGAGGACAGACAGAGGAGCCTCATGCACTACGCCGCGCATTCGGGGTACACTGCTCAGTACTCCTGACTAGGACAACAGGTCTAGGGACAACAAACGCGCACATGTGTGATGCTGGACCATCAATAGCTGTACTTGTCACCCTACAGAGGTGGGGGCCGGGAGCACAGGGCCATGCCTAAGGGAGGGGACTACACTACAGAAAGCGCCCTGGCCTAATGTTACCCACAGCCCTCCTCCCCCACCCAGACGCCTCCACTGCGCAGAAAGATAGGAGAATGTGCTGATACTCACCCCCTTGTGTCTGCTGTGATGTCCTCAAGCGCCCATCCAAATCAGGGTAGGCCACCGCCAGGATCCGGGACATCAGGGGGGTCATGGTACGACTGGCACCCCTCCTAGGTTGGGAGGCCATCCCCAGCAGTGACTCGGCGGTCTTCCTGGTCCCGCGGCGGATGTCCTCCCACCTCTTGCGGCAGTGGGTGCCCCGTCTGTTGTGGACCCCCAGGGTCCGGACTTCCTTGGCGATGGCACGCCAAATGTCCACTTTCTGATGGGCGCTGACCTATTTGACATGTACAGGGTGGGAAGGAAACATTCATCAATGAACTGCATGTTAGATGTGATTGGCCCCCCCTCACCAACTTTGCCAAATGGCACATGCTCTCATCTGTTGTGCGTTGCACTCCTCATTCGCCCCCCACCCCACCAACTTACATCCACCCCACTCCACACAGGCATCGCCCATTCCATGTGCACCCGGTGTACTTACCTGTTGGTCTGGAGGACCGTAGAGTAACACATACTGGGGGAGGACCCCATCCACGAGCTTCTCCAACTCTTCAGACGTGAAGACAGGGGCCCTTTCCCCAGTCGCAGCAGCCATTGTCACTTGTGGCCGAGGTCACAGAAGCACTTGCAGTATAGGTCCTCTCCTGTGGATGATCAGGTCTCGAGTGATTAAGCAGATAGAAAATGGCGGTCACGCCCGCGGCGGTGCGTACCGCGGCGGTGCGTACCGCGACCGCCGGCGCACCTCGTCATTGGCTCCTGAAACCCATAGGCTTCAATGTGAACCAATGCGGCTTCGTATAGCGGTCTTCGACCGCCTACCGCCACGGTGCGCCACACCAGCGCATTGACATCACATCCCATTGTCCCACTTCACAGGTCAGGCAGCCGCCATTTCAAGGGCCCACATGGCATTATTTGTACTGCGTCAAACAGGCCTAGGCCTTGCATTGCCACACATACACGCCTTTCAATACTTAGATAATCGTGTGCTATGCAAGCTGTGGTGAACGTACCTGTGATTTGCTTGACTCTGTGCTCCATGTTGTCCTTCCTAGGAACCGTCCGCTGGGACTTGCGAGGAGAAGGATGAATCCTCGCGTGTACCGACCGCTGGTGGACCTGTCGACAATGGAAGAACGCCACATCATACTACGATACCGACTTGACCGTGCCACTATACATGAACTGTGTGCCCAGCTGGAGCCAGCCCTGATGTCCCCCATCCGCCAACCCACAGGAATTCCCCCTCTGGTGCAGGTTCTGTCAGTCCTCCATTTTCTTGCAAGTGGCTCATTCCAGACGACAGTGGCCATGTCATCTGGAATGTCTCAGCCCATGTTTTCAAAAGTTTTGTCTAGAGTGTTGTCTGCCCTGACGAAACACATGCGGAGTTACATTCTATTCCCTGAGGAGGTTGATTTGGCCACTGTAAAGGGTGATGATTTTTATGCCTTTGGACATATCCCCAACATCATTGGTGCCATTGATGGGACCCATGTGGCCTTAGTACCCCCAAAAGATGATGAGCAGGTGTACAGAAACAGGAAAAATTATCATTCTATGAACGTCCAGGTGGTCTGTTTGGCTGACCAGTACATCTCCCATGTAAATGCCAAGTTCCCTGGTTCAGTGCATGACGCGTATGTGATGCGTAATAGCAGCATCCCTTATGTGATGGAACAGCTACAGGGACAACGTGTGTGGCTAATAGGTGACTCTGGTTACCCCAACCTGCCTTGGCTATTGACCCCAGTGAGGAATCCCCGGACCAGGGCTGAGGAACGGTACAATGAGGCCCATGGGCGAACTAGGAGGATCATAGAAAGGACCTTTGGGCTCCTGAAGGCCAGGTTTAGGTGCCTGCATATGACAGGGGGATCCCTGATGTACTCACCAAAGAAGGTGTGCCAGATCATCGTGGCCTGCTGTATGCTTCACAATCTGGCATTGCGACGTCAGGTGCCTTTCCTGCAGGAGGATGGTCCAGATGGTGGTGTTGAAGCAGCTGTGGAGCCTGCGGAGAGTGAAGAGGAGGAAGACTCAGAGGACGACACAGACAACAGGGACAGAGTTATCCAACAGTATTTTCAGTAGCACACAGGTAAGAATCACCCACGCCATTTAACATATACTTGAAGACTCCTGCATCTCAACTTTGTCTATTTCCCCCCAGTTCTTTTAGACTGATGTTTGATTTTCCCTTCCCTTTTCAGTGCTGTATGACCCACTGCGTGACTTCTGGTTGGTTAGCCCATGGACTAATGCTTATTGACCTCGGTATGTTTTCAACACAGAGTTAACCGAACATAATTGATCTGTAATGTGTTATACATTTGTAAATAATACAGGCTGACTCCTGAGAGATTTCAGTGCAATGAGTGATTTATTTGTAGTGCTAGATAATGCTACATGATATTAACACGGTGATGGGTGGGGGTGGAGTAATGTCCATGGCAGAGTCCAGTTTTCAGTCTCACAGGTGCATTGTCCATATGCCTGTGGAAGGATGGAGCAGGGGCAGTTCAAGGTTGGACAGGGTGGCAATGTGGGACAGTGGGATGACTTCAGGGGGTATCTCATGCTGGCGGGGGTCTTGACATCCTACTCTGTCTTTTTTTTTTATCTCAGGCTCCTCTTGCGGGGTGGTTGTTCTTCAGCAGGAGGTGGGGTTCTGGTGGCCTGTCGTTGTGGTGGGGCCTCCTGTCCATTAGCGCCGGCGGAGGTGGTAGGCTGTTCCTGGTCCGGGCTAGTGACAGGGGCCCTGTGTGGTGCCACATGTCCCGCAACGTGTCTTCTATACGGTTCAGGGCCTGGACTATGCTCCCCATAGCGGTAGAGATGTTGGTGAGTTGATTGCTGAACCCCATGTAGCGTTCCTCCTGCTGTGCCTGGATCTCCTCGAACCTGGCCAGTACCGTCGCCATCGTCTCTTGGGAGTGGTGGTAGGCTGCCATGATGGTGGTGAGGGCCTCTCCTCCCCCCCCTGTCGCACAGCAGCCCTCCGAGTTGCCCTGTTTCCCCCGGCCTCTGTCCCCTGGACGGTGTGCCCACTACCACTGCCCCCAGGTCCCTGTTGTTGTTGGGGTGGTGGATTAGCCTGGGTGCCCTGTAGTGGCAGACACACCGCTGATTGACCTGTCCTAGAGACAGAGGCATGGGCCCACTGGGTGGGAGCTGTGCTGTTGGTCCCAGAGGGGGTTGGGTCTGGTGTGGCCTGTGTCTGTGTGTGGGGAACCGACTGTCCAGAGGTCCCCGATGGTCCGAGCTGGTCATCAGGTTCCAGGTCGACAGAGCTGCTGTCATCACTGGGGGCCTCTTCCGGGGGTGGGATGGACATTTCTGGACCCTCCTGACCGGTGTGTTGGCGTTCGGGTCCTGCATGGGGTAAGAGAGTATGGTTATTGTTTCTGTGTGTGCTATTGCGTGCGATTTATGAGTGCCCTTGTCCCCCAGTGCTGCCATTCCCTTGGGGGAGGTGTTGTGAGGGTGTTGGGGGGGGGGTATGTGCAGTGGTCATGCTTAGGTGATGGGTGTCCATAGTTTGTGGTGGCATGCAGGGGTTGGTGTTGGGTGGGTTGTGCTGGAGAGACATTCTCAGGGAGGATGTGTGATGGGGGGTTGGGGGTGAGGGTGGTGGTGGGGGTTAGCATGCTGGGGGGGGTGAAGTAGTTGAGATTGTACTTACCAGAGTCCAGTCCTCCGTGTACTCCAGCGAGGCCATCAGGATGCAGGATGTTTAGTACCTCTTTCTCCCATGCTGTGAATTCGGGTGGAGTGGGTGGGGGTCCCCCGCCAGTCTTCTGCACTGCGATGTTGTGTCGCGAGACCATCGAGCGCACCTTTCCCCGTAGGTCGTTCCAGCGTTTGCGGATGTCGTCCCGATTTCTGGGATGCTGTCCCACCGCGTTGACCCTGTCCACGATCCGCTGCCATAGCTCCGCCTTCCTGGCTATAGTGGTGTGCTGCACCTGTGAGCCGAAGAGCTGGGGTTCAACTCTTATGATTTCCTCCACCATGACCCGGAGTTCTTGGTCCGAAAAGCTTGGGTGCCTTTGGGGTGCCATGGGGTGGTGTGGATGAGGTGTGGGGTGGTGTATGTGGTGATGAGAGTGTTGGTGTGTGGTGCTTTGTGCTTCTATGTGGTGTGTGTGATGGTGTAGTGTGCCTCTGTGTGATGTAGCTCTCTATTCTGTGATGTGTCTCTCTCTCCTTCGTCTCTGATCTTTGGTCGTAGGGGTTTGTGGGTGATGTGGGTGTGTGTTTTATATTGTGTTGGGTGTGTGGGAGTGGTGTTTGTATGTGTGTCAGGTGTGTGTATTTCAAATTGTCCAATGTGGCTGTGTTTTGGAGCTGTGTGTGTATTTTGACCGCGGCGGTGTGTACCGCCAATGGAATACCGCGGTTGAAAGACCGCTGAGTGGATTTGTGGGTCAGAATGACATGGGCGTGTTTGTGTTGGCGTGGCGGTGGAGGTTTGGTCATCTCCAGTTTACCACTGGCCGCTGATGTGGCGGCCTGCTGTGGATGTCGGATTTTTGGAGGTTTGTCAGTTGTGGGTCAGAATGACCGTGGCGGTTTACCGCGGCCGCAGTGGTAGAATGGCGGACTTCTGACCGGCGGTAAGGGCCTTTTACCGCCGAGGTCAGAATGACCCCCTTACTTCCTTATTGCTGCTCTTTAGCCTTCACCTCTCCATCAAGCTGTGGATAGTCAACTACCAAGATGTGCATCATTAAGGGACTCAGGGTGTGCCACACCCACTTCCACTACCAGGAGAAATGTCATAGCTGGACCTCTGCTGTTATCTTGGTCCAGCGATGCAGGTCATCCCACAGTCACAAAACAAGCTATGGAGCTTATGGACCACCAGGGCTCCAAATTTCCTTGCAATGGCCCAACAGAGCTTCTTAATGGGGGCTGGCCTACACATAGCAAAACAAAAACACAAAAATATGTTAAATCTGACAGCATCTAATATGTAAAAAAATAAAAAAGTACAATGCATTCATTATGTTGTGCTTCAGAACATATACCATGTACTCTTAGTAAGGGAACAGTTGTTAATCAATTTCCAGTTTTTCCTTTTGATTAGTGAGGATGTACATGTTGATACATAGCTATCTATTAATATCTTTGACTTCAGCATGCTCACACAATTAGCATAGTAAGATCTAAATGTTACAAAGTGTTGCTACAAATCCTTATTATCAGAATGTAAAGCCATGACACTAATATTAATGGAAAAGAACACTAACATATTGTGCAGTGCAAACAAATCTAAATCCATCATAGGATTGGTTCAAAATGCCTAATTTGCTCCAGATGTTTGTAAAAAGTTGCACATACATACTATATGAATGGTTTGCCTGGTATTTATGTTTAGAAGATTTTTTTTAATGAGTATGTAAAAGGTAGCATAACAAATGTCTTTCTTACCTGTTTCTCTGCAGAGCTTTTCTGTCAACAATTTGTAGTTCATCTGGTGTGAAGTTTGGTGTCTGTCTCCAGAGATGTTCACCAGTGTAGCCCACAGAGATCGGGGAGCACAAATGTTGGAGATCGTCACTGTGCCAAGGTTAGGAGCCAAATCAGAAATGGTTATGGAGACATGTGTACCACTGTGACATATGCATAAGTCAACGGACACTGACACCAACAATTGCATTGACTCTAATCAATCACACAATGTTAATGTATGGGTGGGTACTGTACTGACAGATGGAATTTCCAGTTGACATACTATGTCCATCTTGCATGACGGACAAGTCAGGAAACCACCATTTTAGATAAACCATGTGTACCTTTATAGAAAATTCGACATAGCTGTCTAGAATGGCCCTTTGAGGTTTACAATAACACTGTGGGGGTCATTCTAACTTTGGCGGGCGGCGGAGGCCGCCCGCCAAAGTTCCCCCAGCAGAATACCGCTGCGCGGTCAAATGACCGCCGCGGTAATTCTGAGTTTCCCGCTGGGCGGGCGACCGCCAAAAAGCCGCCCGCCCACCCAGCGGGAAACCCCCTTCCACGAGGATGCCGGCTCCGAATGGAGCCGGCTGAGTGGAAGGGGTGCGACGGGTGCAGTAGCACCCGTCGCGATTTTCAGTGTCTGCCACGCAGACACTGAAAATCTATGTGGGGCCCTGTTAGGGGGCCCCTGCAGTGCCCATGCCAGTGGCACCGACACCCGTTCCCGCCAGCCAGGTTCTGGCGGTGAAAACCGCCAGAACCAGGCTGGCGGGAAGGAGGTCGGAATCCCCATGGCGGTGCTGCTTCCGCGGTCGTTGGCCCTGGCGGTCCATGACCGCCAGGGTCAGAATGACCCCCTGTATATTTTAGACAATCATCACTGATACTTTCCAAAAGATTTAGAGGAGATAACATTGGAATTATTTATACATAAATCTTATGCTGTGTAAACTAATCATCTGTCAATGGAAATCACATATCCTTTATGAACATATATATTTTTACAGTAAAAATATATGGCCCTCATTACAACCATGGCGGTCGGTGATAAAGCGGCGATAATACCGCCAACAAGCCTGCAGTAAAAAATAATTAATTATGATCACTGCATAAACAGCCCACACAAACAGCCACTTTAACACACCGACCGCCATGGCGGTGGCAACAAGCACCACGGCGGTAACAGCCAACAGCCAGGCAGAAGACAATGTGCCATCCACTGCATTGCAAGAGGCCTATCCGCCACCTTTTCCGGGGTGGTACCAGTGACATCAAAAGTACAGCGGAAACACTGCACAGAAGGCAAAGGACTCACCTCTGGAGACGCAGGGAACAACCACAACGCCATGGAGCCCAAACTGCAGGTGTTCCCCATGTTGGTCTACCTCCTCCTACACCAGGAATACCAACGATGGCGACGACGACAACGGTGAGTACTGCCACCTAGCACACAGGGGAGGAAAAAGAGAGTGACATACACACGCATAACACCCCCCCACCCCCAACAGCACATACACAAACAGATAAAACAATATTACATATACACCCCGTACTCCTCAGGAATAATGCAAGGACAAAAGGAAGTGATTGAAGGGCGTGTAATAAGATAAAATACTAAAAATACGTCCTCAAACATCGAAACACTATTTACATATATACAAATGGAGGGACGCTGCCCAGTCCATAATGTCCGTAGGCCACGGGACCACATCCCATAGGCCAAGGCCCTACCTTACTCCTGCATCAACACGGAGAGAACTCTGCTGGGGCATCAGGTCGAAAATAAACAGGCACCTCAGGGGGACGGGGAACAGGGGGCTCCTCAACCGGAAGATGGTACAACACCACTTGTCCTGGAGGGGGCAACATGCCCTGTGCTCGGTCCTGGGGAGTGCAAGGCCACAGTCTATCTAGTGGGTGGTCTGCCTGCCTTTTAGCTAAAGCTCCATGCATGTTATTTTAACACACTAGGCCAAGCCGCTGTGCACTCTAACCTAGATATATTTTAATCAGCTTTATTTTATTGCTACAATAGCCACTTTTACAGTCTTGTTTTATTTTCCATTTATCTTACTGTTTTTGCCTAGGCCAGCAGGCTGTTCTCAAACAAAACATTCTTGCTCACTCTGTGCTTCTTCCAAGGCTACAGCACAGTACATTGCCAGTGAACGTGGTATAAGTTTAGTCTGCAACATCCGTAGAAAACACACATCCTTACGTAGGGACATTTTCTCAGGACATCAGCTGTGTTGTTATAAAAACACTTCCTTGTCCCTTACACGTTAGAGGGAGATTCCAGCCAGAGAACCACAACTGTATGCTGATTGCCGAATGCTTTGCTACAGATGCTAACGCAGACTGTAAGCCTTTGCTCAGGCATGGGGGATGATGTCTTCCCAGGGGAACCTGAAGGGCAGAATTAGAGCATAACATGCTGTGCTCTATCATAGCCTAGGTAGGAGTTAGTCTATCAACTGTCGTGACAATATGATAGTGTTATTTCTATGCTTCCCTCTCCTCGTCACCATTTTAATACTGTCATGCTGTGTCATCCTGGTTATTGCAGCTCACGCTTTGCTATCTAAGATGCAGTCATTTTATTTAAATCATTATTGAAATCTATACTGCCTGTGTTTGTCATTGATATATATGAGACTAATGTAACTGAGAGAAACAATGAGACCTGAGTGACCACGGCTTCCCTGAGATACCAATTATGTCCTGTGCCCAGCTGCCCAGTCATCCCTGCCCTCGGGTAGAGATGAGGCACTGCTAGTTAGCCGGAGCAAAACCCGGAATAGAACGACAGGTGTCACCTGCAGTGGCTCAGAATTAGGCCCTCATTACAACCCTTGCGGTCGGTGTTAAAGCGGCGGTAATACCGCCAACAGACCAGCGGAAAAAAAAATGTAATTACGACCATGGCGGAAACCGCCAATATAGACAGCGACTTTAACACTCCAACCACCACGGCGGTAGAATCAAACAGTGTGGCGGTAACCGCCAACAGACAGACAGAGGACAAAGTACTGCCCACTATATTTCAAGACGCCTATCTGCCACCTTTTCTGGGGCGGTACCAACGCGATCAAAAGCACAGTGGAAACAGTACACAGAAGGGAAAACAGTACCTCTCGACACCCAACGAGGAACCAGGACGCCATGGAGCCCGAACTACACATCCTGCCCATGCTGGTCTTCCTCCTGCTCTATCAGGAGCAGGACAGACGCCGTCGACGACCACAGTGAGTACTGCACCTACAACACAGGGGAGGTAAAAGACAGTGACACACACACGCAACACGCAATACCCCCACCCCCACCGTCACACACAACAACATACACACAAATACATGCAGCAACATTACATATACACCCCCACACCCCCTGGAAGAACGCAAGGACAAAAGGAAATGATTGTAACAATTGTTATCATGAAAATTCTGATAGTAAAAAATCAAAATTTAGTATATACAAATATGTACACCAACTACACAAGTTCGGATAGTGTACCAATCATTGTCCGTGGATCACTGGGCCCAAAATGCATGAGCGAAGCCCACACATGATACCTGACTCGAAACTGAGAGAACACAGCGGAGGGCATCACACCGAAAGTATACAGGCACCTCAGGGGGAGGAGGAGGGGTGACACCTCAGCCAGGTGGTCCATGCCCATTGCTGTATCCTGGGGAGTGCAAAGCCACAGTCTCACAAGTCTTTCCAGTGGGTGGTTTGCCCACTGCTTTATCCTGGGGAGTGCAAAGCCACAGTCTCTCAAGTCTTTCCAGTGGGTGGTTTGCCCACTGCTTTATCCTGGGGAGTGCAAAGCCACAGTCTCACAAGTCTTTCCAGTGGGTGGGTTGCCCACTGCTTTATCCTGGGGAGTGCAAAGTCACTGTCTCACAAGTCTTTCCAATGGGTGGTTTGCCCACTGCTTTATCCTGGGGAGTGCAAAGCCACAGTCTCACAAGTCTTTCCAGTGGGTGGTTTGCCCACTGCTTTATCCTGGGAGTGCAAAGCCACAGTCTCTCAAGTCTTACAAGTGGGTGGGTTGCCCACTGCTTTATCCTGGGAACTGCAAAGCCACAGTCTCACAAGTCTCTCCAGTGGGTGCTTTGCACACTGATTGGTCCTGGGGAATGCCAAGCCACAGTCTTTCAAGTGGATAACAGTCTCCACTGGTTCTGGAGGGGCTTTTGTGCCCAGAGTGCTTCATCCTGCCAAGGACTGAGGTAGTGGATGTGATTCTCCACTGGTTCTGGAGGGGGCTTTGTGCCCATAGTGCTTCATCCTGCCAAGGACTGAGGTAGTGGATGTGATTCTCCACTGGTTCTGGAGGGGGCATTGTGCCCAGAGTGCTTCATCCTGCCAAGGACTGAGGTAGTGGATGTGATTCTCCACTGGTTCTGGAGGGGGCTTTGTGCCCAGAGTGCTTCATCCTGCCAAGGACTGAGGTAGTGGATGTGATGCTCCACTAGTTTTGGAGGGGGCTTTGTGCCCAGAGTGCTTCATCCTGCCAAGGACTGAGGTAGTGGATGTCTTTCTCCACTGGTTCTAGAGAGGGCTTGGTGCCCAAAGTGCTTCATCCTGCCAAGGACTGAGGTAGTGGATGTGATTCTCCACTGGTTCTGGAGGGGCTTTGTGCCCAGAGTGCTTGATGTGCAGTGAGGCCGGTACAATTCCCTCACCTGGGTGTGTGTGCCACGAGATTGCCGAGGTACAGGTAGCATGATACGTCATGGAGGCAGAGACATACCCCACACTGCTGTGGCTTCGCCTTCCACCTGCAGGTGCAAACAGTGATGGAAGTCATGCCTCATGGAAGCTGCCCAGGGTCCAGGAACTCTACTCCAGTCTTGGACGACTGACCACTGGGGATGGTAGCCACGTCAGCGGTGGTGCCACTGTCTGAGCACGTCGCGGGGCTGGTGGCAGTGCTTGCAGCGGTGTCTGTGGCGGCGGTGCTGCGGTGGTGTCTGTGGCAGGGGTTCTGGTGGCGGTGCATGGGTCAGCACCTGCTGAGGGACACAGCAGGATGTCTCCTACAGCCTCGGACGGCTGCCCACTGGGGAAGAGGCTGGGGACTGTTGCTGAGGCTTTAGATGTGCAGTTGGCAGTGCAGGTGGCTGTGCAGGTGGCGGTTGTGGTGGCGGGGCAGCTAGCGGTGTTCGCCGCCGTACAGGTTGGTTTGGTCATCGACAGAAGGTGTGACACTAGTCCCTCAGTCGGTGCCACTATGCCCTCTCCTGACCTGCTCTTCTGCTTTTGGCCCTTCCCCACTTTGATGGTGTCGCAGTTGTCTTGCCACTATCCCCTTTTACTTTTGCTGAGGCCTTGGTGGCTGGTTGTTTCGGCTTCTCCTTCTGGGATATGGGCACCTTTTTCACCTTGGCAGGTGGAGGAATGTCCTTGCCCTCACTACATGGCACACTGGCAGCCCTGGTGGGTGGTGCACTCGATGACCCCGCAGTTCCTGGCACCACTGTGCCTGGGGATTTGGTGGCTGAGGTGCTGGGCTGGGACCTGGAAAGCCTGGCCCTAAGGGAAGGACGGGGGGTGGAGAAGGGAAGAGCTCAAAGTTTGCAAGAAAAGGTTTTCTAGACACACTGAGACGGGAAGATGGAGGGGGTTTGGGAGTGGAGGAAGAGGTAATGATTGTAGGAGGTGTATGTCTGCTGAATTCGGGTTAAGGTGCATGGGCCGGAGGCTGTTGTGAGGTGGATGGCTGTTGGGTGGGTGTGTGCCTGCGTTTGTGTACCTTGGGAAGAGGGCTCACAGACACACTGCGAGAGGACACTGTGGATGTGTGAATGGTAGTGGGGTGGTTATTGCATGTGAGTGGTGTGTGGTAATGGGCGTGCTGGTGATGAAGGTGATGGCTGAAGATGTAGTGCATGCAGGTGTGAGTGGAGACGAGACTGGGAGGGAGGAGGAGGACGTGGAGGGCGGACACAGTGGAGACAGTGGATGTTGGTGTGTCTGCATGGACATGGTGCTTGTGTGAGTACCTGTGGGATGTGTGGTGCTTATGTTTGCCTGAGCCTCTCTTATGTGTTGATATGTGTGCATGCTGGTCTGATGGTGTGGTTGGGATAGGCTGGGGTACAGGGGATTGGGTCTGAGTGGAGGAAGTTGGAGGGGGTAGGCTGGACACAGGGACAATGGCTGCCATCAGTGCTGAGGCCAGAGCCTGAAATTCTCTCTGTTGGGCCACCTGCCCAGAATGAATGCCCTCCAGGTATGCATTTGTTTGTTGCAAATGCCTCTCAACACCCTGGATGGCATTCAAAATGGTAGATTGCCCATCAGTGAGGGATCTCAGGAGGTCAATAGCTTCCTCACTGAGGGAAATAGGGCTGACTGGGGCAGGGCCTGGGGCGAAAGAGATGCCCACCCTCCTGGGTGAGCGGGCACGGGACACACGCTGAGGGGCTGCTGGGAGGGCGGTGGTGGTAGGGGGGTTGGCGGCTGTACCTGTTGATGCGTAGGCACTGAGGTGACTGCCACCGCAAGGGAGCTCCCATCAGAGGAGGAGTCGCTGTCACTGGTGTATGCTCCTGTCCCTGCTGTGGAGCTCCCCTCGCCCTCCTTCCCACTGGGGGCTTCAGACTCCGTTGCATCACCCTCCAGGGCCAATTGGGTTACAGCTCCTTCCTTCTCCGGTGCCACTGCTCCTCTGCCTGATGATGCTATTGCACACAAGAACAGGGAGACCGCAAAAATGGGGGGAAAGACAGAAGAAAAACATGTTCAGTGCATGCAATATCACTACCATTGGCGGACACAACACACATGGAGCAGCCCTATGCACTACGCCATGCACTAACAGTTCCTAGAAATTTCACATGCCCATGGGGTACGAGGCCTAAGCCCAATTGCTGCACATCTGGAAGTCACAGGAGCCTGACTAGGTGTAAATGACTCTTACCACTAGTGGGGTTGGGGTGCCACATAGCCTGCCTCACAAGGGACCTTGCCTACCAAGTTCGCCCTGGCCTAGGGGAACCCACTGCCCACCTCCCCCACCCAGACACCTCGTTATGCACGCAGAGTCAGCTGAATGAGAGTGTACTCACCCCCTTGTGGCTGCTGTGATGCCCTCAAGGGCCCATCCAACTCCGGATACTCCACCGCCAGGATCCGGGACATCAGGGGGGTCATGGTGCAACGGGCACCCCTTCCACTGGGCCTCCGCCGTCTTCTTGCTACAGCGCCGCAAGTCCTCCCATCTTTTACGGCAGTGGGTGCTCCGTCTGTGGTAGACCCCGAGGGTCCGGACGTCCTTGGCGATGGCACGCCAAATACCCTTCTTCTAGTGGGCGCTGACCTAGAGGAATGGTACAGGTGGAAAATAAATTACTCAGCCATCCGGACCGTCATACTCATTGCCCACCAGTTCCCACCCATGCCCTGACGCATATACACCCACCATCCGCACATGCAGGCCTCAGCCCCCCCCCCATTTTTCTTCCATCTACACCACTCAAAGCAGGCATTGCCCATGCAGGATGATCACAGTGCATTTACCCGTACAGTTATGTGTACTGGGAGAGGACCCCATCCACTAGTTTCTCCAACTCCTCCGAAGTGAAGGCAGGGGCCCTTTCCCCAGACACTGTAGCCATCATCGTTTCCAGACACAGGTCACAGCAGCACTTGCAGTGTAGGTCCTCTCCTGTTGAAGGTGCAGAATTGCGCTGCGGTCTTCGACTGTCCACCACGACGGTGTACAACAACAGTGCAGTTACCTCATTTCCCCCTGTCCCACCTTACAGGTCAGGCAGCCGCCATTTCAGGGGGCCACATGGCATGGAAATAAACTGCGCCACATCTATCTAGGCCGGGAATACAGACAGATATCGGCACATAGCGGATTACTAACGTTTCTGAAAATAACACATTGTGATACCTAAGTGTTGGATGACTCTCTGCTCGCTGTTCTCCTCCATAGGGCAGGTCTGCTGGGGCAGGTGATGAGATGGCAGCATCCTCCGGTGTACAGACCCCTGGTTGACCTGTCTACAATGGAAGAGAGACACATAATTATCACATACAGACTTGATCGTGCAACAATCCAGGAACTGTGTGCCCAGTTGGAGCCAGACCTGATGTTAGCTATCCGCTATCCCACAGGGATAGTGCAGGTCCTGTCTGTACTCCATTTCCTGTCCAGTGGGTCTTTTCAAACAACAGTGGTCATGGCATCAGGGATGACCCAGCCAATGTTCTCTAACGTGTTGTCCAGAGTATTTTCTGCCCTGCTGAAACACATGTGCAGCTACATCGTTTTCCCTCAGGTGGAGGATTTGTCCACAGTGAAAGGTGACTTCTATGCCCTGGGACATATCCCCAACATCATTGGTGCCATTGATGGTACACATGTGGCATTTGTCTCCCCCACAGGAATGAACAGGAATACAGAAACCGGAGTAACTACCATTTGATGAATGTGCAGATGGTGTGTTTGGCAGGCCAGTACATCTCCCATGTCAATGCCAAGTATCCTGGCTCAGTGCATGACGCTTACATTTTGAGGAATAGCAGCATCCCTTATGTGATGGGGCAACTCCAGAGGCACCATGTGTGGCTAATAGGTGAGGCCAAGGTCCCAATACCGTTGACATAGGTGTCTTGGTCTGGGGTTGTCCCTCAAGGTTAGTGTGTGTATAACAGTTGTCCCTCGACATTTGCAGGTGACTCTGGTTACCCCAAACTGCCATGGCTACTGACCCCAGTGAGGAATCCCAGGACAAGGGCAGAGGAACGCTACAATGAGGCACATGGGCGAACTAGGAGGATAATCGAATGCATCTTCGGCCTACTGAATGCCATATTCCAGTGCCTCCATCTGACAGGTGGTTCCCTATACTACTCACCTAAGAAGGTGTGCCAGATAATCGTGGCCTGCTGTATGCTGCACAACCTGGCTTTGTGACGCCAAGTGCCTTTTCTGCAGGAGGATGGGCCAGATGGTGGTCTTGTGGCAGCTGTGGAGCCTGCGAACAGTGAAGAAGAGGAGGCAGAAGAAGAGGATATCGACAACCGTAACAACATCATCATGCAGTACTTCCAGTGAGACACAGGTAGGAAGATGTTACTGCTTCAGACATCTCATACAATTGTTGGAGCTAGCATAAGTCTGTGGATGGATACTGACTTGTCACTTTGACTTTCCATTTCACAGATCTGGGTCCCATTTTGTGCCCTCTGCTATGTTTACTCCTGGCCTACAGCTGTGTTACATTGGTATGTGAACAAGTAGATTGACATTGCTTTGTTCCATTGATATTGCAATTACACCTTTGTGAAAGCACAGACTGGCTCCAGATTGTTTTGTGATTGAAGTGTGTTTATCCTGTGCAAATAAGTGGAGGGGGTTGTAAAAAGGGCTGGGGTGATGGTGGAGGTATGTCCATGGCAGAGTCCAGTCTATTTGTTTCACAGGTGCATTGTCCAAAGGGGCATAGGAAGTGGAGCATGGCAGTTTAAGGATGGACAGGGTGACATAGTGGGACAGAAGGGTGATATTCAGGGGGGTCTTATTTCCTGGCGGGGGTCTTGGCAATGTTCTCTGTCTTGTTCCAGGATCTCAGGGACCGTTTACGGGGTGGTTCGCCATCTGCAGGGGGTGGGGTGCTGGTGTCCTGTTGTTCCTGTGGCGGGGCCTCCTGTCCACTAGCGCCGGCAGAGGTGGAGGGCTGCTCATCATCCAGGCTAGTGTCAGGGCTCCGTTGGTGTGCCACTGTGTCCCTTATGGTGTTGACAAGGTCTGCCAGCACCCCTGCAATGGTGACCAGGGTGGTGTTGATGGAATTCAAGACCTCCCTGATCCCCACGTAGTGTTCCTCCTGCAGTCGCTCGGTCTCCTGAAACTTGGCCAGTACCGTGCCCATGGTCTCCTGGGAATTATGGTAAGCTCCCATAATGTTGGAGAGTGCCTCTTGGAGAGTGGGTTCCCTGGGCCTGTCCTCCCCCTGTCGCACAGCAGTCCTCCCAGCTTCCCTGTTATCCTGTGCCTCTGTCCCCTGAACCGTGTGCCCACTGCCACTGCCCCCAGGTGCTTGATCGTCCTGTGTTTGTGGGGTTGCCTGGGTTCCCTGTAGTGGTGGACACACTGCTGATTGACGTGTCCTGGGGACAGAGGGATGAGCCAGCTGGGTGGGTGCTGTGCTGGTGTTTTCTGAGGGGTGAGGTTCAGTGGTGGTTTGTGACTATGTCAGGGGAACCGACTGTCCCGAGGTCCCTGATGGGCCGGGCTGGTCATCTTGATCCAGGCGTGCAGAGCTGCTGTCATCACTGTGGGTCTCTTCTGTGGGGGGACTGGATGTTGCTGGCACCTCCTATCTGGTGACGTTGGGTATGGGTCCTGTTGGAGTGTAAATGCATAGTTATTGTATATGTGTGCGCCATCTTGTGCAATGGGTGAGTGACCCTCTACTCCTGTGCTTGCATTTTTGGCTTGGTCCTTGTGTGATTGGTGATTTTGAGGCATGAGCGGGTCTCTGTAGTGGACATGCTTTGGTGATGGGTGTCCATGCATTAGTGTTACATGCAGGGCTTGGTTTTGGATGTGTGGGTTGTGTTATTGGAGTATCTGTGGGTTGTTGGGGTGACGGGTGTGAGGGTAAGGGTGGGGGTATGTGATGGCATGCAGGTGGGATGTGGGGGATAAAGTAGTAAAGATGTGTCTTACCAGAGTCCAGTCATCCTGCTACTCCTGCGAGGCCCTCAGGATGCATAATTGCCAAGACTTGCTCCTCCCACTTTGTTAGTTGTGGGGGAGGAGGTGTGGGTCCACTGCCAGTCCTCTGTACGGGAATCTGGTGTCTGGATACCACGGAACGTACCTTCCCCGCAGGTCATACCACCTCTTCCTGATGTCATCCCATGTTCTTGGATGCTGTCCCACTGCATTGACCCTGTCGACAAATCTGCGCCATAGCTACATCTTCCTTGCAATGGATGTCTCCTGCACCTGTGATCCGATTAGCTGGGGCTCTACCCAGACGATTTCCTCCACCATGACCCTGAGCTCCTCCTCAGAGAACCTGGGGTGTCGTTGAGGTGCCATGATGTGGTGTGGGTAATGTGTGAGGTGGCGTCAGTTGTGATGGTTGTGGGGATGTGTTGGTGTGTGTTGTGTGAGGTCGGTGGATGTTGTGTAAGTGATGGTGTTGTGTGTCTGTGGGTGCTGGTGTTGTTTTAGGTAGTGCCTCTCTCTGGCCTTCTTTAAAAAAATTGGTAGTAAGGTTTTGTGGGTGATGTGGGTGTGTGTTCTATATTGGATTGGGTTTGTGTGAGTGGTGTGTGTATGTTTATCAGGTGTGTGTATTTCGAATTGTCCAATGTGGTTGTGTTTTGTAAATGTGTGTGTATTTTAAGCGTGTCGGTGTGTACCGCTAATGCAATACTGCGGTTGAAATACTGACGCGTTGATTCGTGGGTCGTGATACTGTGGGTGTATTCCTGTTGGCGTGACGGTGGAGGTTTTGTTATCGCCTGTTTATTACTGACCTTTGGTGTGGCGGACTTGTGTGGGTGTATCTATTGTGGCGGATTCCAAGCTGTGGGTCATAATACCTGTAGCGGAATTCCGCAGTCACTGTGATATGTTGGCGGTCTTCTGAACGGCGGAAAGCAGGATTTACTGCCAGGTTTGTAATGAGGGCCTTAGTCTCCCACACCGCGGGTGATTCTGGCGCTCAAAATCCAGTAGTCTCATTAGAATAATAAGAGCCTATGCGACATGGCGCCACCAATGTGGTCTAATTTTCTGGTCCTCCTGAGTATCTCTGTCTCATTATATATAATGACACTTCAATACCATATACGGAGACGTCCATGGTATTGAGGATTTCCACCCCAGCTACGTAGGTTATCCTATCTGGTGCTGGAGGTTGTTCAAGCTTGAACTTTAAAAGGAAAAACCCTATTTGGTGTGCCTTCTCTGAACATTTCTTCAATCTAGCATGGCGAATCCACAGCTGATAGCAATAGCAGTCAATATGAGACAACCTCTGCGCATTTGCTAGCAAATGGTCTAATGGCCCAGGTGGGTCCAGTCATATTTGTGGTGGATGCCCATGCAGCTTATAGAACAGAACTTGTTTATTCTTGGGTGACATTTCCAAGCAGTTGATGGGAACACAAACACATTTGATCACTATACACCTGCAAATGTACCAGGACAATACAGGGCATATGCATATTTAGAAATACCATTATCTTATCAAGAACATAATAATTGGCTTGATGGCGCCCTACCGCACACAATACTACCAGTAAGGTTAGGTCCTCTATAAGTAATGATGGTCCTACCTGGCCTTTATTGGTCACCTATACCCTACATCCTGCAGTAGCGACTTCAGCAGTAGCTGAGGTTCGTCGCTATTATACTGAATTAACAGCAACATATAGGCGATTAGCACAGTTTGTGATGCAAACATTAAATACAAACCCACTACGTGCTGCACCAGCACAACCACATGCAGTGATACCAGGTATAAACCCGGCGACTGTACATTCGATTATAGGGAAAGTACTTGCCAAACGAGAGGAAACTCCGTTTTGGTCAGCACAAAAAATAAATGCGCTGGAAGCAGTATATCCCCATACGGGACCTCAGAGTAAACATAGAATTCTAACGATGTGCCTGCCATTTGGGATAGTCCCTACAATCGAGAACTGTAAAACCTGCGGCACTGTATTTGATGCGCTCTATACAACTACACACGGTACGCCGACACTTGCCAAGTTACCGGAAGTTTTTAAACAAATTCAAGATGAATACGGGGCTGCCCCGGCACTAGACTTGGGGATGCAACTAATGGGCAATTTTGCCACAGTATTCTCAATTATTTTAAGTAATCTTAAAGGGAAAGCAGTCGCACTAGCAGTGCGCATGCGGCTCCGTGACGTTCCTCAACAGGATCAGGAACGCAAGCTGCCTAAGATTATTGCAGAGACCTATTCTAGCATTGGTCAATACAGTTTAGGGACCAGACTAACAAAACCACAATTTCAGGACAAATCTAATAAAGATTTTTCCAAGCAAGCTCCTGAGGGTAATAAGAAACTTGGGATAAAAAACAACAAACTCCTAAAACAGAGAGGGGAGAATCTCTGTGTACGGAGACCCCATATAATCAATATAATCTCAGAAATAGAGATAATATAAAAACACCTGATATATATCAATATACTGATACACGCCAATCTCGTTCATTTCAGGGCTCAGTGGAAAAAAAAATAAGAGAGGTGGGTGAGCAGAGCGAAGAACAGAGTACGTGAAACCGAGACAGAAATCACAATACTCATCAGAAGTTTCTGTTAAAAAGGAAGAGAAACCTGCCCAACAAAAACCTCAATTCAAAAAGAAAAAAGTGGCAGCAGTCACAGTTCGACATGCCATTCAGGAAGAGGGTCCTCTTGAAGAACAGGAAGTGGGCACTAGCGCTGCTAGACAGCGCGGCAGAGGTCACAATAGTTCCCCGGAGTCTTCTAGAGCATCTGGAGATGAAAGCAACTGATGACTTTCTACAAGTAGAAACTGCAGACATGCGTGTCTCCACGCCTGATAGGGTTATAAGGTAACGCTACTGTTAGAAGGAGACATTGAAGGTAAAACAGACGCAATCTTTTGGGATCATGTAGTAAACATCTTATTGGCCGAACAAGATTGACCACCTGAATTTGCCCGTACCTGCCCATATGGAGAAGATGTTATTAAACATTCTTTTTCACCCCTTGTTCCGGAGGAACACGCAGAAGCCTATGCCATTGACTGGGCTTTGGCACAGGCACCTGTGTTATATCACAATCACGTAGGATGGGGTAAATAATCCCCCTACCATGTAATTCCTATTACAAATCAACCCCAACCACAACTTCAGTATCAAATAAAACATGATGCTAAAGCACCTGTGCGGGAAATACTCACACAGCTAGAATACCAGGGTGTAATTGAACCCTGCATCTCTCCAATGACTAATCCTTTATTCCCAGTGGCTAAACCAGACCACTCAGACAGAATAGTCTTAGACTCCAGACACTTAAAAAGTCATACACGCACATATACTATACAGACTCACATAGCGACCCTTGACCCTAGGGTAGGTCGCTTCCCCCGCCGCTGCAGCTCCACCTGCCCAGGCTCCTGCCACCTTCAGCAAACTGTAAGTGCTCCTTCGCGCTCCCCCCTGTTCAGCTGTCTTCTGTGCTCTCTTCTGTCTTCTGTGTTCTCTTCCTTGTCCAATCTCCTTAGTTTTTCTGCTGTTCTCTCCTTCCATTCACCTTCGTTTTTCTGCTGTCCTCTGTCTCTGTCCATTTTCCTTCGTTTTTCTGATGTCCTCTGTCTTTCTCCATTTTCCTTCGTTTTTCTGCTGTCCTCTGTCTTTCTCCATTTTCCTTCGTTTTTCTGCTGTTCTCTCCTTTCAATCACCTTTGTTTTTCTGCTGTCCTCTGTCTTTGTCCATTTTCCTTCATTTTTCTGCTTTCTCTCCTTCCAATCACCTTCGTTTTTCTGCTGTTCTCTCCTTCCAATCACCTTAGTTTTTCTTCTGTTCTCTGTCTGTCCATTTTATTTCGTTTTTCTGCTGTCCTCTGTCTTTGTCCATTTTCCTTTGTTTTTCTGCTGTTCTCTCCTTCCAATCACCTTCGTTTTTCTGCTGTCCTGTGTCTCTGTCCATCTTCCATCGTTTTTCTGCTATCATCTGTCTTTGTCCATTTTCCTTTGTTTTTCTGCTGTCCTCTGTCTTTGTCCATTTTCCTTCGTTTTTCTGCTTTCTCTCCTTCCAATCACCTTCGTTTTTCTGCTGTTCTCTCCTTCCAATCACCTTCGTTTTTCTTTTGCTGTTCTCTCCTTCCAATCACCTTCGTTTTTTCTGCTGTTCTCTCCCTGTCCTTGCTCCTTTGTTTCGCCCCCATCCCCTGTGAATTTTTCCCTTTTTTTTCACACTTTCCCCTCTTTCTGGGCCCCCCGCCCCCTGCCCTCTGCTTTCCCGCCGCTGCCCCGTGCGCCCCCCCTGCTCCCATTCGTCACCCTCCCTCCCGCCTCCCGCCCCGCCCCGCCCCCAGCTGACCCCTCCTCCCCCCCACCTCCCTCTTATGGCAGCCGCGCGCAGCGGGCGTGCCGCTGGCGCGCCAAAGGCAAGCCCATCTGTGCCCGTCCGTGCCTGAACCGCGCCCAGCGCCAGTACCCCTGGCCCCCAGAGCTCCCAAACCCTGCAGCACTGCTACGACGCTGCCTCCCTCCACGCACTCAACCCGGGACGTACTACAACCTGCTACCAAGCCAGCCCAAAACGCACTCATGGACCCTTCGCATGTCAAACCTGCAAACATACCTTCCACCGCGACTGCACCCCGCCCACCAGCCCACGCACCAATAACCACCTCAAGTGCATCCTCATCAACGCACGCTCCGTCCACAAGCACGCCATTGAACTATGGGACCTCCTGGACTCTACCGCACCGGACGTCGCCTTCATCACTGAGACCTGGCTAAACGCCTCATCGGCCCCCTACATCGCCATAGCCATCCCCGACGGCTACAAGATCGCCAGGAAAGACCGCACCAACCAAGTCAGAGGAGGAATCGCCATCATATTCAAGAACACCATCAACGTCACTACCTCCACCGAAGACACCCCCCTCGCCACCGAACACATGCACTTCCAGATCCACACTGACCCCAGGACCACCCTCAGAGGAACTCTCATCTACAGGCCCCCTGGATCACGCGCCCTTTTCAGCGAATCCATCACAGACTTCATCTCCCCGCACGCCCTAGCCTCGCCAGACTACATACTCCTCGGAGACCTGAACTTCCACCTGGAGCAGAACAACGACACCAACACCACCACCCTGCTTGACAACCTCGCCAACCTCGGTCTCAAGCAACTGGTGAACACCCCCACCCACATCGCCGGACACACCCTAAACCCCATCTTCTCCAACAGCAACCACGTATCCTTCAGCCACTCCTCCAAAATACAATGGACCAACCACAGATGTGTCCACTTCACCTTCAGATGCAAGACTCTCCACCTTCGCACACAACCTATCTCACGCAGACCTTGGAACAAAATCTCCACAGAACAGCTACTCTCCACTTTCAACCACAACCAACCTACCATCACCTCCGACGCCAAAAATGCAGCCCTCAGCCTCACACAGTGGATCACCAACTGCGCTGACAACCTCGCCCCCCTCAGACGTCTCCCAAGACAGACCAACACCAGGAAACCTCAATGGTTCACAGATGCCCTTAAAGAATCCAAGAAAACCTGCCGTACCCTCAAGAAAACCTGGCGCACCGCAGAAAACATGTCAGCCCTCAAAATCGCCACCCGCGAACACCACCAGCTGATCCGCGCCACCAAAAGAGCATCCTTCAAAGAAAGACTGGACAAGAACACCCACAACAGCAAAGAACTCTTCAAGATCGTCAAAGAGCTCTCCAATCCCAATGCCAGCTCCAACTCCATCACGCCCTCACAAGAACTCTGCAATTCCCTCGCCACCTTCTTCCATTGAAAGATCACCGACCTACACGACAGCTTCGGTCCACAGAGCCCACCGACCACCATGGAATCCACAGCCCCAGCCATCACCCTCAACGCCTGGACACCCATCAGCGCCGAAGAGACCAAAACTACCATGAACACCATCCACTCTGGTGCCCCCTCGGACCCTTGCCCAAATTACATCTTCAACAAAGCCGACAACATCATCGCCCCCTATCTCCAGACCATCATCAACAGCTCGTTTGCATCTGCCACCTTCCCCGAGAGCTGGAAACACGCGGAAGTCAACGCTCTCCTGAAGAAACCCACAGCGGAGCCCAGCGATCTGAAGAACTTCCACCCCATCTCGCTCCTCCCCTTCCTGGCCAAAGTCATCGAGAAGGCTGTCAACAAACAACTGACAAACTTCCTCGAAGACAACAACCTGCTCGACCCCTCGCAATCCGGATTCCGGCCCCACCACAGCACGGAAAACGCCCTCATCGCAGTCACCGACGACATCCGAACTCTGCTGGACAACGGAGAAACAGCCGCCCTCATCCTCCTCAACCTCTCGGCTGCCTTCAACACCGTCTGCCACCACACCCTAAAAGCCTGCCTCCGCTCCACCGGTATCCAAGGACAGGCCCTGGACTGGATCACCTCTTTTCTCTCTGACCGCTCCCAAAGAGTCTACCTCCCGCCGTTCCGCTCGGATCCCACCGAGATCATCTGCGGCATCCCACAGGGCTCCTCGTTCAGCTGTACTCTCTTCAATGTCTACATGAGCCCCCTCACTGACATCGCACGCAAACACAACATCAACATCATCTCCTACGCCGACGACAGCCAGCTGATACTTTCCCTCACCAAAGACCCAGCCACCGCCAAAACCAACCTGCAGGATGGAATGAAAGACGTCGCAGAATGGATGAAACTCAGCCATCTGAAGCTAAACTCAGACAAAACGGAAGTCCTCATCCTCGGAAACTCCCCATCCGCCTGGGACGATTCCTGGTGGCCCACGGCCCTGGGCACCGCACCGACCCCCTCAGACCACGCACGCAACCTCGGATTCATCCTGGACCCCCTTCTCACCATGACCAAGCAAGTCAACGCCGTCTCGTCTTCCTGCTTCCTCACACTCCGCATGCTCCGAAAGATCTTCCGCTGGATCCCCGCCGACACCAGAAAAACTGTTACCCACGCCCTCGTCACGAGCCGCCTAGACTACAGAAACACCCTATACGCAGGAATCACCGCAAAACTTCAGAAACGTCTTCAGCGAATAAAAAATGCCTCTGCACGCCTCATCCTTGACGTACCTCGCCACAGCCACATCTCCGCCCACCTGAGACACCTGCACTGGCTACCCGTCAACAAAAGCATCACCTTCAGGCTCCTCACCCACGCACACAAAGCCCTCCACAACAAGGGCCCCGAATACCTCAACCGTCGCCTCACCTTCTACACACCTACCCGTCAACTTCGCTCCACCAGCCTCGCCCTCGCCGCCGTCCCCCGCATCCGCTGAACCACTGCATGTGGGAAATCCTTTTCCTACCTGGCAGCCAAGGTGTGGAATTCCCTCCCCACCCACCTCAGGACCACCCAGGACCACCTCGCCTTCCGGAGGCAGCTCAAGACCTGGCTCTTCGAGCAGCAGTGACCCCCCGCCCCTAGCGCCTTGAGACCCTCACGGGTGAGTAGCGCGCTGTATAAATATGATTGATTGATTGATTGATAGCACAGCACTGATGAACAATATAGTGCTTAAAAAATGCAAAACAACACTGCACATTTCCAATGGCTTCTTCTGCCAGAATATAGCACCTGACAGTAGACATTTAACAAGTTTCAGTGCACTAGGCTCCCAGAAAAAAATTCAGTTGTTTACCTCAGAGATATAAGGTCAGCCTAGGCCTGTTCGCAGCTCGTGTCACTGCAATTTTGCACAAGATTGACCCTGAAGCATTGTCCTATGTAGAGGATATCTATCTCACGGATGATGAATTGTTACAACATTTAAGACGGGTAGCCCGCATTGTTGTTGGATTTGCGGAATTTGGCTACAAATTCAACTTTAAAAAAACAAAAATTGCTTTCCCCTAGCGTCCTTTTCCTGGGATATGAGCTTTTAAGTGAAGGAAAGAGCCTAGCGCCACAATTCTTAGAAAAATGCGCAAAACTACAACCTCCAAACACGATAAAAAAACTCCAATCGGTATTGGGTTTAATACATTTTGACAGAACTTAGATTCCAGATTATGCTTCACCCATAAACCCTTTTTTAAGAAAATTTTGGCCAAGTGAACATACACGCATTCTCAGAGATCTTCAGACAGACATGCTTTCAGCACAACATCTACACACAAGGGACACCAAGACACACTTGGTTATCAGAATCATTGCTGGTGCCATCGGTTTCACCTACGTGACATATAATGAAGGTGAAACAGTCCCGATTGCGTACAAATCACAGAGAAAATTCTCACTGCTGTACAGATGGCTGTCATTAAAAAGAGACCTCTAGCCCAGGGCAAACGCATAGGGGGTCATTCTGACCCTGGCGGTCATAGACCACCAGGGCCGGGGACCGCGGATGCACCGCCAACAGGCTGGCGGTGCCGCCGTGGTTTCCCGCCGGTTTTCCCCTGGCCTGAAGAATCCTCCATGGCGGCGCTGCAGGCAGCGCCGCCATGGGGATTCCAACCCCCTTCCCGCCAGCCTGGTTCTGGCGGTTTTGACCGCCAGAACCTGGCTGGCGGGAATGGGTGTCGTGGGGCCAATGGCATGGGCACTGCAGGGGCCCCCTAACAGGGCCCCACAAAGATTTTCAGTGTCTGCATAGCAAACACTGAAAATCGCGACGGGTGCAACTTTCCACTCCGCCGGCTCCATTCGGAGCCGGCATCCTCGTGGAAGGGGGTTTCCCGCTGGTGGGCGGGCGGCCTCCTGGGGGTCGCCCACCAGCCCAGCGGGAAACTCAGAATGACCGCCGCAGTCTTTTGACCGCGGTACGGTCTTCTGGCGGTTCCCGCTTGGCGGGCGGCTCCCGCCGCCCGACAAGATTAGAATGACCCCCATAATCATTGTCACCCCAATCCCAGCCCTAGAGGCTGTTACGAAAGCCAGCGTTCCAAACACAAAAGCATTACATCCACGTTGGATACAATGGACCACTTCTTTCACAGCCACAGATGTAGACTACATTTTTTACCCAAAATTACAAACTCAAGAATTTTTGCAGTACGAACTAGAATACCCAGTTCCAGCACCTACACTGCCTATTGAACAATATTATAGAGTCATGTACACTGATGGCTCTGCACAACCTGCAATTGGCACAAAACACCAATATTCCGCTGCTTGCGCAGTCGTAAGTGGCTATATGGAGGACAATAAACTTTGTCCCCTACACACATTCACGCAAACTCTTGGGGATTGCACAGCACAATTGCCAGAGCTAAAAGCTCTGTTCATGGCACTGGAACATACAGATCCTGCACAACCAACACTGATTGTTTGTGATTCGTACTATTGTGTCCAGTCCTTCAATGAATACCTCCATTACTGGCGCCAGAAGGGGTTCAGAGATTCTAAAGGCAACACCATTAAACACAGACTTCTGTGGGGGAAAGTAGCAGATCTAAAAGAAACACTACCAAATGTCCATGTTGTACATACACTTGGATACCAGCGTGTTGGAATACACATGACTGGAAATACACTGGCTGATGAAGCCGCAAAGTCAGCAGTAGCTACAGCTGCTGTAGCTGCCAAAACACGTTTAAGTACAAAACCAGGTGCAGACATATGGGCTGCCGTGAAAGCTACAGTTGATAGTATGCCCTGTCCTAAAACATTTCTGGCTAAATATTCCTACCGAATGGGAGATCTCCTGAATGCTGAGGTTAGGATACCAGGTGTAGCCGTGAGAGAAATTCCCAATAAAGATATAAGACCAGAGTTGATCAAAGCAGCGCATGAAGGGGTGGCATCTACCCATACTGGTGTGGCGGCTACAATATAAATGTTCAAGCCCGCTATTGGTAGCCAGGCCTCTGCAAGGAGACCAAACAGTATGCCCTTTGTTGTTACATCTGTCAACAAATTAAAGTTTCCACCGCTAAACGCCCACCTCATACACCCATCCGAATTTCAAATAAACTTTTACAATGTGTGTACTTGGACGATTGCGGTCCCCTAACACCGGACAGTGCATACAAGTATATTTTGGTCGCTGTTGACTCTTGCTCCAGATTTTTATGGGTGTGGCCACAATGCTTGGCTGACCCTCGGACAGTTATTAAAGATTCACGAGTCTTTATCGGTACATGTGCAGTTGTGGCTTTCCACACGGACCAGGGCCCTGGGCATTCAGGGATGCCATAGCTTTGTTTGGGGTCCAACTCCAGTACTCGTCTCCATTTCATCCCAGAAGGAAATTGTGTAGTGAAACGATTAAACCGTGATTTAAAGCAATCCTTAACAGCCAGAGTCTTAGGTACAGGTCGTAGTTGGCTTAATCACCTATATGGAGTTCTGAGAGCACTTCTAGAAAGTCCCTGGGGGGCTCGTATTTCATATGAGTGCCTGTTCAGAACTCAAATGTATGTTCCAGATCGTTATGGTCCTGGCATGGAGGTGGTAGAAACACCTTTTGACGTGAATGATTGAGTCACTGTCTTACACGAATTACAACAGTTCTGTGATGACAATTCTTCTGCCAGTACTGCCTCCGTAGGAATTAAGGATGTAACAGTCACATCTACCGGATGGATTCCTAGATTTGGGGATCTAATAGGTAAAAAGGTTGCTGTGAAAAAGGAATTTGGTCCTTCCTATCGAGCACCAGTCCCAGTCTTGGGGATGCACGGTACCAAAACTGTAATTCTACAGCTGTTGACAGATGTCAAGGAAAATCGTTTTGTTACCATCGACAATGTCAAACTACACCATGTGGCCGTTCCTGCAGAGCAGACCAAGAGGAACAATCAGTAGTTCCTGAAACCCCTCTCAGTACTGGTAAAGAAGTTCTTCTACAAGTTGTAAACAGCAACACCAACACCTCTCCGAGTTCGGGGAGGGTTTAAAATGATCTTCCATTGGTTCCACTAACATCAAATAATACTGAAATAGTTGATCGATTCGACACAGCTTCAACACAAACGGATGGTGCTATTTATTCTGTGCCACCACGAGAAACACCAACTCCACCAACAAACACAGGTCCAGTTTTTGCACAAACTACTACTGGATATTTTGCTGACATCAATGATGACGTCTCAGACTCATTCACCTCTTTGACACCTGAACTGTCAAACGCACGTAAGCTAATGAACTGGCTTGAAATAACATACTTTGTTCATCCATGGAACTATCTATGTCTTTCCTTGACTATAATAGCTTTCTTAGTTGGGATTGGTATTGTCATAACTTTCTTTTTGTTAATACACGGACATTTTATTCCTGAAAAATCGACAGTTGAATTGGTGGATGAGGTCTTAAAACCACATTTTTCATCACATAGAGTCCGGAGAGACTTGTCCTTTGTGAACATATCCGCAATACCAATTCCTGATGGGATTGTTTGGGACAAAGTAACATTTTATATATATGGTCCCACGGAGGTTATTCAAATACCATGTGTGTTCAAACTTTCTATGAATGATATAATAATACCAGGCATTGTTTCTGATGATTGAGATGTGAAAACAGTTGCTTCTATGATGACTGAATTACAGTATTATACTGTATTTGAAAAAGAAGATGTTTAGCAATCTAAAGAAAATTATTGTGATATGTTTTGCTATAATTATTATGGGCAGAGCAAGCAGCCCCAAAACTGTTTTTAATTATACACAATGGGAACATTGTCCGACTCCACTACAAGGGAGTTCTAAAACTTATTCTGAGACTTTTACGTATTTTTCTGGGCATGATGTTAGAAATGCAGAGTCGTATTATTTTAAATTGCCACCTACTAAGAACATACACATATTATTGATGACTACAAAATGTATATATTAGGAATCCTTTGTTTCCCAGTTGATTATAGAAGGCTATGAATATTGGCTGAAGTTGATTCACTTAAAAAGTGTGTGGGGAACTAGACATTGGCAAATAAGGGGGAATGAAGCTTTATCCAGAGCATGCCTGATGCCTGTACAAATGATGTTCTTAAAAGAAACAGTACAACAAATGAGTTGTCTAGGCTAAGCAAAGATTAAAGAATTAAACACGGCCAGTATACCTGCCCCTGCATAATTTTACAAATGGCAAAAATATACAAATGCAACTGACGATCAGCTCAACGAATGGGTCCAGAATGGTATATTTAATGTTTCACCGACACGTCCTGGCGGGTGGTTTTTGTGGCCAGTAGATACCAACGGGTGTTGCCAACGTTTTATCAACTCCTCTGGGGGTTTTAGAACTAATAGGCTGGACCCTCGCTATATATCATCCAAATATGCGGGTATAGTTACAACATATAGGGGGTCATTACGACCTCAGCGGTCTTTTCGCCAGTGGTGGCGGTCTTCCGCTCTGTGTATTATGACCATTGGCAGCCCGCCATCCTCGTTCCGACGGAGAGCTGCCAACAGTCATACTGGCGGGAGGCGGGGAAGTGGAGGTTGCTCCACCTCCACGCCAACAGAACACCGCCCAGCGAATCACGTCCTGTGCTTCACCGTGGCGGTGTTCTGTTGGTGGTGTGGTGTCGGCGGAGCTGCCCCCATGGCTTACATCCTCTCCCGGAGGATCGTCGGACCAGGTAAGTCGATTGTCCGTGAGGGGAGGGGGGTGGGGGAGTGTTGTGTGTTGTGTGGGTGCACGGGGGTGTGCGTGTGTCTATGTAGAGGGGGTGTGTGAGTGCGTGTATGTCTGTAGGTATGTCTGTATGGATGTGTGCATGTATGTTTGAATGTGGGTGTGCGTGTATGACTGTGTGTGTGGATGTAGGCATGTATGTCGGCGTGTGTGCGTGTAAGTATATAAGTATGTAGGTGGTGCCTGCGTGCGTGTCGTGTGGGTATAGGTGAAGTGATGTTGGGGGTCGGGGTGGGGAGGGGGGCCCTGCCACCTTTGGGGGGTGGCAGGGGTGGTGGGGGGGTAGGGGAGGGAGTCGGGAGGGGTGGTGGGTGGGGGAGACCCCCATCAGTGCCAGGGAAGGAAATCCCTGGCACTGATAGTGCTTACCGCCATGGTTTTCATGGCGGTTCAGACCGCTGGAAAACCGCTGGCGGTAAGCCGGGTCAAAATACCGCCGGCGGTATAGTGACGGACGCCGGGCTGGAGACCCAGGTCTCCAGCCCGGCGGGCGGAACGGAGAAGCGGCCGATGACCATGGCGGTAACCACCATGGTCATAATCCAAAAAAAAGACCTCCAGCCTGTTGGCGGTTTTACCGCCGCTTCTACGCCTTCCGCCAGGGTCACAATGACCCCCATAGTGTAGGGAAACTATGCCAGCAATGGTTAAGAACTTCCTTACTTGATGCGGTTAGAGAACACCTCAGTCTACTGTCTAATAATACTGACTTATAGAATTTCCTGTTAGGCCCCAGAAAACACAGCAGAAAGTGTTTCTTACATGAAGTATATAACGAAATTTGGAAGCTTTCCCAACAAGAAGCAGCTGCCCGGTTAAGGCAAATAGACCAGGAAAATCTAAAAAAGGCATTAGCTTGTTGTGGATAATGGGATTAACACCCTGTCCGACAGGATATACATTTTAAATACAATTGTCTCTTCTGCTATAGATATTATACAAATGGATATGTCTTCTTTACACCATGGACAGGGTCAGCTAAGTCCATTATGCAGTTGGGTTGGACACTTCAAACAATGAAGGCAGGTCGCGTGCCCTGGCAACATGTCAGCGCAAAGGAAATTTTTTCTTCCTTTAATTTAACGCGACAACAACAACTGATGGCTAAGAAAGAAGAGACTTATGCCATGATAAACATCGACAAATTAGAAAAATTGCCTTTTACTCTGGCTGAAATACCATCTGCTGAGTGGCTAATACACGGGGTCATTAATCTGCCTATTTCTACACTTCAATTTACCTCTTGTTTAAGACACATTTCGGTAGGCAGATATGAAAGGCTGGGAGATAGTTACATCCATGAGGTGTGGGAGCTTCCCTTCTCATACAAATGTCCCAATGGCATGAAATAAGTCTTTCTTAGCTGTAGTGAATGTGAGACTTCAGTAAGCCATTCGATGGTTTGTAAACAGCTGTCCTTGCATGGGGCGTGTAACGCGTATGCAGCAAACTTGGCTTGTTATCTGAAGGGAATTCCAGTCCCCTTGATTAGACCTGCGTTCCAGGTGCTTTCAAACGGCAGCTATGTTATTCTCAATGGTGAAGACTGTTGTGGGATGTGAGCCCGGAATAGTTTATGTTGTTTCGGTCTCTAAGATCGTTACATGTTGCGGGAACGTACTTTTTCCCCCTAATAAGATAAAAGAGGCAGCTGATATTTGGCCTCACATTGCAACTTCAAATGTGAATTTTGACAAGTTGAGCAGACTCAAGGCTTTAATATTTCAAAAGCACGTGGCCCTTACATCTGCACGCGAGACATACGCACTTCAGGTGACAAGGTCGTCAGCAGAGATACAGTCCCTTTTAAGTACAAACTTTCCGAGACACTTTGGTGAACTCGTAGGATGGATATTTAATGTGTCCAGCACTACTGGAATCGCAAACTTTATTAAGGCTGTGGTTACTGGTTTCATTCACACCTTCACACCTTCTCCTCCATTTTTGGTCTAATACCATCAGCTATCCATCCTGGAAAAGATGGGGTAAGTGGGTGCCTTCTTCCACTGGTTCTGAAGGGGGCATTGTGCCCAGTGTGATTCATCCTGGGAAGGATGGGGTGAGTGGATGCCTTCTTCCACTGGTTCTTGAGGGGGCATTTTGCCCAGTGTGAGTCATCCTGGCAAGGATGGGGTGAGTGGATGCCTTCTTCCACTGGTTCTGGAATTGCAGTTGCGCTGCAGGTGGCAGTGCTGGCAGTGGTGGTAGCCTCCAGGCCTTCACCTACAGCCCCGGACAGCTGCCCCCTGGGGCTGTTGCTGCTAGCAGTGGTGCTGCTTGTGGCGGTGCAGGTGGCGGTGCTGGCCGCGGTGCAGGTGGCGGTGCTAACCACGCTGCAGGTGGCAATACTGGCGGTTGTGGTGGTAGGATACCAAGCCTTCACCTGCAGCCTCGTGTGGCTGCCCACTGGGGCTGCTGCTGCTGGCAGTTATGCTGCTTGCGGCGGTGCAGGTGGCGGTGGCGGCCGTGGTGCAGGTGGCAGTGCTGGCGGCAGTGCTGGCCACGGTGCAGGTGGCGATACTGGCGGTTGTGGTGGTAGCCTCCAGGCCTTCACCTGCAGCCTCGGACGGCTGAAGTGCCATGGCTGGTGTTCTGTGCCCCTTCCTGCCCTTGGCAGATGGTGGTGCCTCTTTGCTTCTGCCAGATGGAGTCTTTGACTTGGCCTTACTGACTGGTTGTGCCTCCTTCCTCTTGCTGGATGCTGTCCCCTTCTTGCCCTTGCCAGGTGGCAGAACCTTCTTGGCCTTGGCAGATGTTGGTGGCACACTGGCTGGGCTGACGGGTGCCTCTTCGGAGCCTCTCACAGCTGCAGAAATCACAGCGGATGTGGACTGGGTGGCTGAGGTGCTGGGCTTGGTTCTGGGTTCTGGCCACCCTGGCCCGAGGTGAAGAACGGGGGCAGAGAGGAGGGGAAGAGGTCAATGTTGGCGAGGAAAAACGTCTTAGGGACATTGGGGAAGGAAGAGGGTGAAGGTTTGGGAGTGGAGGGAGTGTTTGTAGGAGGTGTCAGTCTGCTGTGTTTGGGTTCAGGTGCATGAGCTGGATGCTGTTGTGAGGTGGATGGCTGTTGGGTGGGTGTGGGCTTGTGTTTGTGTACTTTGGGAGGAGGGGTCACAGACACAGTGGGAGAGGACACAGGGGACGTGTGCATCAGTGTGGGGGTGGTGACTGCCAGTGAGGGGCGTGTAGTGATAGGCGTGCTGGTGATGGAGGAAGTGGATGAGGACGTAGTGCATGCAGGTGTGAGTGGAGACGCTACTGGGAGGGAGGTGGATGATGAGGAGAAGGAGGACACAGTGGAGGCAGTGGATGTTGGTGTGTCTGCACGGGGATGGTGCTCGTGTGCGTGCCTGTGAGTTGAAGTGGGGTGCTTGTGTTTGCCTGAGCCACTTCTGTGTGTTGATTTGGGTGCATGCTGGTCTAAATGTGTGCTTGGGATAGGTTGGGGTTAAGGGGATTGTGACTGGGTAGAGGATGTTGGAGGGGGAGGCTGGAGACAGGGACAATGGCTGCCATCAGTGCGGAGACCAGAGCCTGAAATGCTCTCTGTTGGGCCGCCACGCCAGAGTGAATGCTCTCCAGGCATGCATTTGTTTGTTGAAAATGCCTTTCGACACCCTGGATGCCATTCAGTATGGTTGACTGCCCAACAGTGAGGGATCTCAGGAGGTCAATAGCCTCCTCACTGAGGGCAGCAGGGCTGACTGGGGCAGGGCCTAAGGTGCCTGGGGCGAAGGAGAAGCCCACCCTCCTGGGTGAGCGGGCACAGGAAACACGCTGAGGGGCTGCTGGGAGGGCGGTGCTGGTATGGGGTGTGGTGGCTGTACCTGTTATTGGGGTGGGCACAGAGGTGTCCGCCACCGCCAGGGAGCTTCCATTGGAGGAGGAGTCGCTGTTGGTAGTGTCCCCCTCCTGTCTCCATCGTGGTGCTCCCCCCGGCCTCCGTCCCACTGGTGCCCTCACTGGCGGTGGATTCGGTCTCCTGGCCCATGTGGGATGCAGCGCCCTCCATCGCCGGTGCCTCTGCTCCTCCACCAGATGATGCTAATGCACACAAGAACAGGGTGACAAAACAAAAAGGGGGGGAGAGAAAGAGGATACGCTAGTTCAATGCCAGCAACAACACTACCTTTGGCATACACAACACACAGGGATCAGCCCTATGCACTAGGCCATGCACCACCCAGTTCAATGCTAGTCACCAGCCCCTGGGGTACATTGCCTAACGCCATTATCTGCACAACTGAAACCAATAGGACCCTGCCCAGTAGTAGATGCCCACTAACACTCTTGGGGTTGGAGTGATTCAGATCCTGCCCAACAAAGGACCTACCCTGCCAGTTCGCCCTGGCCTACGGGCACCCACAGCCCACATCCCCCACCCAGGTAAAACCTTAATGCACGCAAGGTCATGATTCAGAATTTGTACTCACCCACTTGTGGCTGCTGTGATGCCTTCATCGCTCATCCAACTCCGGATAGGACACTGCCAGGATGCGGAACATCAGGGGGGTCAGGGTACAACGGGGACCCCTTCCTCATTGGGAGGCCAGCCCCAGCTGGGCTCCCACCATCTTCCTTGCCCAGTGGCGCAGGTCTTCCCATTGTTTACGGCAGTGGGTGCTCCCCCTGTCAAAGACCCCCAGAGTCAGCACCTCCTTGGTGATGGCATGCCAAATACCCTTTTTCTGATGGGCGCTGACTGCAGGAATTTTTTTTTTGAAAAAAGGGATTAGTCATACCGTCCAGACTGTTACACTCATGGCCTACAATATCCCTCCCATCCTCTTACGCGCAGACATTGACCACCAGACATGCAGCACTCTGCCCTGGACCCCTCAGCCTCCCCACACGAGACTTACACACACAGAAATCCATACATTCATTGCCCACGCATCATGCTCACAGTGTACTCGCCTGTTTGTCTGGAGGGTCATAGAGTAAAGTGTACTGGGGTAGGACCCCTTCCACCAGTCTCTCCAACTCCTCCGAAGTGAAGGTGGGGGCCCTTTCCCCAGACACTCGAGCCATTGTCGCTTCCAGTCACAAGTCACAGCAGCACTTGCAGTGTAGATCCTCTCCTGTTGAAGGTCAGGTAGCAAATGAGTGAACAGATAGAAAATGGCAGTCACGTCCACGGTGGTGTGTACCGTTACCGCTGGTGTACATCGCCATTGGCTCCTGCAACCCATAGGGCCCATTGATAACCAAAGCAAAGTTGCACCAACTGTGCACAACGCCAGAAGAATTACCTCATTTGCACTTGTCTCTCCTCAGAGGTCAGGCAGCCGCCATTTCAGGGGGTCACAGGCCATGGCACCTAACTGCGTCACAGCAGACATTGGCACATCAACTGACTCTCGAATTCACATACTGTTTCTGTAAAGGAAGAAATGCATTTTTATTTTCACATATGTGTGAATATGACCCTGTGCTCACCGTTTTCTACCCTAGAGTTCAACCTCTGAGAATAAATAGGAGACGGAGACATCCCCCGTGTACAGACCCCTAGTGGACCTGGCGACAATGGAGGACAGACACATTATCCTGACCTGCAGACTTGATAGGGCCACAATCCAAGAACTGTGTGCCCAGTTGGATCCAGACCTGATTTCAGCTATCCGCCAGCCCACAGGTATTCCCCCTCTAGTGCAGGTCCTGTCAGTGCTCCATTTCCTGGTAAGTGGTTCCTTCCAAGCAACAGTGGCCATGGCATCCGGGATGTCTCAGCTAATGTTCTCCAATGTGTTGACCAGAGTGTTTTAAGCCCTGCTGAAACACATGCACAGCCACATCGTATTCCCCCAGGTGGAGGATTTTGCCACAGTGAAGGCTGACTTTTATGCCCTGGGACAAATCCCCAACATCACTGGTGCCATTGATGGTACACATATTGCATTTGTCCCCCCCCCCCCCCCGGAGAAATGAACAAGTATTCAGGAATAGAAAAAGCTTTCACACAAATGTGCAGATGGTGTGTTTGGCAGACCAGTACATCTCCCATGGGAATGCCAAGTATCCTGGGTCTGTGCAAGATGCCTTCTTCTTGAGGAATAGCAGCAATCTATATGTGATGTCTCAACTCCAGAGGCACCGAGTGTGGCTAATAGGTGAGCCCATGGTCCCCACCCAGTTGATGTAGGTATATGGGTGTGGGTTTGGCCCTAAGGGTGAGTGTGTGGCTAACAGGTATCCCTCAATATTTGCAGGTGACTCTGGTTACCCCAACCTCTCATGGCTACTGACCCCAGTGCGGAATGCCAAGACAAGGGCAGAGAAAAGTTACAATAAGGCACATGGGCGAACAAGGAGTATAATTGACAGAACCTTTGCCTCACTGAAGGCCAGATTCCAGTGCCTCCATCTGACAGGTGGATCCCTGTACTACTCACCCAAGAAGATGTGCCAGATCATCGCTGTATGTTGCATAACCTGGCCTTGAGACGCCAGGTGCATTTTCTGCAGAAGGATGATCCTGGAGATGGTCTTGTAGCAGCGGTGGAGCCTGTGGACAGTGGCGAAGAGGAGGCAGAGGAAGAAGACGTCGACAACAGAAGTACACTCATTCAACAGTACTTCCAGTGACATGCAGGTAAGACACTGTAACTTCACTTTCCATTGCAGTTTTGTGTTTGGCATTGAACATGGCAGCCTTATTTCCCTATGTCTAAGGCCACTTACTGTACCCTTTGGCATCTCTATTTTCAGATCACTGTGCCCCACTCTGGCTCCTGGTGTGTTTACTGCTGCCCACTACAGGTTATACCTATGTTAATATTACAGTAGATTAGAAATGCAATGTTTACAGTTTGTGAAACTAATACATGTGTCATACAATCCACAGACTCCATGCCTGAATTTGTTCAAAGGGTATTTATATATGTACTAATAAGTGGAGGGGGTATTGCAATGGGCTGGGCTGCTGATGGAGGAAAGTCCAGGGTAGAGTCCAGTCTATTTGTATCACAGGTGCATTGTCCAAGGGGCATAGGAAGGGGAGCGATGGCAGTTCAAAGTGGACAGGGTGACAGAGTGGGACAGAAGGGTGACAATCAGGAGAGTCTTATTTCTTGGAGGGGGTCTTGGCAATGTTCTCTGGCTTCTGCCTGGATCTCAGGGACCATTTGTGGGGTGGTTCTCCTCCTGCAGGGGGTGGGGTGCTGGTGGCCTGTTGGTCCTGTGACGGGGCCTCTTGTCCACTAGCGCCGGCAGAGGTGGAGGGCTGTTCATCAGTGTGGCTAGTGTCAGGGGCCCGTTGGTGTGCCACTGCCTCCATCATCATGTTGGCTATGTCTACCAGCAATCCTGCAATGGTGACCAGGGTGGTGTGCATGTCTTTCAGGTCCTCCCTTATCCCCAGGTACTGTCCCTCCTGTAGCCGCTGGGTCTCCTGCAACTTGCACGGTATCTGGCCCATGGTCTTCTGGGAATGGTGGTATGCTCCCAGGATCCCTTCACATGCCTCGTGGAGAGTGGGTCCCCTGGGCCTGTCCTACCCCTGTCGCACAGCAGTCCTCCCATCTTCCTTATTGTCCTGTGCCTCTGTCCCCTGAACTGTGTGCCCACTGCCTCTGAACACAGGTTTCTGATTGTCTTGGTTTTTTTGGGGTTGCCTGGGGTCCCTGTAGTGGTAGCCACACTGCTGATTGACGTCTCCTGGGGACAGAGGTATGGGCCCCCTGGGTGGGTGCTGTGGTGGTGTTTCCTGAGGGGGGAGGCTCTGTGGTGGGTTGGGACTGTGGCAGGGTAACCGGCTGTCCAGAGGTCCCTGTTGGGACAGGTTGGTCATCGTGATCCAGGCGTACAGAGCTGCTGTCATCACTGTGGGCCTCTTCTGGGGGGGACTGGATGTTGGTGGTACCTCCTCTACGGTGACGTTGAGTGGGGGTCCTGTGGGGATGTAAATGCAGTGTCATTGTATCTGTGTGTGCCATTTTATGCATGGATATGTTTCCCTCTATGATTATTAGCAAGGCACCTTTGGGTTGTGTGAAATGGTATTGGTTTGGCTAAGTGATTGTCACTAGTGTGCATGCTGTGGTGATCGGTGTCCATGCAGGGTTCTGATGGGTGTCCATGCATTGGTGTTGCATGCAGGGCTTGGTATTGGGATGGGTGGGTTGTGATAGTGGGGTATATGTGAGGTGGTGGAGTGATGGGGGTAGGGGTTGGAGTTTGTTATGGCATGCAGGTAGGGTGGGGGATATAGTAGTAAAGCTTTGACTTACCAGCGTCGAGTCCTCCTGCTACTCCTGTGAGGCCCTCAGGATACATGATCGCCAAAACTTGCTCCTCCCATGTTGTTAGTTGTGGGGGGGGAGGTGGGGGTCCACGCCAGTCTTCTGTAAGGCTACCTGGTGTCTTACTACCACGGAACGCACCTTCCCCCATAGGTCGTTCCACCTCTTCCTGATGCCATCCTTTGTTCTGGGGTGCTGTCCCACAGCGTTGATCCTGTCCACGACTCTCGCCATAGCTCCATCTTCCTAGCAATGGACGTCTGCTGCACCTGTGATCCGAATAGCTGTGGCTCTACCCGGATGATTTCCTCCACCATGACCCTTAGATCCTCCTCAGAGAACCTGGGGTGTCTTTGTGGTACCATGGGTGTAGGGTGAGTGGTATGTGTGAGGGTGTGTGGGGTGATGTGCTGTGAGGTGCGTGGATGGTGTATGGGTGATGGTGTTATGTTGCTCAGATTCAGTGGGTGCTCCTGGCTTGTCTCTCTCTCACTTGGCATTATCTTTTTTCATTTAAAGGGGTTGTGGGTATTGCCGGTGTGTGTTTTATAGTAGTGTGAGTGTGTGGGTGTGGTGTGTGTATGTGTGTCAGGTGTGTGTAGTTTGAATTCTCCAATGTGGTGCAGTTTTGTTAGTGTGTGTATTTTTAGCGCGGCGATGTGTACCACCAATGGTTTACCGCGGTTGAATGACCGATGCAGTGATTATGGGTCATGATGATGTGGGTGTATTTCTGTTGGCGTTACAGTGTGGGTTTTGCTACCACCAGTTTATTACTTACCTTTTGGCTGGCGGACCTGTGTGGGTGTCTCTATAGTGACGGATTTCTCTGTGTAGGTCATAATACACGTAGCGGTGTACCGCTGCGGTCATGGTAGGTGGGCGACCGTCAGCGCGGCGGTAGGCGGCATTTACCGCCAATGTTGTAATGAGGGCCTCAGTATCCCACACCACAGGCGATTACGCTGCTCAAAATACAGTAGTCTCATTAGAATAATCGGATCCTACGCGACATGCCCACTGCTTGGTCCTGGGGGGTGCAAGGCCACAGTCTCTCTAGAGGGTGGTCTGCCCAATGCTTGGTCCTGCGGAATGCAAGGCCACAGTCTCTCTAGTGGGTGGTCTGCCCACTGCTTGGACTGAGGAGTGCAAAGCCACAGTCTCTCAAGTTGGTGGTCTGCCTACTGCTTGCTCCTGGGGAGTGCAAGGCCACAATCCCTCTAGTGGGTGGTCTGCCCACTGCTTGGTCCTGGGGAGTACAAGGCCAAAGTCTCTCTAGTGGGTGGTTTGCCCACTGCTTGGTCCTGGGGAGTGCAAGGCCACAGTCTCTTTCAAGTTTGTGGTCTGCCCACTGCTTGGTCCAGGGGAGTGCAAGGCCACAATCTCTCTAGTGGGTGGCTTCTCCACTGGTTCTGGAGGGGGCTTTGTGACCAGTGTGCTTCATCCTGGCAAGGATGCATTGAGTGGATGCCTTCTTCCACTGGTTCTGGAGGGGGCTTTGTGCCAGGAATGCTTCATCCTGGAGAGGATGCGATGAGTGGATTCCTTCTTCCACTGGTTCTGGAGGGGGTGTTGTGCCCAGTGTGCTTCATCCTGGAGAGGATGCGGTGAGTGGATGCCTTCTTCCACTGGTTCTGACGGGGGTCTTTGTGCCCAGTGTGCTTCATCCTGGCAAGGAGGGGGTGAGTGGATGCCTTCTTCCACTGGTTCTGGAGGGGTTGTGTGCCCTGTGATACAGATCTTGGGGAGTAAGAGTTCACAGTCACCCATCTGGGTGTCAGAACCTCACAATTTGCAGTGGGCAGGATGCATTACAGTGCATGGAGGCAGAACTAAACACTGCCCGCTGGCAGTGACAGCTACTCAGTGGTGGCAGTGCCGGTGCTGGTGCTGCCAGTGGTGGGGTGAGACTCCAGCCCTTCCTCTGCAGCTGTGGACGGCTTCCCACTGGGGCTGCTGCTGCTGGCAGTGGTGCTAGTGGCGGTGCAGGCAGTGGTGTGGGGAGGCTCCAGCCCTTCCCCTGCAGCCTTGGACGGCTGAAGCACCATGGTTGGTGTTGGGGGCTCAGATTCAGTCCCAGCACCAGGAGTCCTGTCCTTCCAGCCTGCAGGGGCAGGCCCTTTGCCCTTGCCTTCTGGTGATGCCTCCTTGCCCTTGCCAGCTGGTGGTCCATCCTTGCTCTTCCCCTTGGCAGCTGGTGGTACATCCTTGCCCTTCCCCTTGGCAGTTGGTGGTACATCCTTGCCCTACCCCTTGGCAGATGGTTCAGCCACACTGCCAGTGCTGATGGGTGCTTCCTTTGAGCCTCTCACACCTGCAGTAGTGTAAGTGGTGGACACACTGCTGATTGATGTGTCCTGGAGACAGAGGTATCGGCCCGCTGGGTCGGTGCTGTGGTGGTGTTTCCCGAGGGGGTAAGCTCTGTGGTGGTATGGGACTGTGCCTGGATAACCGACTGGCTGGAGATCCCTGATGGGCCAGGTTGGTCATCCTGATCCAGGTGAGCAGATCTGCTGTCATCATTGTGGGCCTCTTCTAAGGGGGGACTAGATGTTGCTGGCACATCCTCTCTGGTGATGTTGTGTGGGGGACCTGTGGGGATGTGAATGCAGTGCTATTGTTTCTGCGTGTGACATCTTGTGCATGGGTGTTGCCCTGTAAGGTTGTAATAGCCCTGGCAGCTTAGGCTTGTGTGAGTGGTGATTTGGTTAGATAGGTGATTGTCTCAAGTGTACATGCTTTGGTGATGGGTGTCAATGCAGGTCTGGGAGTGGTGTCCATGCATTGGTGTTACATGCAGGGCTAGGTAGTGGGAGGGGTGGGTTCTGATGGTGATGTGTATGTGAGGTGATAGAGTGATGGGAGGGAGGGTGAGGGTGGGGGTATGGCATGCAAGTAGGGGGGTGAAAGTAGTAAAGAGTTGCCTTACCAGAGTCCAGTTCTCCTGCTACTCCTGCCAGGCCCTCAGGAAGCAGTATTGCCAAGACTTGCTCCTCCCATGTTGTTAGTTGTGGGGGAGGAGGTGGGGGTCCACTGCCAGTCCTCTGTCCTGCTATCTGGTGTCTTGCAACCACAGAATGCACCTTCCCCCATTAGTCATTCCACCTCTTCCTGATGTCATCCCTTGTTCTGGGGTGCTGTCCCATGGCGTTGACCGTGTCCACGATTCTCCGCCATAGCTCCATTTTTCTAGCGATGGATGTCTGCTGCACCTGAGATCCAAATATCTGTGGCTCTAGCCAGATGATTTCTCCACCATGACCCTTAGCTCCTCCTCAGAGAACCTGGGTTGTCTTTGTGGTGCCATGGGTGTTGTGTGAGTGGTGTGTGTGAAGGTGTGTGGGGCGATGTGTTGGGGTGTCTGCTGTGAGGTGCATGGCTGGTGTATTGGTGATGGTGTTCTGTGGCTCTGGTTGTGTGGGTTCTCTTGCTGTATTTCTCTCTAGTGGCAATTTTTGTTAGTCGTAAAGGGTTGTGGGTAATGTGTGTGTGTGTTTTGCAGTGGTGTGGGTGTGTAGGTGTGGTGTGTGTATGTGTGTCAGGTGTATGTTATTCAAATTGTCCAATGTGGTGTTGTTTTGTATGTGTGTGTGTATTTTGAGTGTAGTGGTATGTACCGCCAATGGTTTACTGCCGTTGAATGTCTCCTGAGGTGATTCGTGGGTCATAATGTTGTGGGCATAGTTCTGTTGGCGTAACGGTGTGGGTTTTGCTACTGTCATTTTATCACTGACCTTTGGGCTGGCGGACTTGTGTGTGTGTCTGTATAGTGACGGATTGCTATGTGTGTGTCATAATATGGGTAGTAGTAAACCGCTGCGGTGGCGGTATGTTGGTGGCAGTCAGCATGGCGGTAAGCGGGACTTACCGCCAATGTCATAATGAGGGCCTATGTGTTTTGTCTTATACATTTTGATTTATGATATATGATTACTTTTAATAATAATCTAACTTATTTGTTTAAAAGACAAATACTGCAGCCACCACAGATGGCCCTGGGTTGAGTCAGAGTATACAAGCAAAGAACCTTTCGTCCCTTTCCAGACCTTGCCACCATTCAAGAGATAGGGATCATCAATAAGTGCAGGGTCAACTGACAAACAATCTTGGATTTGAAGCATCAGCTGGAACCATAACTTATGTCTGGCAGTACTCCGCTTCACTGCAACTAGAACCTTTCAGTACGTTTTTGGGGATTGTAATAGAATGGCCTAAGCCACTTGTGTGCTACAGCAGTTCCTTAAGTAATGATGAGACACAGAAACACTTTTATTCAATTCCCCCATGATGTGGAAAGTCTAAAAATTATCATTGCTGAGTTTTTTTTTGTATTGAGTGGCTTACAACATGTGGTTAGTGCCACTGATGGAACACATATTGCTTTGGTTCCACCACACAACAGAGAGCAAGTGTACCGGAACAAGGAAACATTTGCATTCGTAGAAGGTGTGTGAAGACAGTATACTTTCCGGATCTGTACATCACAAGAGTATGTGCCTGATTTCCTGGATCCACTCATGATTCCTTTGTGCTAAGCAATAGTAGCATACAACAGCAGATGATACAACTTGGAGATGTGAGGTCCTATATTGTTAGTAAGTTCTATGTTCAAATATTGACACCGTAGCATCAATGAGTTGCCTGAACTTTCTAATATAATTTGAATGTTTATACAAATGTTTTAGATTTTAAGGAGGCTCTGCTTATCCATGCTGAACATAGTGCCTGAAAAATCCAACAATGCCAGGCCAATGCTGCGTCACTGAGGCATATGGTCAAACTAAAAGGGATGTAGTTCAGGCTTTAGGACTCATGAAAGCAAGATTTCACTTCCTTCATAAGTCTGGTGTTGCCCCTTGTACACACCTGAAAAAGTGTGCCAAATAACAATTTTATGTTGTATGCTGCACAATATTGCCCTGCGGTGTAACATCCTTTTCATCCCTGATGATGACTACAACGAGGATGTCCAGGGCAATTTTGATGATTTGCAGAATGAAGATGGCAGTGTTGAGGAAAAAAGAAATGACCTTGGACAAGATGTGAGAGACGTCTACTCATGAGGGTAAGTGTTTGAACAGCAACATGCAAAAATACTACTGCCATATTTTAGTAATAGAATTTCTAGTAATCTTGTGAATTACATTATGATCGTTGTCTTCTATGATGTGAAATGTAGGGGCTGAATTTCATTACGCTATTTTGTTTTTGGAAGTTTGATACATAGAGCACTCTTATAGTTTATATATGCAGCATGCTTTTTCCCCAACTGTTAGATGACAAGGACAGAAATTTGAGTGCTACATGTGATTTCACATGATATTATCATGTAATTCTAAAGTGTAATGAAAATCAACAATTATATACATTTTACTAATTAATCTTGTAAGCCATTTCACACGGTCATCTTTGTAGCACTAGGGAATTATTTGTGTCTCTTGGATAGCATAAGTTATATAACTTGTGATGTAGTGATTTCGAATGTGAACTACCTGCATCTTGATGTGCTACCTTGTATCTTGTACTCACAACACAATCACAGAGTGGTAGATGGATTGCAGTGCATGTTTTCATCAAATGCAACTATAATTGTGGTGGTAAGTAAAAACCCAAATGTATGCACATGGAGTGTAGCTGAGTTATTTTCTCTATATTATATCTTGCATATTGAGTACAAGACAAGTAGAAATAGCCTCTAAAGGAATGTAGATGTCAACACAATAATTCTTTATATCTATGTGTGCTGGTGTGATGGTCATGAGAAATAATAACAAATGTTCTTTTCAAGTACCTGAATCTTTACTTGTTTGTTTGAAAAGTAGAAAATCTATATTCTGGAGCTAAAATATAAAACACATAACCACTTTAAAATGTAACATGTGGACTTTATTAGGATGATGTCAAGCATCTATATTTCTGTATCTAACATATTGGGCTATAGTCCTGCTTATATGTCTTGTATTATTGTGCTTGATATGTTATTATTACTTCATTCATTTAAACAAACCTCATTCTTTAATTCAGCATGAAATTAACAACACAGGAAAAACATCAAAATCAACCACTAAACGCGTTTAGCAAGGATTTTACCTAAGAACATAACAAATGAATTGTTTTGGCTTTACAAAAGAAGAAAATACAATAACAGAAAATAAAATATTTTCTGAGACAAATCTAAGTTGTATGATTAAATGAAATAGTGAGTATGAAATCACAGGTTTTTAGAGTCAGTGTCCACAATACATGTATTTCTCCAGGGGAAAACGTGTTCAAGAAATTGGCCCAAAAATGAAGGGCAGTGCCTAACAGTCAGAAATTAGTGTGTGTGCCTCTTATTGGTGGTCTCTGTGGAATCCTCTGCCACTGGTCCGGATGAACGATCCTTTCTGAGGGGGACTGATGTTGCCACAGTTGCAGAATCCTAGGTGATGCTGAGAACTTCAGAGATTTGCTGGGCCTCCCTTTTGGTGGAGTAACATGTTTGGATGTTGTAGGTTGATAAGACCCCACAAAAAGTGGTAGATGACTCTCTAATAGTCCTAAAAATGTCCTTAAACAATTTTGTACTACCACAGAAAGGGAGCACAATATAGAAATCTGACACTCCCTCTGCAACTGATTTTGCTCAGCTAGAAGGTCATTGCTTTTTAAGAACTCTATGATCTGGCCCATCTGGTCTTCATGTCTGGAGGCTGCACCAATGATGTTCTGGCCCACAGTTATGCAAAAACCATGGTAATCAGTAGAGTGACCATACTACACACACACCCATTGTCTGATAAATATTTGCCATAAGTCATAGAACTTACCTTTTTTAACAAAATGATGTTAGCTACTAGTTATTCTGAGTGTAAATTAAATGAAACATATATCATGATGAAATCAGAAATTTCCAAAACAAAATATAACCTTCAATATTTCATCATGGGTAATGTAGTCATTAACCCATAACACGTTCTCCAAAGAAGTGGGCCATGGGTATAAGTCACAGATGATATGTAAATAATTGTTTGTGAAAAAACATATTATTACATGTAAGCATGAAAACATATCTTGTTTTGGAACAATATCATAAAAAGAAACAGACAACAGGAGGTTGATCAACAATAATGAAGATACAGATTAAAAACATATAGATATGTATATTAGCAGAGAAGAGTACAAACAAATGAGTACATATACATGATTGTACAGATTATACACATGGAGAGATGATATCTGCAATGGCACCCTCTGTTGATAACCATATAGCAGTTCAAAGATAAATTGTAAATTAAAACTTTATTTAGGTCACTCAAAACATTTGTAAAATTAATGAAATGGAACATCTAGCCACAGAGAGATAGAAATCTGATGAAGTCATGCTTGCATGATGACATACAGTGATTTAATTTGCCAGTCTCCACTTCACCCTGAATTCCTGCAAATCCTTTACTGCGGAGGATTCGATTCCACACACCTCTGCCTCCCAGAGAAAGAGTTTCATGGGCCAGAAGGAACCAACACTGGTCTGCTGGGGCTCTAGGTGTACTTTGAATCCAGGGAGTGCACAGTCCTGGGCAGATCATTCCAGTGCTTCCTAATTTCATCCTGTGGGTATCTGGCGTTGGATATTGCATTCACTGAAGTGACAAATCTATCTCACATTTGCCTTTTTGGGGTAACAGTGTTATTCTGAAAAAGGGCACCAAACAGCTGTGGCTCTACCCTCAAAAAAACTCATAAACCATACAGTTAATTCTGTGTCATACATTCTAGGGTTCCTTCTTCTAGAAATTGTATTAAAAATAAAAATAAATGAAAAGTAACAAGGCAAATGAAGGTAAAAAAAACACAAACCAAAACAGAGTAGGACAAGGGCAAAAGTGTCCCTATGACTTGCAGCTTCCAAATGGGAAAGGAAAAGTATTTAGAAAAGAGTGTATTTCATAGTGTGGTTTGGAGGTATGATTACTTTGTGTATAAACGTAGGTGTGTGATATACATGTCCATCATTAGGATGGATGGATACACCAAAGGAAAACATGTCTGAAATGTAGTTACTCCATGAGTACATACCTGCAAGGCTGCTGATATGACGAGCACATATAAATCTGGAGGGCGGTTGACCATAACTCCTATGCTGATAGCGTATTATCTAAGGGTGGGTGAAATTTGCAGAGTTTTATTCTATGAAACCATGTGGAATTATATTAACATTCCTTACAATTCGGTGGAAAACTGCAACAGGGTGGAATGGGCATTTGGATTTATTTCCATAGTGCAAAATGCACCTTAATGTCCAAAAATGAATGCAAGGGTGCATTTGAAAATAGCATAACTAAATACCACTCAGTGCTCTTGCATACTCTGCAGTGATTAAAATGTTTAATTACTGCATAGTATGTAAGGGTGCAGAGTGGCTAGTATGCAGTGGTTTCTAAAGCTTAGATCCATTGCATATCATTTGGTGCCCTTAAATACACTGCAGTGATTAAAAGTTAATCACTGCAGAGTATACAAGAGCACCATGTGATATACAGTAGTTTCTAAACTTTAGAAACCATTGCAAAATAGAATTAAACTGGCAGAGTGGAAGGAATTTCTAAACTTTAGAAACCATTGCAAAATAGAATTAAACTGGCAGAGCGGCAGGAATTTTAATTGATCAGCAATTACAGGATACAAGAGTAACATGGAATTACCAAAATTCCTCTAACTCCACCAGAGGAATTTAAACCTCTGCCTAGGGCGTAGTATTATATGACACCAGAGACTTGGGCCACACTAACAGAGGATACACACGGGTTGGACTAACAAACCACTGTTAGAAGTGGGGTCACTAGTTGGCAGTCAGTTTACACCTTGCCCAAGTAGGGACCCTCGCTCTAGTGAGGGTAGGGAGTCACGCACATAAGATAACCCCTGCTCACCCCCTTGGTAGCTTGGCACAAGCTTATCTCAGAGGAAATGTGTTAAGTACTTGTACACACACACACACACACAGTAACACACAATGAATACACAACAAAAGTACTCAACAGCTTCGAAACATAGCCAATATTGATCTGAGCAAAACAAGACCAAAATGAAAAAAATCAAACATATACAAATAAAGTCATCACTTTTTAAAGGTTTAGAAGATTCAGAGTTGTGAAAAATCAGTGGTGGAATCCTTATAACACACAGTACCCTGGATGCATCAAAAACAAAGATGATGGGGGCCGCAAAGGAAGTGATGTGTCATAAAAGCAAGTGATACATCAATGATTTTCACCCTGGACAGGAGATACTTGGATTCCTTTCCAACCTGTTTGGCGATGCGTCGATTCTTTTCTCGTCCAGCTGGCGATGCAATGATTCCTGGTTGGGGAGCAACGTCAATGAAGAAAATGATGCCCAGGGATGATGCATGGAAAATCCAGACTCACTGCAATGATGGAAACACACTGAAGCAGTCGATGCATTGATTTCGCAGTCACGAAACAGGAACTGCATCAATGTCTCAGCCACAGTACAGGCACTATGTTGATTTTTCTGCTGCAACAGTCTTGGTGTGTGGCTTTTCACTCAGGTTACCAGCTTGCACTTCTAAGGGCCACGAGGACTGGATTTGGCACCTCTTAGCAAGTCAGGACTCTCAGCAAAAGAGCCCAGGCACTGGTAGATGAAGCCTTTGATGTCACTGAAACTACACAACAGGAGGCAAGCTTACTTCAAGCCTTTGCAGAACCTAGGAAAGCAGGATGTAGAAAGCAAAGTTCAGTCCTTTTTTCCCAGGACAGAAGCAGCAAGCAGCAGGCCAGCACAGCAAAGCAACAAGCAGAGTGGCAGTTCCTCCTACAGAATCTACCTCTTCTTCCTGGCAGAATGTCCTCAGTACAGAAGTGTTCTGTAGTTGTGGGGTCAGCAGTCCAATACTTTTACTCATTTCTGCCTTTGAAGTAGGGAAACTTCAAAGAAAAGTCTTTGTAGTGCACAAGACCCTGCCTCTCCCTGTCCTGGCCCCAGAAACACTCCAGGGGGTAGGAGGTTGCTTTGTAAAAGGACAGCCACAGCCCTATTCAGGTGCAAGTGTCAGCTCCTCACTCCACTCTAGCCCAGGAAGACCCATCAGGATATGCAGGAGATACCTCAGTCCCTTTATGTGACTGCCTAGAGTGAATTCACAAACATTCTAAATGTCAGTCTGACCCAGATGTGTATTCAACAGCCAGACAGAGGCACAGAATGGTTAATCAAGAAAATTTCCTCTTTCTGAAAGTGGTATTTTCAAACTTACAATTTAAAAAACAACTTCACCAAAAGATGTATTTTTAAATTGTGAGCTTGTAGACTCCAAAATCCAAATCTCTACCCGCTCCTAATGGGAAACTGCACATAAAAGATACTTCAAGGCAATCCCTATGTTACCCTATGGGAAAGATAGGCCTTGCAATAGTGAATATTTGACTATGAGGACCTGTAAAAAACACCAGTACATATCCTACCTTTTAAACACATTGTAACCTGCCCATAGGGCTACATTGGGCCTACCTTAGGTGTGACCTATATGTAGTAAAAGTAGTAAAAGGGAAGGTTTGGGCCTGGCAAATGGGGACACTTGCCATGTTGAACTGGCAGAAGAAAACTGCACACACAGACACTGCAGTGGCAGATCCGAGGCAGGTTTACAGGTCTACTCATGTGAGTGGCACAATTAGTGCTGCAGGCCCACTAGTAGCATTTTCTTCACAGACCCTGGGAACATATAATGCTTTTTACTAGGGACTTCCCAGTAAATCAAATATGCCACTCATAGATAAACCAATCACCAATCCAATTTACAAAGAGAGCATTTGCACTTTAGCACTTATCAGCAGTGGTAAAGTGCCCAGAGTCCTAAAACCGGCAAAAACAGACCTGAAGAAATAGGAGGAAGAAGGCAAAAAGTTTAGGGATGACCCTGCAAAAAGGGCCATTTCCAACAACCACCTTCAATGCTGATAGAGGTTATTTCGTCAAATATATAAATCAGGTGGGAGAACCTCCGCCAGAATGATCGATGAAGTGAAATGTCCCTCATTTAAAATGGACGAGCAAATCACTAACACATACATCAGGCCCTAAATCTCTGAAATGAATGTCAAAATCCTGTAGCTCAGCCAGGCTGCAGATTGTATCTAGAAAAATCCTCTCAAAATCAGATAGTTATTGGGCAAGGTTCTGAGGAAGCTATTGGTTTTGGTGGGAAAGAGTTAAAGTGGAAAAATGTACCTTTTGCTTCAGCTGAAGTCCTCTCATTGATCAGATATTTTTCACACCCTCATCCAGGCAAGATTTCTACCTTTGGACTTCTTATCTTTTATGGTGCTCAAGAGCTTGAGGATGTGTCTGACAAAGTCCTCTCAAATTTCTACAGCTTTGATGAGGTCCAGCAGATACTTCAGAGGTCCTGGATGAGAGATGTGGTTGTTGGCTGAAATGGATGTGAACTTTTGTCAGGCTATTACCACAACCCCCCACTCGGTGAACCACAAAAAGTCACTAAATTAAATTTTCTTAACCCTAGGAAACTAACACAAAAAACAATCAGGCTTAACTTAGAGGCAATGTGTAAAGTATTTAATCAGAAAACAAACAGTAGTAAAGGAAAACAATAGCACAAGAAAAATCCCACACCAATTCAGAAACATAGGGTACATTTTAATAAATTATTTGACACCAAAACAACAAAAATCCAGTCTGAAGAACAGGAGTTAGGATTTTTTAAATGTGTTACTAAAAACTAGTGCCTAAAATATCAAACCACCAACCTTGGACATCTAGTTGCTTGAGACCAGTTCAAAGTAAAAAAATATGACCAACCTTGTTGGACCATGGTTCGGCTACAAGAAGTAGATTGGACCGGGTCAGCATTTACTTCGGACTTAGAAGAAACTTTGAGAAAATGTTCTAAGAAGATAAAGTTCAGTGAGGCAAGACTGCAGGCGGTCAAAGGAGGGAGCATAGTCTTTAGGGAGGTTTTGGTCCAAGCCGCAGAGAAGATTTCTGCTTTTCAGATTTTGACAGTAACGGTCCAGCCGTCTATTTTCCATCAGATATCCCATCTGCCATCCCGGTGACCGTCCCATTCTATTTAGATGTCGGTGGTTCCATGGACGAAAGACTCCCAATGGACCGCTGTCACTGCTATGAATCTTTATCTGCATCATTGGCATCATAAGCAAAAGCGGCTGGTAGTGGGACTCCAGCTACCTTTACTGCTTAGCCAATCACAATGTGTTTTCCCGCCGATGCAACTGTGGTGGCTAAACCTCCACACTTGAGTTGGCAGATTGGGAAGGATATAAGCATGAAACTCACCTATTTTTGAGTTTTCTCATTCCCTGTCCCCATTACTCCCATTGTACAAGTCCTACCTTTGCTGCTGCTGCTGGACCAAGATGAACATCAACCCCATCGTCACCTGAATGAAAGGTAAGTCACTGTTTTACCTGCCATCCTTAGACTTGTCTGTGTATATTAGCACTGGACTCACACATGACTATATAATACTTGCAAGCAATAGTACAATTATGTGCAGTGTATATGTCTTTAATGTGGTAGTTAAACACTCTTAAAATAAAATACCTCAAAATATCATTCACAATCACCATTAAGGTGCAAAATGCCTATTTGCCAATGGACATTGTGATTTAATTTTTTTTTATGGGAAACACATAACCAAGTTGGGGTCTATTATTTGTTTTTCAATCATATTGCTTCACAGGTTTAAAAAATGAAGATATCTTGAAGACATAGAAAAGGAATTACAACAACAAATACTACAGCAGTCTGTGTGTTGTGTGCATTTATTTTGAAAAAAAATGAGTGCAATATCTTTGAAACCAGAATGAAAAACTCAAGAATAAAAAACGAAAGTCTATCGTGGTGGATGAAACTATTGGCCAGATTTACAAGAAAGTGGTGCATCAGCTTTGATGCACCACTTTTCTTGCGCCACCCTGCTCCTCCCCTAACAACACCATGTGTGCGCTGTATCTACAAAACGGTACACCATGGCGCTTGTTTCCACAATAGCATCATAATTTATAATGCTATTGTGGCGCTTTGCTGGGTTAGGATCATAAATTATGGCACTAATGCAGCAAAGCTAGCTAGCTTTAACACCCCTAGCAGGCGTTAAACATGACAGAAGAAATGTTGTAGATTTCACTGTGCCATTTTTGCAGCCTCCCTGTGTGGGAACGCCCCCTCCTTGTATACATTATACCTGGCACAGGTATAATGTGGCACAAGGGGTTACAAAGTGGTACAATGCTGGCATCAACAGCATGACCCTAACCTAAGTCCAAGGCCATGTCTGTCAGTGAAGCAGCCACTGCAATCATGGCGACGCTGACGACCTGTGATGTGAAATTGGATTTGTCCATTTTGCAAAGTAGTACCCAGTCATTTCAGGAAACAGAGCAAAGTAGACAGTAGCCAGCACTAGTAGATCTTCCTGAAGTTGGACCACAACAGGAGGTCAAGCTTTCTGTCAATCAAGAATCTCCTCTTTTAGATTCAAGGGCTCCCAGAATTCCAGCAAGAAAAAGGAAGCACCACTTCTGATGATGATGATAGGGGCATGGAGTTGACCCCGGCAGAGTACAGGAGATGCCAGGGGAGGCAAGGGAAAAGAATAGTTCAAGAAAGCCTAAGAATCATGGAAGAGGATTATGAGGATAATGAAAATGAGCCAGTCATTGTTGAAGCCAGCACATAGGAGTCCGACATTACTATCCCACCTGCTCAGAGGAATGTGGCACAGGCAGCACCGCCAACTCCCATACTTGTAAGCTCTCAGCAGATACCTGCACCAACCCATACCTCAGTAGAAGTATGCACTGCAGAGAGGCAATTCACAAACCCACCTACCTCCAGTTCCTCACCAAGCAGTGACAGTGGCCCAATAAGAAAGTACTCCTCCCCAGTTTGGGACTTTTTATGATTAGCCAAAAGGAGAAGAACACTGCAACATTCTGCATTGGCCACGCAAGTCTTTGTCGAGGTAAGCCTGGTTCGTTTTATGGTACTGAAGGGCAGACGATCTAAAAAAAAAAAAAATCACACAATCCAGTGAGAGGAGCACCTTAAAAATGGCTGAACATGGTTGGAGTGATGAAGGTGAGGGGAGACAGGAATCATCAGCTACAACTGGTCAAATCAGGGTGGAAGATGATGAAGAAGAGGGCGACATCTTCATGCAAAGCAGCCCTGTCAACAGCAGCGCACCAGAATCACCCGCTTTAGCAATCTCACAATGGCACAGGAAGACTCAGAGTCAGACGAAGACACCATGGTATACTGTGACTGCACCAAGATGCACATTGAGTCTGCCACTACCTACTACTTATTAAAAGTGACCTGCATTAGTGGCACCAGAAAAGAAGAAAATCCAGGCTACTATTATGGGGATGAATCAGCATTTTATACCACCTGATTACACCATTCCCTATACACCACAGGAGAAGGAAGAGTACTTCCCAGACTGAGTATGCCACTGCCACCTTAAAACTTTTTAATTCTCAATGAACTTTTTTTTTTTTCTTTCTTTCTTTGCAAAAAATAAATGCTAGTGGAACATTATGTTTGTGTCTGATTTATACTGCTGTGCCATTTTGTAGTCACATATAAGCCCAGATTGGAGTTGGACCTGTGTGCAGTGAAGAAGCCCTCATATACCCTTCAGTACATTGGAGACAATACCTGCCTCCCTCACACAGCATTGCCTATCCTATTTTTTTAACATTGTCTAGCAGGGCTGACTTAGAAGATCATTGATTAAAAGACTGCAAGTGCCAATGCTAAATTCCAATGTGTTGATGATACCGTCAAAGAGAAGATATTTTGGTAAACAACTGTGATTGGATTGGAAGAGGTAACCACTAATAATTGCACCAATGAGTGGTGGTATATTGAGTGATCGTGAGTGATGACTGATGCTGTATGTGGTGGCTGTCTGACAGTGGGGGAGGAAGTTCAACACATTTGTAAACTTGTTTCTGATGATTTACAATATTTTGGTGCTGTTGCATGATTATTTTTTCCTAAAAGTGATTGGTCTTTCAAATTAGTGAAATGAACTGCAGGGTCCTCTCCTATTTTTTGATTCCTTAGACCAGACCAGTCACTTTAGTTACCAAACACAAAGTTTCACAACATACTCCAGTTCTGTTTCTTTATTTGTTCTTCAACATCAGTGCACTTAACTCCACAGGTAGTCCTCACTCGGTTTGGGACTGGGATGGAGTTCCTCTGAAATCACGAGGAGGAAGATGGCTGGACTCAGGGTGGGACTACCTCAAAAGCTAGAAGGAGAAAGTTATTCACTTTAAAGACAAATATGATGACCGCAAAAACTCTGAGGCCTAGTACTCACTCAGCTCTGTGGGCTGGAGAGAGGTGGATTGATTTGGGAAATGCTGATGAGTGTGTGTTTGCTGCATTGCTGGCTCAAATGTGAAACTCCTCTTTATAATCTTGTTAGAAATGGGGTCTTTGGTTGACAGTCTGGTTACCCCCTGTTCAAGCAAGGACCCTCACTCTAGTTAGGATAAAAGAGAATCACCCTCAGCTAACCCCTGCTTACCCCCTTGGTAGCTTGGCAGAGCAGTAGGCTTAACCTCAGAGTGCTAGGTGTAAAGTATTTGTACCAACACACACAGTAACTTAATGAAAACACTACAAAATGACACAACACCAGTTTAGAAAAATAGGAAATATTTATCTAGACAAAACAAGACCAAAACGACAAAAATCTCACATACACAAGTCAAGTTATGATTTTTTTAAAGGTTTAAAATAAAAAGAGTCTTTAGGTAGTTGTAACACCACACTAGCGCTGCTAGCGTGAAAATGTACCTGGTTTGCGTCAAAAATAACCCCGCACGGGCGGTGTGCGTCGAAAGTAACCCTGCACGGCTGTGTGCGTCGAAAACAACTCGGCACGGCGGTGCGTGTTGAAAAAGCCAGCCACACGACGATCCGAAAGTCCCGCGGCGCAGGGTGCGATCTCTCAGCCTCCGTCAGCGATGCTGCGCGTCGTTTCTCCTGCTCCGGGCGTCGGTTTTTCGGTCGCGTTTCCTGCGGCGTCGTTTCTCAGCTGCGGAACCGGCGTCGCGTCGTTTTCTCAGCCGCGATCGGATTCGCGTCGATCTTTTCTCCGCACGGCGCTCGGTGCGTGTATTTTTGTCCTTAGGCTGCCAGCCTCTCCTTTCAGGGTCCCAGGAACTGGAAGGGCACCACAGAGCAGAGTAGGGGTCTCTCCAGAGACTCCAGGTGCTGGCAGGAAGAAGTCTTTGCTATCCCTGAGACTTCAACAACAGGAGGCAAGCTCTACATCAAGCCCTTGGAGATTTCTTCTTCAAGATGGAAGGCACACAAAGTCCAGTCTTTGCCCTCTTACTCTGGCAGAAGCAGCACTGCAGGAAAGCTCCACAAAGCACAGTCACAGGCAGGGCAGCACGTTTTCCTCAGCTATCAGCTCTTCTCCAGGCAGAGGTTCCTCTTGGTTCCAGAAGTGTTTCTAAAGCTTGTAAGTTTGGGTGCCCTTCTTATACCCATTTTAGTCTTTGAAGTCACCTTTCTTCAAAGGGGACTCACACCTTCTTGTGAAATCCTGCCTTGCCCAGGCAAGGCCTCAGACACACACCAGGGGGTTGGAGACAGCATTGTCAGAGGCAGGCACAGTCCTTTCAGATGAGAGTGACCACTCCACCCCTCCCTCCTAGCAGAGATAGCTAATCAGGAAATGCAGATCACACCCCAGCTCCCTTTGTGTCACTGTCTGGTGTGAGGTGAAAAACAACCCAACTGTCAAACTGACCCAGACAGGGAATCCACAAACAAGGCAGAGTCACAGAATGGTTTAAGCAAGAAAATGCTCACTTTCTAAAAGTGGCATTTCCACACGCACAATCTTAAAATCAACTTTACTAAAAGATGTATTTTTAAATTGTGAGTTCAGGGATCCCAAACTCCACATGTCCATCTACTCTCTAGGGGAATCTACACTTTAATCATATTTAAAGGTAGCCCCCATATTATCCTATGAGAGAGAGACAGACCTTGCAACAGTGAAAACGAAATTGGCAGTATTTCACTGTCAGGACATATAAACCACATTACTATATGTCCTACCTTATCCATACACTGCACCCTGCCCTTGGGGCTACCTAGGGCCTACCTTAGGGGTGCCTTACATGTAAGAAAAGGGAAGGTTTAGGCCTGGCAAGTGGGTACACTTGCCAAGTCGAATTTACAGTGTAAGAATACACATACAGACACTGCAGTGGCAGGTCTGAGACATGATTACAGAGCTACTTATGTGGGTGGCACAACCAGTGCTGCAGGCCCACTAGTAGCATTTGATTTACAGGCCCTGGCGCCTCTAGTGCACCTTACTAGGGACTTACTAGTAAATCAAATATGCCAATCATGGATAAACCACTTACATACAATTTAAACAGGAGAGCATATGCACTTTAGCACTGGTTAGCAGTGGTAAAGTGCTCAGAGTTGAAAAGCCAACAGCAACATGTCAGAAAAAAATAGGAGGCAGGAGGCAAAAAAGACTGGGGATGACCCTGCATAAGCAAAAGTCCAACACGACCCCCTACCAGCCTAAAGCCAGGGGAGAACAATCAATACCTTGATGTACTTCTCTGATTGGGGCGATAGAACAGGGACCCAGGCCCACAACAGCAGGGGCATGTTCCAGTTCTACGCCTTCCTGACTCCAGTTGGATCCCTCTGTCCATACTCTCAGGGCCCACTAAGCTAACCCATGGGGAACCCTTCTCCACATCTACAGACACCATCTGTGCAACACCTAACTTTACTTTGCTCACAGATGTATTGCAATGGGCAGATAGTACCACCAGGGCCAACACAGTGGTGTTGCCCACTCCACCCCCGGGGTGTGACTCTCGTCCTCCCCCCCCCAGGGGCAACTCTGTCCACCAGGACAGCAAGCCACAGTGGCCCCAGACAACTGTCAGGGATGAGAGCCCGACCTCAGGCCTCTCTAACCACTGTGACTGTGGAGAGTGGGGGGTGGTAGCCCCAGGTGCCTGGCACCCTTTGACCACTCTCTCTTCCACCAGGTCAGGGATGACAACCTGACCCTGGTCCTCCCCTCTGGGGCTCTGTAACCTCCCTGCAGAAGCGGCACCCCCAGAGTCAAAAACTGTCAGGGTGCTTGTAGAAGCAGTCCTGCACAATTCTTCCACCAGTGCAGGGATGTTAACCTGCAACTGATCCTCCAACCTGGGGTCTGTACCTTCAGGTTGGACCAGGGCCAGGGGTGAGGCTTCCCTCCCCCTGCCCTCTCTTCTGGGGTCCTGAACCACCCAACTAGGAGTGGCCCCCCCAGAAGACAACATGGTAGGGGCACTGGTAGCAGTAGCCCCTTTCTCCAGGTCAGGGGGGACACCCTTAACCTGGCCTCCCAATCCAGGGTCTGTACCCACAGACTGGATCACTGCCTGGCAAACCAGGACTTCCTGGGGGGCATACCTACCCCCTACCAGGTCAGAGTTTACCCTCTGAACCTGGTCATCCAACCCAGGGTCACCACCCTGCGGTTGAACCACTGCCTGGCACACCAGGACTTCCAGGGGGGCACACTTACCCCCCTCAAGGGACACACTGTCCCGAAGGGCCACACAAGAGTCTGGCTGGCGCAGGTCTCCTGACCTCTGCCCATCTGACAGAGTCTGGATTCCCCCCAACCCAGAAATGGTCTCACCAAGGTCATTCATGGGGGGTTCTGCTCTCAGAGCTGACCCCTGACCCTCCAGGTTCTCCACTGGGGTCCGCAACCCCCTCTCAACCCTCTGTCTGGACTTCTGCACCCCCTCACTAGGAGTGGTACTGCCAGACACCAGAACTGGTGGGACGCTGGCTACAGCCGCCCCCCCAAGTTCTCCTGACACTGTGGGGTCTCCCTCAACAGATGGCCCTATGGTACAGGCTAGGCTCCCCTCCTGGTGTTCCCGCAGGGAACCCTCCAGGACCTGGGACCGGATCTCGGGCACCTTGGGCCTCAACCCATCCCCATTCCCTCTCCTCTGAGACTGGACATGGGGTCCCTCACCCATCCCACTACACTGGGACCTACCTGGGACACTACAATCCTTCCCTACCTCACCTGGTTGGGAACTACCTAGACCACTCCTCTCAGGAGCACCCCCAAATGCCTCTTCAGACTCTCTGGTACTCCCCCAGAAGTCTGCCTCCATTGTAAGCTCCCTAGGGTCAGAGAACTCACACTCCACCTGGTGTTGGCATAGCTCTGGAAAATAAGGACTAGACATATGCTCTCCAGCAATTACATCACTCAGCCCCTCACATGAATTAACCAAAGTACCCTTCACCCAACCATCCAGTGACTCTGCTTTGAAAAAGCACCCCACATCACCCTCCTGAGACTGGTGAGACAGTACCTGACTGTCCCTGACACTCAACCCACACTCTTCTGGGATGTTTTCACACTCCATAACCAGGACTTCTACCTGGGGGGAACCCCTCTCTCTGTCACTCTCACCTAGAGTCAGTAGAGTGTCCCTCCCACCAGTAGGAATATGACTCCCCATGCCAGTTCCCCAATCCACCTCAGGGACCCTGTGCATCACTGGAGCTACCTCATACCCCTGAACCTCCTGGCGTGTGTTAACTCCCTCCTTCAAGTAGGGCACCACCTCTCTGGGCATGTGCACTTCTGCAGCATCACTGGATATGCAATTGTTGCTGCCACCATTCCAGCTGGACTCAGCCCTCATGACTTCCAGCTCTTTCAATTTAAGCTCGTAAGCATAAATCATTTTTTTAATCTCTAAGTTCCTCCTCCTTTCTTCCAACTCCCAATCGAGCTTTTTCAGCTCCCATTGGTACTCCCTCTCTGCCTGTCTGTCCTGTAACTCTTCAGGAGTCAGACCCTTGGGTGACACCCTGCCATCCCTCCTGGGGACCCTCCCCCCAGGCGTAACAGGTTCCTCCACTACACCACTGTGTATCCTCTGCACTTCCCCACCCATATTCTCCTCCTCTGTGTGCCCTCCAGCCTTCTTGATTGTCACCCAAGCCCTCTGTGCCTGTTGCAGCTCCCCCTCCCTGGTGGAGCTCTCAGTGGGACAGTCAAGACCTTTAAGGAACTGTTTCAATTGAGCAACTGAGTACTCCTTCAGTTTCTCCATTTCAAACACAGCTCCAGCTGTTGCATCTCCAGATTGAGACATGATGGTCACAAGTGCAAAGTTCCAAAAGGCAGAAAAAAATAATTTCCCAATGAAGTAAAAAGAATCAGTCAAGGGATCAGCAAAATCATGGAAGTAGAATAAAAAGAGTCCTTAAGAGAAAAATCAAAAGATCACCAAACAAGTAGTATGTGGTCACGTAGTGGTCTGAGATCAAAACAGTAGTGTACACTCAATTACTGTATGTCAAGTACAAATACAAGTCCAATCCCGACCGCTGGTCACCAATGTTAGAAATGGGGTCTTTGGTTGACAGTCTGGTTACCCCCTGTTCAAGCAAGGACCCTCACTCTAGTTAGGATAAAAGAGAATCACCCTCAGCTAACCCCTGCTTACCCCCTTGGTAGCTTGGCAGAGCAGTAGGCTTAACCTCAGAGTGCTAGGTGTAAAGTATTTGTACCAATACATACACAGTAACTTAATGAAAACACTACAAAATGACACAACACCAGTTTAGAAAAATAGGAAATATTTATCTAGACAAAACAAGACCAAAACGACAAAAATCTCACATACACAAGTCAAGTTATGATTTTTTTAAAGGTTTAAAATAAAAAGAGTCTTTAGGTAGTTGTAACACCACACTAGCGCTGCTAGCGTGAAAATGTACCTGGTTTGCGTCAAAAATAACCCCGCACGGGCGGTGTGCGTCGAAAGTAACCCTGCACGGCTGTGTGCGTCGAAAACAACTCGGCACGGCGGTGCGTGTTGAAAAAGCCAGCCACACGACGATCCGAAAGTCCCGCGGCGCAGGGTGCGATCTCTCAGCCTCCGTCAGCGATGCTGCGCGTCGTTTCTCCTGCTCCGGGCGTCGGTTTTTCGGTCGCGTTTCCTGCGGCGTCGTTTCTCAGCTGCGGAACCGGCGTCGCGTCGTTTTCTCAGCCGCGATCGGATTCGCGTCGATCTTTTCTCCGCACGGCGCTCGGTGTGTGTATTTTTGTCCTTAGGCTGCCAGCCTCTCCTTTCAGGGTCCCAGGAACTGGAAGGGCACCACAGAGCAGAGTAGGGGTCTCTCCAGAGACTCCAGGTGCTGGCAGGAAGAAGTCTTTGCTATCCCTGAGACTTCAACAACAGGAGGCAAGCTCTACATCAAGCCCTTGGAGATTTCTTCTTCAAGATGGAAGGCACACAAAGTCCAGTCTTTGCCCTCTTACTCTGGCAGAAGCAGCACTGCAGGAAAGCTCCACAAAGCACAGTCACAGGCAGGGCAGCACGTTTTCCTCAGCTATCAGCTCTTCTCCAGGCAGAGGTTCCTCTTGGTTCCAGAAGTGTTTCTAAAGCTTGTAAGTTTGGGTGCCCTTCTTATACCCATTTTAGTCTTTGAAGTCACCTTTCTTCAAAGGGGACTCACACCTTCTTGTGAAATCCTGCCTTGCCCAGGCAAGGCCTCAGACACACACCAGGGGGTTGGAGACAGCATTGTCAGAGGCAGGCACAGTCCTTTCAGATGAGAGTGACCACTCCACCCCTCCCTCCTAGCAGAGATAGCTAATCAGGAAATGCAGATCACACCCCAGCTCCCTTTGTGTCACTGTCTGGTGTGAGGTGAAAAACAACCCAACTGTCAAACTGACCCAGACAGGGAATCCACAAACAAGGCAGAGTCACAGAATGGTTTAAGCAAGAAAATGCTCACTTTCTAAAAGTGGCATTTCCACACGCACAATCTTAAAATCAACTTTACTAAAAGATGTATTTTTAAATTGTGAGTTCAGGGATCCCAAACTCCACATGTCCATCTACTCTCTAGGGGAATCTACACTTTAATCATATTTAAAGGTAGCCCCCATATTATCCTATGAGAGAGAGACAGACCTTGCAACAGTGAAAACGAAATTGGCAGTATTTCACTGTCAGGACATATAAACCACATTACTATATGTCCTACCTTATCCATACACTGCACCCTGCCCTTGGGGCTACCTAGGGCCTACCTTAGGGGTGCCTTACATGTAAGAAAAGGGAAGGTTTAGGCCTGGCAAGTGGGTACACTTGCCAAGTCGAATTTACAGTGTAAGAATACACATACAGACACTGCAGTGGCAGGTCTGAGACATGATTACAGAGCTACTTATGTGGGTGGCACAACCAGTGCTGCAGGCCCACTAGTAGCATTTGATTTACAGGCCCTGGCGCCTCTAGTGCACCTTACTAGGGACTTACTAGTAAATCAAATATGCCAATCATGGATAAACCACTTACATACAATTTAAACAGGAGAGCATATGCACTTTAGCACTGGTTAGCAGTGGTAAAGTGCTCAGAGTTGAAAAGCCAACAGCAACATGTCAGAAAAAAAATAGGAGGCAGGAGGCAAAAAAGACTGGGGATGACCCTGCATAAGCAAAAGTCCAACAAATCTTGTTCTGCTTCTGAATCTTCTTGGTACACTCTTGCCTCCTCATCAAGCTTATCTTGCTTTAAATCTTTTGTTCTTCTTTTCACCTAAAATACAGTTATTGTTTTTTTCAATACACAGACCTTCTCCTAGCCCTCCACAAACAAATATTGGTGAAAACTCAAGATTCCAGCTTACCCACCAGAGAGTTTCAGCCAGGCACCCAAGAGTGACGGACAATCCAAGAAGAATGGAGATGCACTGCCTGATTTGGCAATATAATATCATCTTCCTTTTGAACAATCATAATTTTTTAGAACTGGGTGAGTTAACTTAGTTCAATCCCTCATAATTTGTATTTTTCAAACCTAGAAGTCATAACATTTAGAGACATACTATCTCGGATCTCTCTGGGGCATAAGCACTGTTTGAAATTCATTTAACTGAACTGTGTCATACTTATCCTTCATTGTTTCCTTCTACAACATATTGATGGTGTGCTGCTCGCTACAACAATGAATACTGTCATGGCTTCTTTTGTGTAGTGTCTGTCTTTGTCACACCTTTTTCTGAAGCCCCTACCCCAGCCATTCATTGAACCCCTAATCCTCTTCCCTGGAGCTGTGTGATTTATGAAGATGTGACTAAAATTTACAAATAAATGGATCACACTCTTGACCCTCTATTACCTGAGCAATATTCCACACCAGCCAGCACCATCAACATCATCATTAAGGCTTGTTGTGGTGTGTGTTGCGTATATGCTTAACCTTGTTCAACCACTCTTGACACTGAGCCCACTTTTACTGACTCCATGATTTAATTTTCTAACTTTAGTTTTTAAATACTAGCTCCCCGCCATTGCTAGTTTTTTAAATTATCATATTAGTTATTTTTTGATGTGTGTCAAATAGTGTCATTGTCTTAGTGTGGTCTCAGTCTTACTAAAGTTATGATGTATTATGACCCACTAACTCTCGTTTTCTATCATTCTAGTTGATAGTGATGGATAACCCCTTTGATTAATTCTACAGTTAGAGTTTGCATAGGTAGTAGTGGCACCGCTGTATTCCCTGTTAAGATGCTAGCCTGCTGCTACTACTACCTACCACCCCCTTAAGATTCCATCTTGGGGAAAAACATGAAGTAAGAAGACTCCCTCGCTTCATCTATTCAGAACAGAGAACTATGGATTGAAGTTAACTTGTTTAGTTAGTAACTAACTCCTACTAAAGAGGCTGTTGTCTTAATTGTCTATGGGCCAGATGTATCATCTGATTTTGCAATCGCAAATTGCGAAATCGGCCGTTTGAGAGTGCAAAATCAAGGTCTGCAATGCATCAAATGCATTCGCAGACCAAAAACAGAAAATCGCAAAAATTGCGATTTTCTGCGTTGCGACCTGGATTTTGCGAATCACAATTTGCGATTCGCAAAATCCAGGTCGCAATGCAATTCTGCAAAAAATCGCAAATTGCGATTTTTCGCAGAATGGTATTTTGCAAATGCAAAATACCATGACCTGCAACCAGGTGGTAACCTGGTGCAAAATTTAAAAATGCAGTAAAACTGCATTTATTAAATTTGATATGTAAAGCACACATGCCCTTTTGGCATGTGTGTACTTTACATGTGGAAAAAAAAATGGGGTGCAGAAGAGGGGGCCTTAGGCCCCCAGCACCCTGGCCCTTTGCTTTTCCCAAATTGCGATTTCTGTTTCAGAAATCGCAATTTGCGAAAATGCTAAAAATGTGCAGCTATGGGCCAACAGGCCCATAGCTGCGAATGGGGCCTGTATCACAATTTGCGATTCGGTAATTGCATTTGCGATTTTTAAGAAATCACAATTACCGAATCTCAAATGTGATACATGGCCCTTTGCGATTCGGTAATTGCGATTTCTTAAAAATCGCAATTACCGAATCGCACTGGGCCAGATTCATACATCTGGCCCTATATGTATCTAGGTTTTTGAAGGCAAAATAGGCAATGATAATCATCCCCTAGTGGTCACTACAGTTGTACATAGAGCAAGGGTATAAGTAAATGAGATACACTTTTTTAGCAGGCTGTTGTGTAGCCATTTTAAGTTATAGCTCCATGCACGTTTTTTTAACACACTAGGCCACTGTGCACTTTAACCTAGATATATTTTATTCAATTTTGTTTTATTATTGTTACAATAACCATATTTACGGTCATGTTTTATTTTCCGTTTATCTAACTGTTTTTGCCGAGGCCAGCATCTCAAACAAGACATTCTTGATCATTCGGTGCTTCCTCCAAGGCTACAGCACGGTACATTGCCGGTGAACGTGGTAGAAGTTTAGTCTCCAACATTCATAGAAAATACACATCCTTATGTAGGGACATGTTCGCAGAACATCAGCTGTGTTGTTACAAAAACACTTCCTTGTCCCTGACACGTGAGAGGGAGATTCCAGCCAGTGAACCACGACTGTATGCTGATTACTGAATGCTTCGCTGCAGATGCTAACGCAGACCGCAGGCTTTTGCTCAGGTATGGGGGTTGATGTCTTCCCAGGGGAACCTGAAGAGGAGGGCGCGAACGGCGGCACACTACGAAACAGGGTGCTGCGCTTGAGCTCACCAGAACCGCACGTGGACGCAGCTAGAGGAGGTGTGTGGATCATTTTGATGAACCCCCAGAGAAGTTTTCAACTTTAAACGACCATTCGGGTTTCATTTACGAATGGAAGTAGGAATTACAAAACTGAACCCTGTTTGTATTATAATCGAGGAAACTCTGCAACAACATCGCCGGGTTTTATGGTAATGGGAAAGAAGAGAACCCACTTAATCTGCCATATTATGCAGCAATGACGGGAAAGGAATGGCCCTGAAGAAGGCGTTTTTTTGATTTTGGTGGTTACTGCCGAAACGCGCGTAGGCTTTGTTCCTACTACTGCTTGTTGTTTACATGAACTTTGAATTAATGAAGTCGAGATACAATGTTTTTTCTTTTTCCTAGTAAGATGGAGACACAATCAGGAATTGAATAATAAGATGGTACTTATGTGAATATCATTTCAGTTCCAGAAAAAGAAAGTGTAAAAAATTTGTTTTCTGTATTCTATTACATAAAAAAATTGTTTTGTATATGTCTGTGTTTTGTTATGGTTGGATCAGTTTTACTGTCTTGTCTGATGTGTCAGTTCGTCTTTGTCTATTTATTTGTATATAGGTGTAAATATGTATAGAAATATTTCTTGTGTTTTCCCAGCTTTACCTCTATATAATTGTATATTTGCATATTGAGATGTGTTTTTGTTTGACATACATTTGTAATAAATAGTTTTTGTCTTTAAATTTTGTTGCAGTTAAATTGTTTTTTCCTATGTTGGATAAAAGTGAACATTATTTGTAGCTCATTTGTCTTTGCTTGTATACCAGAATTAGAGGTTACCATGCTGAGCTTTATACTACCCTAGGTAGGAGCTAGTACATTGACTATAGTGACAATATGATAGCATTGTTCTTATGCTTCACTCTTCTCGTTACAATTTTAATACTGTCATGTTGTGTTGTTCTAGTTATTGCAGCTCACGCTTTGCTATCTATAATACAGTTGTTTTATTAAACCCATTATTGAAACCTATACTGCCTCTGTATGTCATTTATATATGAGACTGAATTGTGAATGAGAGAAACGGATGAGACCTGAGTGACCACGACTTCCCTGAGAAGTTAAGTATGTCATGCACTCGGCTGCCAGTCATCTTGATTCTTGGGTGGAGATGAGGCACTGCTAGTTACCCAGAACAAAACCTGGATTAGTGCGACAGGTGTTACCCGCAGTGGGTTAGACTTAGGCCCTCATTACAACCCTGGCGGTAAATCACGCTTACCGCTGTGCTGAATACCGCCAACATACAGTGGCTGTGGCGGAAATCCACTACAGGTATTACGACCCACATCTCATGATCCGCCACAGTACAGACACCCACACAAGTCCGCCACACCAAAGGTCAGTGATAAACTGGCAATAGCAAAACCCCGTCACGCCAACAAGAATATACCCACACTATCACGACCCACGAATCAACGTGGTGGTCTTTCAACTTCGGTAATCCATTGGCGGTACACACCGACACGCTCAAAATACACACATCCTTACAAAACACAACCACATTGGACAAATCAAAATACACACACCTGATACACGTACACACACCACACCCACACACTCACAAGACTATAAAACATACACCCACATTACCCACAACTCCTTACAATGACATTTTTGTGAAGAAGCACAAAGAGAGAATAGCTAACAATACACCAGCATCCACTAGCACACCACACCATCACTCATACAACATCCACGCACCTCAAACAACACACACCAACACAACATTTCACACAGCACAACAAACATCACCTCACACATCACCCACACCACATCATGGCACCTCAAAGACATCACAGGTTTTCTGAGGAGGAGCTCAGGGTCATGGTGGAGGAAATTATCCGAGTAGAGCCACAGCTTTTCGGATCACAGTTGCAGCACACCTCCATTGCTAGGAAAATGGAGCTATGGCGGAGAATCATCGACAGGGTCAATGCAGTGGGACAGCATCCAAGATCACGGGATGACATCAGGAAGAGGTGGAACGACCTACAGGGGAAGGTACGTTCAGTGGTATCCAGACACCAGATTGCTGTACAGAGGACTGGCGGTGGACCCCCACCTCCTCCCCCACAACTGACAACATGGGAGGAGCAAGTCTTGGCAATACTGCATCCTGAGGGCCTCGCAGGAGTAGCAGGAGGACTGAACTCTGGTAAGTCATATCTTAATGACCATATCCCCCCACCCCAGCTGTATGCCATCAAATACCCCCACCCTCCCCCCTTACCCCCATCACTCCAACACCTCACATATGCCCCACTATCACAACCCACACATCCCAATACCAAGCCCTGCATGCAACACCGAAGCATGGACACCCATTGCCAAAGCATTTCCAGTACAGACACCCACACAGACCCCAAAACACTTATCACACAATGGCAAACACAACAAGGCAAGCACAGAAGTAGAGGGTAACTCACCCAATGCACAGGATGGCACACACAGATACTAAAACAATGCATTTACACCCCAACAGGACCCATGCCCAACGTCACCGGACAGGAGGTGCCAGACATATCCAGTCCCCCCACAGAAGCATCCCACAGTGACGACAGCAGCTCTGCACGCCTGGGTCAAGATGATCAGCCCGGCCCATCGGGGACCTCTGGACAGGCGGTTCCCCCGCCACAGTCACAAACCACCACAGAGCGTCCCCCCTCAGGAGACAGCACCCACCCAGCGGCCCATCCCTCTGTCCCCAGGACACGTCAATCACCGGTGTGTCCACCACTACAGGGACCCCAGGCAAACCCACCAATCCAAGACAATCAGGGACCTGGGGTCAGTGGCAGTGGGTACACGGTTCGGGGGATGAAGGCACAGGATAACAGGGAAACTGGGAGGACTGCTGTGCGACAGGGGGAGGACAGGCCAAGGGAGCCCGCTCTTCACGAGGCACTCTCCAACATCATGGGAGCATACCATCATTCCCAGGAGACCATGGACACGGTACTGGCCAAGTTTCAGGAGACCCAGCGGCTGCAGGAGGAACACTACCTGGGGATCAGGGAGGACTTGAAGTCCATCAACATCACCCTGGTCACCATTGCAGGGGTGCTGGCAGACCTGGTCAACACCATGAGGGACACAGTGGGACACAAACGTGCCCCTGACACTAGCCTGAACGATGAACAGCCCTGCATCTCCGCCGGCGCTAGTGGACAGGAGGCCCCGCCACATGACCAACAGGCCACCAGCACCCCACCCCCTGCAGAAGGAGAACCAGCCCACAAACAGTCCCTGAGAACCAGGAACAAGACAGAGAATGCTGCCAAGACCCCTGCCAGGAAATAAAACTCTCCTGATTGTCACCCTTTTGTCCCACTTTGTCACCCTGCCCACCTTAAACTGGCATTGCTCCCCTTTCTATGTCCCCTTGGACAATGCACCTGTGAGACCAAGAGACTGAACTCTACCATGGACATTCCTCCACCATCACCCCAGCCAATTACACACACCCTCCCCTTATTAGCACATAAATAAACACCCTTGAATCACAAATCAAGGAGTCAGTCTGTACTTTTACAAATGTGTAATTGCAACCTTTCGGAAATATAGCAATGTCAATGTTCATGTTAACATACCAATGTTACACAGTTGTTAGGCAGCAGTAAACATAGCAGAGGGCACAAAGTGGGATCCAGATCTGTGAAATGGAAAGCAAAAGTGACATGTCAGGGTCCATACACAGAGATAAAAAGGAAGATTTATGCTATCTCCTACAGTAGTATGAGATGAGAGAAGCAGTGCCATCCTCTTACCTGTGTCTCACTGGAAGTATTGCATGGCAATGTTGTTTCGGTTGTCTATATCTTCTTTTTCTGCCTCCTCTTCTTCACTGTCCACAAGACCAGCATCAGGCCCATCCTCCTGCAGAAAAGGCACCTGGCGTCGCAAAGCCAGGTTGTGCAACATACAGCATGCCACAATGATCTGGCACACCTTCTTGGGTGAGTAGTATAGGGAGCCACCTGTCAGATGGAGGCACCAGATCCTGGCCTTCAGGAGGCCGAAGGTGCGCTCTATTATCCTCCTAGTTCTCCCATGTGCCTCATTGTAGCGTTCCTCTGCCCTTGTCCTGGAATTCCTCACTGGGATCAGTAGCCATGACAGGTTGGGGTAACCAGAGTCACCTGCAAATATCGAGGGACAATTATGAGACATCCTCCAAACGTTAGGGACTCTCCAATGCCGAGACACCTATGTCAACTATCTTGGGACCTTGGGCTCACCTATTAGCCACACACGGTGCCTCTGGAGTTTCCCCATCACATAAGGGATGCTGCTATTCCTCAAAATGTAAGCATCATGCACTGAGCCAGGACACCTGGCATTCACATGGGAGATGTAATGGTCTGCCAAACACACCATCTGCACTTTCATTGAATGGTAGCTTTTGCGGTTTCTGTACACATGTTCATTCCTGCAAGGGGGGGACTAAATGCCACATGTGTACCATCAATGGCACCAATGAAGTTGAGGATATGTCCCAGGGCATAGAAGTCACCTTTCACTGTGGGCAAATCCTCCACCTGAGGGAAGACAATGTAGCTGCGCATGTGTTTCAGCAGGGCAGCCAACACTCTGGACAACACGTTAGAGAACATTGGCTGTGACATCCCTGAGGGGGGATTCCTGTGGGATGGTGGATAGCTGACATCAGGTCTGCCTCCAACTGGGCACACAGTTCCTGGATTGTGGCACGATCAAGTCTGTAAGTGATGATGATGTTTCTGTCTTCCATTGTCGACAGGTCCACCAGGGGTCTGTACACCGGAGGATGCCGCCATCTCATCACCTGCCCCAGCGGACGTGCCCTATGGAGAAGGGTGAGCAGAGGGTCATACACCACATAGGTTTCACAAGGCTGTTTAGCACAATCATGAACTAATCTTTGTGTGCCTTTGTCTGTCCGTATTCATGGCCAAAAGTGCTGTGATGCAGTTAGTTGGCCTCCCATGTGGCCACCTGAAATGGCAGCTGCCTGACCTGTAAGAAGGGACAAGGGGAAATAAGGTAACTGCGCTGGCGTTGTGCAGCATCGCAGTAGGCAATCAAAGACTGCTGCGCAATTCAGCATTAGTTATCATTGGGCGCTATGGGTTCCAGGAGCCAATGACGATGTACGCCGGTGGTGACGGTATGCACCGCTGCGGACGTGATGCCATTTTCTATCTGTTCACTCACTTGCTACCTGACCTTCAACAGGAGAGGACCTACACTGCAAGTGCTGCTGTGACCTGAGTCTGGAAGCAACAATGGCTACAGTGTCTGGGGAAAGGGCCCCTGCCTTCACTGCGGAGGAGCTGGAGAAACTCACCCATTACACGCTACTCTACGGTCCTCCAGACAAACAGGTGAGTAAACTGTGTGCATGGTGGATGGCACATGATTGTATGGAGTGTTGTGGATGGAAGAGACAGAGGGGGGGCACAGAAAAGCATGTGAGGATAGTGAGTGTATGTTTTTATGGGCCATGTTGGGAGTTTTGTGGCCAATGAGTGAGAAGAACTGTACATCCATTTTTACATCTCTATTCCTCTAGGTCAGCGTCCACCAGAAGAAGGGTATTTGGCGTGCCATCACCAAGGAAGTGCGGACCCTGGGGTCTACCATAGATGGAGCACCCACTGCCGGAAAAGATGGGAGCACCTGCGCCGCTGGAGCAAGAAGACGGCGGAGGCCCAGCTGGGCATGGCCTCCCAATGTGGAAAGGGTGCCCGTCGCACCATGACCCCCCCTGATGTACCGGATCCTGGCTGTGGCATGTCCTGAGTTGGATGGGCCCTTGAGGGCATCACAGCAGCCACAAGGGGGTGAGTACAGTCTCATTCAGCTGACTCTGTGCACTTGACGAGGTGCCTGTGTGGGGGCAGTGAGCTGTGGGTTACCCTAGGCCAGGGCAGACGCGCCAAGGTACATCCATTGTTTTGCAGGCTCAGTGCCACTACAACCCCAAGGGTGGTAGTTGCCCTCTACACCTAGTCAGACTCCTATGGGTTCCAGCTGTGCATAAAATGGGTCTAGGCAGAATTCCCCATGGGCATGTGCTTTTCCCCTGCACTGTTAGTACATGCACTAGTAGATAGGTATGCTCCCTGTGTGTTGTGTCTGCCAACGGTAGTGGTGTTGCAGGCATTGACCATGTGTCTCTTGTGTCTTCACCCCCTTTTTGTTTTGTCACCCTGTCCCTATGTGCATTAGCATCATCTGGTGGAGGAGCATTGGCACCGGAGCAGGAGGGAGCTGCAACCCACATGGCCCTGGAGGGAGAATGAACGGAGTCTGAAGGCACCAGTGGGACGGAGGGCGAGGGGAGCTCCATGACGGGGACAGGAGCAGACACCAGCGACAGTGACTCCTCCTCTGATAGGAGCTCCCTTGCGGTGGCAGGCACCTCTGTTCCCAACGCAACAACAGGTACAGCTGCCGCCCCACCACCAGCACTGCCCTCCCAGCAGCCCCTCAGCTTGTTTCCTGTGCCAGTTCACCCAGGAGGGCGGGCATCTCCTTCACCCCAGGCACCCCAGGCTCTGCCCCGGTCAGTCCTGCTGCCCTCAGTGAGGAGGCGATGGACCTCCTGAGATCCCTCACTGTTGGGCAATCAACCATTTTGAGAGCATTTCAGGATCTGGCCTCAGCACTGATGGCAGCCATTGTCCCTGTGTCCAGCCTCCCCCCTCCAACTTCCACTACCCAGACGCAATCCGCTCTACCTCAGCCTATCCCAAGCACACCATCAGACCAGCATTCACCCAAATCAACACACAAAAGTAGCTCAGGCAAACATAAGCACCACACACCAACATCCACTGCCTCCACTGTGTCCCCCTTCTCCACATCTCTCCTCCTCCCTCCCAGTCTCATCTCCACTCATACCTGCATGCACTACATCCTCAGCCACTACCTCCATCACCAGCACGCTCATCACCACACACTGCTCACGTGCACTCACCACCCCCACAACCATGCACACGTCCTCTGTGTCCTCTCCCAGTGTGTCTGTGAGCCCTCCTCCCAAAGTACACAATCGCAGGCACACACCCACCCAACAGCCATCCACCTCACAACAGCCTCCAGCCCATGTACCTTGACCCAAATTTAGCAGACGTACACCTCCTACAACCACTCCCTCTTCCTCCACTCCCAAACCCCCTCCATCTTCCCAGCCCAGTGTGTCTAAAAAACTTTTCCTGGCTAACATTGACCTCTTCCCTATAGCTCCCCCCCACCATCATTCCCCTAGGGCCAGGATATCCAGGTCCCAGCCCAGCACCTCACCCACCAAATCCTCCAGCACTGTGGTCTCAGCAAGTCCGGTCACATCGCAGGCTGTACCCATCAGGGCTGCCAGTGTGCCACCTAGCAAGGCCAAGGATCAGTCCTTTCCACCACTTGCTAAGGTGAAGAAGGTGCCCACATGCAGTAGGGAGAAGACGCACCAACCACCAAGCGAGGCCTCCTCCAAGCCAAAAGGGGAGAGTGCCAAGGGGCCAGCAGCGACATCCAAGGTGGGAAAGGGACACAAGGCTAAGGGGAAGTCAGGACAGGGCACTGGTTCTGGAGGGGGCTTTGTGCCCAGTGTGCTTCATCCTGCCAAGGACTGAGGTAGTGGATGCCTTTCTCCACTGGTTCTGGAGGGAGCTTTGTGCCCAGAGTGCTTCATCCTGCTTGTGACGACCTCAGTAGCGGCGGAATCTTTGGTGATCCCTGGCCTGCGGTGCTTGTTGCTGCGGTATCCTGGGCAGCTGTGCTTGTTGCGGGGGTGTCCTGGGCAGCGGTGCTGGTGGCGGCCGTGTCCTGGGCAGCAGTGCTGGTGGTGGCGGTGTCCTGGGCAGTGGTGCTGGTGGCGGCAGTGTCCTGGACGGCGGTGTCCTGGGCGGCGGTGTCCTGGGCAGCAGTGCTGGTGGTAGCGGTGCTGGTGGTGGCTGTGTCCTGGGCAGTGGGGCTGGTGGCGGCGGTGTCCTGGGCAGCATGTCTGGTGGCGGTCTTGTCCGCCGTGCAGATTTTCCCAGACTTGCCGGTTTTACTGTGCCCCTTCCCCACCTTGGATGGTGGTGCAGCTGTCTCCACACACCCAACTGTACCCCTGGGAGCGGCTTTGGTGGCTGATTTCTTTCCTCTCTCCCGCCGGGCACTGGCCAACTTTTTGTGCTTTACGGGTGGGGGACTGTCCGTGCTCTGGCTCCTTGCCATACTGACTGCCGTGCTGCCAGGTGCACTCCAGAAGCCGGTTACTACTGGCACCACTGGTCCCGCAGATGTTGTGGCTGAGGTGTTGGGTTGGGACCTTGAGAGGCGGGAGCTAGGAGACTGAAGGGGTGGGGGAGATGAGGGGAAGAGGTCAAGTTTGGACAGGAAAAGGTTTTTGGGAACACCTGGACGGGTAGATGGAAGGGGTGTGGGAGTGGAGGAAGAAGTAGTGGTTGTAGGAGGTGTACATTTGGTGACTTTGGGTGAAGGTGCATGGGCTGGAGGCTGTCGTGAGGTGGATGGCTGTTGGGTGGGTGTGTGGCTGCGTTTGTGTACCTTGGGAGGTGGGCTCACAGACACACTGGTGTAGGACACAGGGGATGTGTGAATGGTAGTGGGGGTGGTGACTGCATGTGAGCGGGGTGTGTTGGTGGGTGTGCTGGTGATGAACGTAGTGGATGAGGATGTAGTGCATGCAGATGTAAGTGGAGATGAGACAGGGAGGGAGGAGGGAGACGAGGAGGAGGGGGACACAGTGGAGGCAGTGGATTTTGTTGTGTCTGCATGTGTATGATGCTTGCGTGAGTGCCTGTGGGATGTCTGGTGCTTATGTTTGCCTGAACTTCCCTTGTGTGTTGAGGTGTGTGCATGCTGGTCTGATGGTGTGCTTGGGATAGGCTGAGGTACAGGGGTTTGGGTCTGGGTGGAGGAAGTTGGAGGGGGGAGTCTAGAGACAGGGACAATGGCTTCCATCAGTGCTGAGGCCAGAGTCTGAAAAGCTCACTGATGGGCTGCCTGACCAGAATGAATGCCCTCCAGGTATGTATTGGTTTGTTGCAACTGCCTCGCTACACCCTGGATGGCATTCAAAATGGAAGACTGCCCAACAGTGAGGGACCTAAGGAGGTCAATGGCCTCCTCACTGAGGGCAGCAAGGGTGACAGTGGCAGGGGTTCAGGTGCCTGGGGCGAAGGAGATGCCCACCCTCCTGGGTGAGCGTGGACAGGACACAAGCTGAGGGGCTGCTGGGAGGCAGTGCTGGTAGGGGGGATGGCGGCTGTACCTGTAGATGTGGGGGGCACAGATGGGCCCGCCACCGCAAGGGAGCTCCCATCAAAGGAGGAGTCCGTATCGCTGGTCTCAGCTCCTGTCCCCGCCATGGAGCTCCCCTCGCCCTCCGTCCCACTGGTGAATTCAGATTCTGTTGTGTCGCCCTCCAGGGCCATGTGGGATGCAGCCACCTCCTGCTCCGGTGCCACTGCTCCTCCGCCTGATGATGCTAATGCACACAGGAACAGGGAGACCACAAAAGGGGAGGGGGAAGACAGAAGAAAGACATTTTCAGTGCATGCAATACCGCTACTGTTGGCGGACACTACAGACACAGAAGCCCCCTGCACTACGCTGTGCACTTGGAGTTCCCTAATCTATCCCAGGGACATGGGTTGCAAGGCGATGCCCGATTGCTTCACACATGGATGTCACAGGAGCCTGACTAGGTGTAGTTGGCACTGTACACAGGTGGGGTGGGGTGCCACAGGGCCTGCCGTAAGAAGGGACCTTGCCTACTAAACTCGCCCTGGCCTAGGGGAACCCACAGCCCACCTGCCCCACCCAGACACCTCCAATGCGCACTGAATCAGCAGAATGAGAGTGTACTCACCCCCTTGTGGCTGATGTGATGCCTTCAAGTGCCCATCCAACTCCGGGTACGCCACTGCCAGGATCCTGAACATCAGGGGGCTCATGGTGCAACGGTCACCCCTCTCACGTTGGGAGGCCATCCCCAGCTGGGCATCTGCCGTCTTCTTGCTCCAGCGGCGAATGTCCTCCCATCTTTTCCGGCAGTGGGTGCTCCGTCTCTGGTAGACCCCCAGGGTCCGGACTTCCTTGGCGGTGGCACACCAAATGTCCTTCTTTTGGTGGGCGCTGACCTACAGGAATAGTACAGGGGAAAAGGAGAAGATATTACCGTCCGCACCGTCACAGTAATTAGCCCCTATCCCTACCCTTGCCATGACGCACATGCACTCACCGTCGTTTCATGCACGCCTCATTCTCACCCCCCCATCTTTCATCCACACCACTCTACACAGGCATTGCCCATAGAGCATGCTCAGAGTGTACTTACCCTTTTGTCTGGAGGACCGTAGAGTAGCATGTACTGGGGGAGGACCCCATCCACTAGTTTCTCCAACTCCTGCGCGTTGAAGGCAGGGGCCCTTTCCCCAGACACACAAGCCATTTTCGCTTCCAGACTAAGGTCACAGCAGTACTTGCAGTGTAGGTCCTCTCCTGTCGAAGATCAGGCATCAAGTGATTGAACAGAGAGAAAATGGCGGTCACGTCGGCGTGCATCGTCATTGGCTCCTGGGACTCATAGGGTCCAATGTTAACCAGTGCAGGATAGCGCCAGGGTCTTCGACCGCCTACCGCAACGGTGTACATCGCCAGCGCAGTTACCTCATATCCCCTTGTCCCACCTTACAGGTCAGGCAGCCGCCATTTCATTGGCCTACATGGCATTATTTTGGACTGCGTCACACATATCTAGGCCTTGCTTAAACACTAATACAGGCATATGTGGATTTACTAATATTTTCCGATTAAGCTGTGTTTACATACCTCAGACTTGGTTGACTCTCGGCTCGCTGTTCTCCTCCATAGGCACCGTCCGCTGGGGCATGTGAGGAGATGGCGGCATCCTCCGGTGTACAGACCACTGGTGGACCTGTCGACAATGGAGGAGCGACATGTGATCATCACCTACAGACTTGATCGTACCACAATCCTGGACCTGTGTGCCCAGTTGGAGCCAGACCTGATGTCGGCTATCCGCCATCCCACAGGAATACCCCCTCAAGTGCAGGTGCTGTCAGTACTCCATTTCCTATCAAGTGGGTCTTTTCAAACTACAGTGACCATAGCATTAGGGATGTCCCAGCCTCTGTTTTCCAACGTGTTGTCCAGAGTGTTGTCTGCCCTGCTGAAACACATGCGGAGCTACATCGTTTTCCCTCAGGTGGAGGATTTGCCTACAGTGAAAGGTGATTTCTATGCCCTGGGACATATCCCCTACATCATATGTGCCATTGATGGGACACATGTGGCCTTGGTTCCCCCCCTCAGGAGTGAACAGGTGTACAGAAACCGGAAGAGTTACCATTCGATGAATGTGCAGATGGAGTGTTTGGCAGACCAGTACATCACCCATGTGAATGCCAAATTTCCTGGCTCACTGCATGACGCTTATATTCTACGGAATAGCAGCATCCCTTATGTGATGGGCAACTCCAGAGGCACCGTGTGTGGCTATTAGGTGAGGACACGGACCCAATACAGTGTGACTAGGTGTCTGGGTCTGGGGATGCCCACAAGAGTTAGTGTGTGTCTAACAGTTGTCCCTCGACATTCGCAGGTGACTCTGGTTAGCCCAACCTGTCATTGCTACCGATCCGAGTGAGGAATCCTAGGACAAGGGCAGAGGAATGCTACAATGAGGCCCATGGGCTAACTAGGAGGATTATAGAGCGGACCTTCGGCCTCCTGAAGGCCAGGTTCCAGTGCCTCCATATGACAGGTGGTTCCCTATTCTACTCACCAAAGAAGGTGTGCCAGATCATCGTGGCCTGCTGTATGCTTCACAACTTGGCATTGCGACGACAGGTGCCTTTTCTGCAGGAGGATATTCCAGATGTAGGTGTTGTGGCAGCTGTGGAGCCTGTGGACAGTGAAGATGCGGAAGCAGAAGAAGAGGACATAGACAACAGTAACACGGTGATCCTGCAATAATTCCAGTGAGACACAGGTAAGAAGACAACACTGCCTGCTACATCTGTTTTAATTTTACTACCTCTCATCTGTCTGTCATTTTCACCAAGTGCATGGTCACTGAGTTGTCACTTTCCCTTACGATTTCACAGATGTGGGTCCCACTGTGTGACATCTGCTTTGTTTCCACATGGACGAGAGCTGTGTGACATAGGTATGTTGACATTACATTTGATATAGCATTTTGCCACTGTTATTGCTAATACACATTTTCGAAAGCACAGACAGACTCCTGATTGTTTTTTGATTTAATGGTGTTTATTTAAGTGCTCAATAGTGGAGGGGGTTGTAAAATGGTCAGGGGTGATGGTGGAGGAATGTCCATGGCAGAGTCCAGTCTATTCGTCTCACAGGTGCATTGTCCAAAGGGGCATAGGAAGTAGAGCTAAGGTAGTTCAAGTAGGGACAGGGTGACAAAGTGGAATAGAAGGATGACAATCAGGGTGGTCTCATTTCTTGGCGGGGGTCTTGGTATTGTTCTCTGTCTTTGTCCTGGATCTCAGGGACCGCTTGCGGGGTGGTTCTCCATCTGCAGAGGGTGGGGTGCTGGTGTGGTGGTCCTGTGGCGGTGCCTCCTGTCCACTAGTGCCAGCAGAGGTGGTGGGCAGTTCATCATCCAGGCTAGTGTCAGGGGCCCCTTGTTGTGCCACAGTGTCCCTCCTGGTGTTGACGAGTTCCTTCAGCACTCCTACAATGGTGCCCAGGGTGGAATTGATGGATTTGAGTTCCTCCCTGGAGCCTAAATACTGTTCCTCCTGCAGCCACTGGGTCTCCCGAAACTTGGCCAGTACCGTTGCCATTGTCTCCTGGGAATGGTGGTAGGCTCCCATGATGTTGGAGAGGGCCTCGTGGAGAGTGGGTTCCCTGGGCCTATCCTCCCCCTGTCGCACAGCAGCCCTCCCAGTTCCCCTGTGTTCCTGTGCCTCTGTCCTCTGAACCGTGTGCCCACTACCACTGCCCCCAGGTCCCTGGTTTTTTTGGGGTGGTGGGTTAGCCTGGGTTCCCTGTAGTGGTGGACACACTGCTGATTGACGTGTCCTGGGGACAGAGGTATGGGCCCGCTGGGTGGGTGCTGTGCTGGTGTTTCCAGAGGGGGGAGGCTCTGTAGTGGCCTGTGGCAGTGTGAGGGGAACCGACTGTCCCGAGGTCCCAGATGGGCCGGCTTTTCATCTTGATCCAGTTGGACAGAGCTGCGGACATCACTGTGGGCCTCTTATGTGGATGGAGGGGACATATCTGGACCCTCCTGTCCGGTGACGTTGGATAGGGGTCCTGCAGGGGTGTAAAGGCTTGATTATTGCATCTGTGTGTGCCATGGTGTGCAATTGGTGGGTAACCGTGTACCCCAGTGCTTGCATTCCTGTGTAGGGCCTTGTGTGATAATGGTTTAGGGGGGTGTATGGGTATGTGCAGTGGCCATGCTTTGGTGATGGGTGTCCATTGTAGGAGGCTGGCCTGGCTTGTAGTGGGTACCAAGGGGTACTTACATTCTGTACCAGGTCCAGTTATCCCTTATTAGTGTAGAAGAGGTGAATCTAGCAGCTTAGGCTGATAGAATGTAGCTATATCAGAGCAGCTTAGGCTGAATAGGAGACATGCAAAGCTCCTACTATACCACTGGTGTCATATGCACAATATCATAAGAAAACACAATACACAGATATACTAAAAATAAAGGTACTTTATTTTTATGACAATATGCCAAAAGTATCTCAGTGAGTACCCTCAGTATGAGGATGCCAAATATACACAAGATATATGTACACAATACCAAAAATATGCAGTAATAGCAAAAGGAAGTAATGCAAGCAATGTAAAGTTACAGTAGATTGCAAAGGAGCACATAGGTATAGGGGCAACACAAACCATATACTCCAAAAGTGGAATGCGAACCACAAATGGACCCCAAACCTATGTGAGCTTGTAGAGGGTCGCTGGGGCTGTAAGAAAACAGTGAGGGTTAGAAAAATAGCCCACCCCAAGACCCTGAAAAGTAGGTGTAAAGTGCACCTATATTCCCCAGAGAGCACAGAAGTCGTGATGGGGGAATTCTGCAAGGAAGACCAACACCAGCAATGCAACCAAAGTGGATTTCCGGACGAGAGTACCTGTGGAACAAGGGGACCAAGTCCAAGAGTCACGACAAAGTTGAGATTGGGCAGATGCCCAGGAAATGCCAGCTGAGGGTGCAAAGAAGCTGCCACTGGATGGTAGAAGCTGTGGATTCTGCAAGAACGAAGAGGGCTAGAAACTTCCCCTTTGGAGGATAGATGTCCCACGTCGTGAAGAAACTTGCAGAGGTCTTTCCACGCAGAAAGACTGCAAAAAAGCCTTGCTAGCTGCAAGGGTCGCGGTTAGGGTTTTTGGATGCTGCTGTTGCCCAGGAGGGACCAGGATGTCGCCACTTGGATGAGAAGACAGAGGGGGCGCCCAGCAAGTCAGGGAGCCCTCACAGAAGCAGGCAGCACCCGCAGAAGTACCGGAACAGGCACTTAGAAGAGGAGTGAACCGGAGCTCACCCGAAGACACAAAAGGGAGTCCCATGATGCCGGAGGACAACTCAGGAGGTTGTGCACTGCAGGTTAGAGTGTCGGGGACCCAGGCTTGGCTGTGCATGAAGGAAATCCTGGAAGAGTGCACAGGAGCCAGAGCAGCTGCAAATCACGTGGTACCCAGCAATGCAGTCTAGCATGGGGAGGCAAGGACTTACCTCCACCAAACTTGGACTGAAGAAACACTGGACTGTGGGAGTCACTTGGACAGAGTTGCTGAGTTCCAGGGCCACGCTTGTCATGCTGAGAGGGGACCCAGAGGACCGGTGATACAGTGTTTTGTTGCGGTCGATCCTTTGGCAGAAGGTGAAGAGAGAGATGCAGAGGAACTCTGATGAGCACTTGCATTCGTTATCTAAAGAATTCCCCAAAGCAGAGACCTTAAATAGCCAGAAAAGGAGGTTTGGCTACCTAGGAAGGAGGATAGGCTAGCAACACAGGTAAGAGCCTATCAGAAGGAGTCTCTGACATCACCTGCTGGCACTGGCCACTCAGAGCAGTCCAGTGTGCCAGCAGCATCTCTGTTTCCAAGATGGCAGAGGTCTGGAGCACATTGGAGGAGCTCTGGGCACCTCCCCTGGGAGGTGCAGGTCAGGGGAGTGGTCACTCCCCTTTCCTTTGTCCAGTTTCGCGCCAGAGCAGGGCTGGGGGATCCCTGAACCGGTGTATACTGGCTTATGCAGAGATGGGCACCATCTGTGCCCATCAAAACATTTCCAGAGGCTGGGGGAGGCTACTCCTCCCCAGCCCTGACACCTTTTTCCAAAGGGAGAGGGTGTAACACCCTCTCTCTGAGGAAGTCCTTTGTTCTGCCTTCCTGGGCCAAGCCTGGCTGGACCCCAGGAGGGCAGAAACCTGTCTGAGGGGTTGGCAGCAGCAGCCGCTGCAGTGAAACCCCAGGAAAGGTAGTTTGGCAGTACCCAGGTCTGTGCTAGAGACTCAAAGGATCATGGAATTGTCTCCCCAATGCCAGAATGGCATTGGGGTGACAATTCCATGATCTTAGACATGTTACATGGTCATGTTCGGAGATACCATTGTGACGCTGTACATAGGTAGTGACTTATGTACAGTGCACACGTGTAATGGTGTCCCGCACTCACAAAGTCCGGGGAATTTGCCCTGAACGATGTGGGGGCACTTTGGCTAGTGCTAGGGTGCCCACACACTAAGTAACTTAGCACCCAACCTTTACCAGGTAAAGGTTAGACATATAGGTGACTTATAAGTTACTTAAGTGCAATGGTAAATGGCTGTGAAATAACGTGGACGTTATTTCACTCAGGCTGCAGTGGCAGGCCTGTGTAAGAATTGTCAGAGCTCCCTATCGGTGGCAAAAGAAATGTTGGAGCCCATAGGGATCTCCTGGAACCCCAATACCCTGGGTACCTCAGTACCATATACTAGGGAATTATAAGGGTGTTCCTGTATGCCAATGTGAATTGGTGAAATTGGTCCCTAGCCTGTTAGTGACAATTTAGAAAGCAGAGAGAGCATAACCACTGAGGTTCTGGTTAGCAGAGCCTCAGTGAGACAGTTAGTCATCACACAGGGAACACATACAGGGCACACTTATGAGCACTGGGGCCCTGGCTGGCAGGGTCCAAGTGACACACACACTAAAACAACATATATACAGTGAAATATGGGGGTAACATGCCAGGCAAGATGGTACTTTCCTACATCCATGCTTTGGTGTTACATGCAGGGCTTGGGTTTGGGATGTGTGGTTTGTGATATTGGGACATACGTGAGGAGTTGGAGTGATGGGGGTGCGGGTGAGGGTGGGGGTATGTGATAGCATGCAGGTGGGTGGGGTATGAAGTAGTTATAGTTTGACTTACCAGAGTCCATTCCTCCTGCTACTCCTGCGAGGCCCTCAGGATGCAGTATAGCCAAGACCTGCTCCTCCCATGTAGTGAGTTCTGGGGGAGGAGGTGGGGGTCCACTGCCAGTCCTCTGAACCGCAAGGTGGTGTCTTGAGACCACAGAATGCACCTTTCCCCGTAGGTCGTTCCACCTCTTCCTGATGTCATCCCGTGTACTTGGGTGCTGTCCCACTGCGTTGACCCTGTCCACGATTCTTTGCCATAGCTCCATCTTCCTAGCTATGGTGGTGTGCTGCACCTGTGATCCAAATAGCTGTGGTTATACCCGGATAATGTCCTCCACCATGACCCTGAGCTCCTCCTCAGAGAACCTGGGGTGTCTTTGCGGGGCCATGGGGTGCTGTGGGTGATGTGTGGGGTGGTGTGTGTTGTGATGTATGAGGTGATATTTAGAGGTGGGTTGTTTGAGGTGCGTGGATTTTGTGTGAGTGATGGTGTTGAGTGCCTGTGGATGCTAGTTTGTAGATGGTGGTGTCTCTCTCTGGCCTTCAGTCGCAATTGTTGACGTAAGGGTTTGTAGGTGATGTGGGTGTGTGTTTTCTATTGTATTGGGTGTGTGGGAGTGGTGTGTGTATGTGTATCAGGTATGTGTATTTGTAATTGTCCAATGTGGTAGTGTTTTGTAAATGTGTGTGTATTTTGTGTGCGGCGCTGTGTACCGCCAATGGAATACTGCGGTTGAAAGACCGCCGCATGGATTTGTGGGTCGTGATAGTGTGGGCTTATTCCTGTTGGCGTGACGGTGGAGGTTTTGTTATCGCCAGTTTCTCACTGACCTTTGGTGTGGCGTACTTGTGTGGGTGTCTGGATTTTGACGGATTCCGAGCTGTGGATCATAATGACGGTGGCGGAATTCCGCGGCCGCGGCGGTGTGTTGGCAGTCTTCTGCATGGCGGTAAGCGGCCTTTACCACCAATGTTGTAATGACCCCCATAGTACGTTTATGATGATGAATCCACAGCAGATACAGATAGAAGTTAATATGAGACAACCTCTGGCTGCACGTTTATTAGCAAATGGCCCAACGCCCCAGGGGGGGTCCAGTGACATTTGTGGTGGATGCCCATGCAGCTTATAGAACAGAACTTTTTTATTCTTGGGTCACATTTCCAGCAGTTGATAGAAATACAAATACATTTCATCATTATACACTTGCAAATGCACCTGGACAATACACAGCATTTGCATATTTAGAAATGCCATTATCTTATCAAGAACATAATAATTGGCTTGATGGAGCCCTACCCCACACAATTTTACCAGTAAGGTCAGGTCCTCTAAGTAACTATGGTGATACCTGGCCTTTATTGGCCACCTATACACCACATCCTGCAGTTGAAAATTTAGCGTTAGCTGAGTTTCATTGCTTATATATGGAATTTACAGCGATATACAGACAATTAGTTCAATTCGTAATTCAAACATTAAATACAAAAAATACAAACCCAGCACGTGCTGCTCCAGCACATCCACATGCAGTGACACCAGGTATAAACCTTGTGACTGTACACTCGATTATGGGTAAAGTACCTGCCAAACGGGAGGAAACTCTGTTTTGGTTAGCACAAAAAATGAGTGCGCTGGAGGCAGTATTTCCCCATATGGGACCTCAGGGTAAAAATAGAATATTAATGATGTGCTTGCCTTTTGAGATGGTCCCTACAGTGGATAACTGTAATACCTGGGGCACGGTATTTGCCGCGCTATATACAACCGCACACGGTACACCAACACTTGCCAATTTACCGGAGGTGTTGAAACAAATTTGAGATGAATGCGGGGCTGCCCCAGCCCTAGATTTGGGAATAAAATTGATGGGCAATTTTGCCACAGTATCTTCAATCATTTTAAGTAACCTTAAAGGGGAAGCGGTCGTACTTGCAGTGCGCATGCGGCTCCGTGACGTTCCGCAACAGGATCAGGAACTCGAGCTGCCTAAGATAATTGCAGAGATCTATTCTAGTATTGGTCGAGACAGTTTAGTCGCCAACCGTCTAAACCACAATTTCAGGGCAAATCAAATAAAGATTTTCCCAAGCAAGCTCCTGTGGGTAATAAAAACGCTGGGATAAAAAACAACAAACTCCTAAAAATGAGAGGGGAGAATCTCCGTGTACGTAGACACCACAGAATAGATATAATCTCAGAAATAGAGATAATATAAAAACGGATGATAGATACCACTATACTGATACACGCCAATCTCGTTCCTTTCAGGACTCATCGGAAAAATGAAATGAGAGAGGTGGGCGATCAGAGCGAAGAACAGAGTACGTGAAACCGAGACAGGAATCACAACACTCTTCGGAGGTTTCTATTAAAAAGGAAGAGAAACCCACCCAACAAAAACCCCAAATCAAAAAGAAAAAAGTGGCAGCAGTCACAGTCTGACTTGCCACTCAGGAAGAAGGTCCTCTTGAAGAACAGGAAGAGGGCACTAGTGCTGCTAGACAGCGCAGCAGAGGCCACAATATTTCGCCAGAGTCTTCTAGAGCATCTGGAGGGGAAAGCAACTGATGACTTTCTACAAGTAGAAACTGCAGACATGAACATCTCTACGCCTGATAGGGTGTATAAAGTAACGCTGCCGTTAGAAGAAGACATTGAGCGCATAATAGACGCAATCTTTTGGGATTGGGTGGTAAACATATATGATGTTTTGTTGGCCGAACAAGATTGGCCTCCTGAATTTGTCCGTACCTGCCCATATGGGGAAGACGTGATTAAGCCTTCCTTCTCGCCCCATGTTACGGAGGAACCCGCTGAATCCTATGCCATTGATTGGGCTGCGTTATACCGAAATCACGTAGGATGGAATAGAGAATCCCCCTACCATGTAATTCCAATTAAAAATGAAACTCAACCCCAACCTATGTATCCTATAAAACACGAAGCAAAAGCACCTGTGAGAGAAACACTCACACAATTAGAGTACCAGGGCGTCATTGAACCCTCTGTCTCCCAATGAATAATCCATTATTCCCAGTAGCTAAACCACACCATTCGTATAGAATAGTCTTAGACTGCAGATACTTAAACAGTCATACACACACTTATGCTTTATAAAACTCATATAGCACAGCACTAATAAACAATGTACTGCGTAAAAAATACAAAACAACACTGGACATTTCCAGCCCGCATTGTTGTACGATTTGCTAATTTTGGCTACAAATTCAATTACAAAAAAAATAAAAACCGCCTTCCTCAGCGTCCTGTTTTTGGGAAATGAGCTGTCAAGTGAAAGAAAGAGCCTAGTGCCACATTTCTTAGAAAAATGTGCACAGTTACAACCACCAAATACAATTAAAAAACTCCAATCTCTATTGGGTTTCCTAAATTTGTCAGAACGTACATTCCAGATTATACTACACGCATAAAACCTTTATATGATCTGACACGTCCTGATTTTCCAAGTAAATTCTGGACAATTGAACATACACATATTCTTTGAGATTTGCAAAGAGACATGCTTGCAGCACAACACTTACATATGAGGGACAACAAAACACATTTTTGGTCATCAGAGTAATAGCTGGTGCCACCGGTTTCACCTATGTGACATTTAATGAAGGTGAGACAGTCCCGATTGCGTACAAATCACACTTATATTCAGCGGCAGAACAACACTTTGCTCCCACTGAGAAAATTATCCTTGCTGTACAGATGGCTGTCATTAAAGAACGACCTCTTGCCCAAGGTAAACGCATTATTGTTATTTCTCCGATCCCAGCCCAAACGCAAAGGCATTACATCCACGTTGGATACAATGGCTACGTCTTTGACAGCCACTGATGTAGACTACATTTTTGACCCAAAATTACAAGCTCAAGAATTTTTACAGTGTGAAATAGAATACCCAGTTCCAGCAAATACATTGCCTATTGGACAATATCATAGAGTCATGTACACAGATGGCTCAGCACAGCCTGCAATTGGCACAAAATCCCAATATTCTGCTGCTTGCGCTGTCGTAAGCAGCTACACGAAGGGCGATAAATTTTGTCCCCTTCATACATTTACGCAAACACTTGAGGATTGCACAGCACAGTTAGCACAGCTAAAGGCCCTGGTGATGGCACTGGAACACACGGATCCTGCACAGCCAAGGCTGATTGTTTGTGATTCATAATATTGCGTCCAGTCCTTCAATGAATATCTGCATTACTGGCGCCAGAAGGGGTTCAGAGATTCCAAAGGCAACACCATTAAACACAGACTTCTTTGGGGGAAAGTAGCAGATCTGAAGGAGACGCTACCAAATGTCCATGTTGTACATACACTTGGACACCAGCGCGTTGGGATACACATTGCTGGAAACACACTGGCTGATGAAGCCGCAAAGTCAGCAGTGGCTGTGGCCGCTGTAGCTGCAGTAACACGTTCAAGTACAAAACCGGACGCGGACAAATGGACTGCCATGAAAGTTACGGCTGATGGTACGCCCTATCCTAAAACATTTCCAGCTAAATGTTCCTCCCGAATGGGAGATCGTCTGAACGCTGAAGTTAGAATACCAGGTGTAGGCGTGAGGGACATTCCCAACAAAGACATAAGACCAGGGTTGATTAAAGCAGCGCATGACGGGGTGGCATCTGCCCATGCTGGTGTGGCAGCTACAATTTCAATCTTACAAGCGCGCTATTGGTGGCTAGGCCTCTACAAAGAGACCAAACAGTATGTCCTTTGCTGTGACATCTGCCAACAAATGAAAGTTTCCACTGCCAAACGCCCTCTGCAAACATCCCTTTTGATTTCGAATAAACCATTACAATGTGTGTACTTGGACCATTGCGGACCCCTAACACTGGATAGTGCATACAAGTATATATTAGTCGCTGTTGATTCATGCTCCAGATTTTTATGGCTGTGGCCACATTGCTCGGCTGACGCTTGGACTGTTATTAAAGATTTGCGCGTCTTTATCAGTACATATGAGGTTGCGGCTTTCCACTAGGACCAGGGCCCTGCTTATGCCTCAAGGGCATTCAGGGACGCCATGGCTTCATTGGGGGTCCAACTCCAATTCTTGTCTCCATTTTATCCTGAGGGAAATAGTGCTGCGGAGCGATTAAACCATGATTTAAAGCAATCCTTAACCGCCAGAGTCTTAGGTTCGGGTCGTAGTTGGCTGAACCACCTATATGGAGTCCAGAGAGCACTTAATAATCTGCCTAGAAGGTCCCTGGGGGGGCGTACTTCATATGAGTGGCTGTTCGGAGCTCAAATGTATGTTCCGGATCTTGATGGTCCTGGCGTGGAGGCTGCAGAAACACCTTTTGACATAAATGAACGTGTCACTATCTTATAGGAATTTCAACAGTTCAGTGACGATAATTCTTCTATCAGTGCTGCCTCCACAGGGATCAAGGATGTGCCTGTAACATCTACCTGCTGGATTCCCAGAGTTGGGGATCTTGTACGCGAGAAGGTCACTGTGAAAAATAAATCTGGCCCTTCCTATCGCGCACTAGTCCTAGTATTGGGGATGCACGGTACCAGAACTGTAATTCGACCACCATGGCCGGTGCCAAAGAAAATCGTTTTGTCTCTATCGACAATGTCAAATTACACCATGTAGCCGATCCTGCACAGCCGACCAAGCGGAACATCCAGTAGTTCCCGAATCCCTCTCACTATTGGTCAAGAAGTTCCTCTACAAGTTGTTTTTACAAATACTGACACCTCTCCGAGCTTGGGGAGGGTGGAAGATGGTCTTGCATTGATTCCACTAACATCGAACAATACAGGAAAAATTGACAAAGTTGACTCAACTCCAACACAAATGGATGGTGCTATCTATTGTGTGCCACCACGGGAAACACCAACTCCACCAATGACCACGGCTCCAGCATTTGCACGTACTGCTTCTTGATATTTTGCCGACTTCAATGATGACGTCTCAGATTCATTCGCCTCATCGATACCTGACTTGTCAAAAGCACGTAAGCTAACAAACTGGCTTAAAGAAAATTTTTTGTTTTTTCATGCAACTATCTATGGCTCTCTTTGACTGTACAAGCCTTCCTATTTTGGATTGGTTTTGTTATTACTTTTTTCAATTTAATACATGGTCATTTTGTTCCTGAAAAATCAACAGTTGAATTGGTGAAGGAGGTCTTAAAACCACGTTTTTCAATCACATAAGGTCTGAAGAGACTTATCATTTGTGAACATTTCCGCAATACTGATCCCTGATGGAATCGTTTGAGACAAAGTAATATTTGATATCTATGGTCCCACTGAAGTAATTCAAGTACCATATGTGTTCAAACTATCAATGAATGATATTATAATACCAGGCATTGTTTCTGATGATTGGGATGTGAAAACAGTTGATTCTATGATGACTGAATTGCAGTATTATACTGTATTTGAAAACGAAGATGTTTATCAATCTAAAGAAAATTTTGGTGACATGTTTTGTTATAATTATTATGGGCACCATTTCATACATAGAGGGCGCAGTCCCAAAACTATTTTTAATTATGCACAATGGGAACATATTATTTTAAAATACCACTTACTAAAGATACACATATATTATTGACGAATACGAAATTTATATATTCGGAATCCTTTGTTTCCCGGTTATCTATAGAATGTTAGGAATATTGGCTGAAGACGATTGGTCTGAAAAGTATATGGGGAACTAGACATTGGCAAATTAGGGGAAAGGAAGCTTTATTTAGAGCATGCCTCATACCTGCACAAATTATATTCTTAAATGAAACAGTACAACAAACAAGTTGTTTAGGCTCAGCTAAAATTGAGGAATTAAACAGGCCCAGTATACCTGCCCCTGCAAAGTTTTATAAATGGCAAAAATATACAAATGCAACTGAAGATCAGCTTGACGAATGGGTCCAGAATGGTACATTTAATGTTTCACTGACACGTCCCGGTGGGTAGTTTTGGTGGCTAATAGATACCAATGGGTGTCATCAACGTTTTATCAACTCCTCAGGGTTTTTTTAGAACTAGTAGGCTGGACCCTCGCTATATATCATCCAAACATGCAGGTATAGTTACAACATATAGGCCCTCATTACAACCCTGGCGGACGGTGTTAAAGCGGCGGTAAAACCACCAACAGGCCGGCGGGAAAAAATTTGCAATTACGACCGTGGCGGAAACCGCCAACAAAGACAGCCACTTTAACACTCCGACCGCCACGGCGGTACAAACAAACAGCGCAGCGGTCACCGCCAACAGACAGGCGGAAGACAATGTACCGCCCGCAGTATTATGACAGGCCAATCCGCCACCTTTTCTGGGACAGATTCACCGTGGATAAAAACACAGCGGAAACAGGAATTTCAAAGGCAAAACACTCACCTCTACACACTCCACGAGGAACGAGGACACAATGGACCCGGAACTCCAAATTCTACCTGAGATAGTCTTCCTGCTCCTGTACCAGGAGCACGAACGCCTGCGGCGAAGACCATGGTGAGTACTGCACCTACGACACAGGGAGGGGGGAGGGAAAAAACAGGGACACACACACGCAACAACCCCACCCTCACCCACTACAACACACACACTAATACATATCTAAACATCATAGTTACACCCCCCCAAACTCCCCAGAAGAATGCAAAGACCAAAGGACATGATTGTAACCATTGTAATCTATTAAAATACAGTACTATGAAATATATTTACACTATAAACAAATATATACACCAATAATACAAGTCCAGGTATTGCACCATTCATAGTCTGTGGACCACTGGGCCCAAAATGCATGGGGGAGGCCCACACTTGATACCAGATCAAAACAGAGAGAACACTGCAGGGGCATCAGATAGAAATACAACAGGCACCTCAGGGGGAAGGGAAGGGGGGGCACCTCAGCCGGATGAGTGCACGACGCCAGATCCACCAGGGTCTCAATGCCCACTGTTCAATCCTGGGGAGTGCAAAGCCACAGTCTCCCAAGTCTCTACAGTGGGTGGTTTGCCCACTGCTCAATCCTGGGGAGTGCAAAGCCACAGTCTCCCAAGTCTCTACAGTGGGTGGTTTGCCCACTGTTCAATCCTGGGGAGTGCAAAGCCGCAGTCTCTCAAGTCTCTACAGTGGGTGGGTTGCCCACTGTTCAATCCTGGGGAGTGCAAAGCCACAGTCTCTCAAGTCTCTACAGTGGGTGGTTTGCCCACTGTTCCATCCTGGGGAGTGCAAAGCCACAGTGTCTCTAGTTTCTACAGTGGGTGGTTTATCCACTGTTCAATCCTGGGAAGTGCAAAGCCACAGTCTCTCAACTCTCTACAGTGGGTGATTTGCCCACTGTTCCATCCTGGGGAGTGCAAAGCCACAGTCTCTCAAGTCTCTACAGTGGGTGGTTTGCCCACTGTTCCATCCTGGCGAGTGCAAAGCCACAGTCTCTCTAGTCTCTACAGTGGGTGGTTTGCCCACTGTTCAGTCCTGGGGAGTGCAAAGCCACAGTCTCTCTAGTCTCTACAGTGGGTGGATTGCCCACTGTTCCATCCTGGGAAGTGCAAAGCCACAGTCTCTCAAGTTGATAAGTCTCCACTGGTTCTGGAGGGGGACTGGTGCCCAGAGTGCTTCATCCTGTTAAGGACAGAGGTAGTGGATGGATGTCTCCACTGGTTCTGGAGGGGGACTGGTGCCTAGAGTGCTTCATCTTGTGAAGGGCAGAGGTAGTGAATGGATGTCTCCACTGGTTTTGGAGGGGGACTGGTGCCCAGAGTGTTTCATCCTGTGAAGGACAGAGGTAGTGGATGGATGTATGTCTCCACTGGTTCTGGAGGGGGACTGGTGCCCAGAGTGCTTCGTCCTGTGAAGGACAGAGGTAGTGGATGGATGTCTCCACTGGTTCTGGAGGGAGACTGGTGCCTAGAGTGCATCATTCACCCCGCGACGGTCCCAGTTGCGTCAGTGCCCCTGCCAATCATGCGCTAGCGGTGCTTGATTTGGCAGTGCCCTGTTCAGTGGTGCTTGAGTGGGCGGTGCCCTGTTCAGTGGTGCTTGATTTGCCGGTGCCCTGTTCAGCGGTGCTTACCCTGTTCAGCAGTGCTTGCCCTGCTCAGCGGTGCTTGATTTGGCGGTGCCCTGTACAGCGGTGCTTGATTTGGCGGTGGCCTGTTCAGCGGTGCTTGAGTTGGCGGTGTCCTGTTCAGCGGTGCTTGCCCTGTTCAGCAGTGCTTGCCCTGTTCAGTGGTGCTTGATTTGGCGGTTCCCTGTACAGCGGTACTTGATTTGGCGGTGCCCTGTTCAGCGGTACTTGATTTGGCAGTGCCCTGTTCAGCGGTGCTTGAGTTGGCGGTCCTTCATGGCGCAGCGGGGCTTTTGCTGGCGGTCCTTCATGGCCCAGCGCGGCTTGTGCTGGAGGTCCTTCATGGCCCAGCGGGGCTTGTGCTGGCGGTCCTTCATGGCCCAACTGGGCTGGGGCTGGCGGTCCTTCATGGCCCAACTGGGCTGGGGCTGGCGGGGCCCTCCTGGGCAGCTGGGATGGGGCTGGCGGTGGCCTCCTGGGCAGCTGGACTGGGGGTGGCAGTGTCCTCCTGGGGAGCTGGGATGGGGCTGGTGGGGCCCTCCTGGGCAGCTGGGATGGGGCTGGTGGTGGCGTCCTGGGCAGCTGGGATGGGGGTGGCGGGGCCCTCCTGGGCAGCTGGGCTGGGGCTGGCAGTGTCCTCCTGGGCAGCTGGGATGGGGCTGGCGGTGGCCTCCTGGGCAGCTGGGATGGGGCTGGTGGGCCCTCCTGTGCAGCTGGGCTGGGGCTGGTGGTGGCCTTCTGGGCAACTGGGCTGGGGCTGATGGTGGCCTCCTGGGCAGCTGGGCTAGGGCTGGGGCTGGCGGTGGCCCTCCTGGGCAGCAGGGATGATGGCGGTCTTCTCCGCCGTGCTGCTCTTACCAGACTTGCCGGGTTTCTTGTGGCCCTTCCCCACCTTGGGAGGTGTCACAGCTGAGTCCACACTCCCACCGGGACCCCTGGGAGCGGCTTTGGTGGCTGGAATCTTCCCCCTCTCCCGCCGGGCACTGGCCAACTTCTGATGCTTCACAGGGGGGGGACTGGCTGTGCTTTGGCTCCGTGCCACACTGGCTGTCCTGGTGGCCGGTACACTCCACATACCTGTGACTACAGGTACCACTGGTCCCGGAGATGTTGTGGCTGAGGTGCTAGTTCGGGACCTATGAGATGGACGGGGTGGGGGAGGTGTGAGAAAAAGGTCAAGGCAAGGAAAAGTTTTTGGGACATACTGGGACGGGTAGCTGGAGTGGAGGAAGAGGTGGTGGTAGTAGGAGGTGTACGTTTGGTGATTTTGGGTGCAGGTGCAAGCGCTGTAGGCTTTGTGAAGTGGCTGTTGGGTGGGTGTGTGCTGCGTTTGTGTATCTTGGGAGGGGGCGTCACAGACACACTGGGAGAGGATACAGGGGACGTGTGAATGGTAGTGGGGGTGGTGACTGCACGTGAGCGGGGTGTGCTGGTAGGTGTGCTGGTGAGGGACGTAGTGGCTGAAGAGGTAGTGCATGCAGGTGTGTGTGTAGACGAGACTGGGAGGGAGGAGGGAGACCACGAGGAGGGGGACACAGTGGAGGCAGTGGATGTTGGTGTGTCTGCATGTGTGTGATGCTTGCATGAGTGCCTGTGGGATGTATGGTGCTTATGTTTGCCTGACCTTCCCTTGTGTGGTGAGGTGTGTGCAGGCTGGTCTGATGGTGTGCTTGGGATAGGCAGAGGTACAGGGGATTGGGTCTAGGTGGAGGAAGTTGGAGGGGGGAGGCTAGACACAGGGACAATGGCTGCCATCAGTGCTGAGGCCAGAGTTTGAAAGGCTCGGTGAAGGGCCGCCTGACCAGAATGAATGCCCTCCAGGAATGCATTAGTTTGTTGCAACTGCCTTTCTACACCCTGGATGGCATTCAAAATGGTAGACTGCCCAACAGTGAGTGACCTGAGGAGGTCAATGGCCTCCTCACTGAGGGCAGCAGGGGTGACTGGGGCAGGGCCTGAGGTGCCTGGGGCGAAGGTGATGCCCACCCTCCTGGGTGAGCGGGCACGGGGCGAAGGCTGAGGGGCTGCTGGGAGAGCGGTGCTGGTAGGGGGGTGGCGGCTGTCCCTCTAGATGCGGGGGGCACAGATGTTGCCACCACCACAAGGGAGCTCCCATCAGAGGACGAGTCCGTGTCGCTGGTGTCAGCTCCTGTCCCCGCCGTGGAGCTCCCCTCGCCCTCCATCCCACTGGTGAATTCAGAGTCCGTAGTGCAGCTCCCTCGTGCTCCGGTGCCACTGCTCCTCCGCCTGATGATGCTAATGCACACAAGAACAGGGAATCCACAAAAAGGGGGGAGGAAACAGAATAAAGACATGTTGAGTGCATGCATTACCTCTACCGTTGGCGGACAAGACAGACACAGAAGCCCTCTGCACTACGCCGCGCACTTGGGCTCTACAGTGTAATTCCTGGGAAATGGCCTTCAGGGCTATGGACGACATCTGCACACATAGATGACACAGGGGCATGAATAGCTGTACTTGGCACTCTACAGAGGTGGGGTGGGGGGCCACAGGGCCATGCCTTACGGAGGGGCTAGCCTACGGAACTCGCCCTGGCCTAGGGAAACCCACAGCCCTCCTCCCCCACCCAGGCAACTCCACTGCGCGCAAAGTCAGCAGAATGAGAGTGTACTCACCCCCTTGTATCTGCTGTGATGCCCTCAAGCGCCCATCCAACTCCGGGTAGGCCACCGCCAGGATCCTGAACATCAGGGGGGTTATGGTGCGACGGGCACCCCTCCCACGTTGGAAGGCCATCCCCAGCTCCGCCGTCTTCTTGCTCCAGTGGCGAATGTCCTCCCATCTTTTCCGGCAGTGGGTGCTCTGTCTGTGGTAGACCCTCAGGGTCCGGACGTCCTTGGCGATGGCACGCCAAATATCTTTCTTCTGGTGGGCGCTGACCTACATGAAATGAACAGGGGAAGAAGAGAAGTCATTACCAACTGCACCGTCAAAGTGAGTGGCCCCCATCCCTACCCTTGCCATGTGGCACATGCACCCACCGTCTTTCATGCACGCAGAACCCTACCCCCTTCCTTCTTACATCCAGCCCTCTCCACCCAGGCATAGCCCATACAACATGCTCCCTGTGTACTTACCTGTTTGTCTGGAGGACCGTAGAGTAGCGTGTACTGGGGGAGGACCCCATCAACGAGCTTCTCCATCTCCTCCGATGTGAAGGCAGGGGCCCTTTCCCCAGACGCACGAGCCATTATCTCTTCCAGACTGAGGTCACAGCAGCACTTGCAGTGTAGGTCCTCTCCTTTTGAAGATCAGGTATTGAGTGATTCAACAGATAGAAAATGGCGGTCACGTCCACGGTGGTGCGTACCATCACCGCCGGCGTACATCTTCATTGGCTCCTGGGACCCATAGGGTCCAATGTTAACCAATGCAGCATTGCGCCGCGGTCTCCGACCGCCTACCGGGACGGTGTACAACACCAGCGCAGTTACCTCACATCCCATTGTCCCACTTTAGAGGTCAGGCAGCTGCCATTTCAGGGGCCCACATGTCCTAATTTCCAACTGCGTCACACATACCTAGGCCTAGTCTCAACACACATACAGGCCACCTTTTGTGTAGGATTGGTGTTCTGGGTAAACTGTGGGTAAGTACCTCTGAGTTGTTTGACTCTGTGGTCGTTGTTGTCCTTCATAGGCACCGTCCGCTGGGACATGTGAGGAGATGGCAGCATCCTCCGGTGTACCGACCGCTGGTGGACCTGTCGACAATGGAGGAAAGACATTTGATAATCACCTACAGGTTTGACCGTGCCACAATCCAGGAACTGTGTACCCAGTTGGAGCCAGACCTGATGTCAGCAATCCGCCATCCCACAGGAATCCCCCCCTCAAGTGCAGGTGCTCCATTTCCTTGCAAGTGGGTCTTTTCAAACAACTGTGACCATGGCATCAGGGATGTCCCAGCCTATGTTTTCCAACGTATTGTCCAGAGTGTTGTCTGCCCTGCTGAAATACATGCGGAGCTACATCGTTTTCCCTCAGGTGGAAGATTTGCCTACAGTGAAAGGTGACTTCTATGCCCTTCGACCTATCCCCAACATCATAGGTGCCATTGATGGGACCCATGTGGCTTTGGTCCCCCCCCCCACAGGAGTGAACAGGTGTACAGAAACCGGAAGAGTTATCATTCGATGAATGTACAGATGACATGTTTGGCAGACCAGTACATCTTCCATGTGAATGCCATGTTCCCTGGCTCAGTGCATAACGCCTACATCCTGCGGAATAGCAGCATCCCTTATGTGATGGGTCAACTCCAGAGGCACCGTGTGTGGCTATTAGGTGAGCCCCTGGAAGCAAGACAGTGGGAATGGCTGTCTGGGGTTATCCCTACAGGTTAGTGTGTGTCTAACAGTTGTCCCTTGCCATTTGCAGGTGACTCTGGTTACCCCAACCTGTCATGGCTACTGACCCCAGTGAGGAATCCCAGGACCAGGGCAGAGCAACGTTACAATGAGGCCCATTGGCTAACTAGGAGGGTGATCGAGCGGACCTTCGGCCTCCTGAAGGCCAGGTTCAGGTGCCTCCACATGACAGGTGGATCCCTATTCTACTCACCAAAGAAGGTGTGCCAGATCATTGTGGCCTGCTGTATGCTTCACAACTTGGCTTTGCGACGCCAGGTGCCTTTTCTGCAGGAGGATGGTCCAGATGGCGGTGGTGTGGCAGCTGTGGAGCCTGTGGACAGTGATGAGGATGAAGCAGAGGAAGAAGACATGCAAAACAGGGTCTCATTGATCCAGCAATATTTCCAGTGAAACACAGGTGAGAATACATTCCTGCCTACTGCATGTATTTTTACACTACTGCCTCGCTACTGTCTGTTGTTTTCACCCAGTGTATGGTCACTGAGTTGTCACTTTCCCTTACGGTTTCACAGATGTGGGTCCCAACGTGTGTCATCTGCTTAGATTCCTCATGGACTAGAGCTGTGTGACATAGATATGTTGACATTACTATTTCAAGAACATTTTGTCACTGTAATTGCAAATACACTATTTCTAAATCACAGACAGACTCCAGATCGTTTTGTGCTTTAGGTGTGTTTATTTAAATGCAAAATATTGGAGGTGGATGTTAAACGGTGAGGGGTGATGGCGGAGGAGTGTCCATGGCTGAGTCCAGTCTATTAGTCTCACAGGTGCATTGCCCATATGGGCATAGGAAGTGGAGCTGGGGCAGTTTAATTATGAACAGGGTGACAAAGTTGGACAGTGGGATGACAATCAGGGTGGTCTCATTTCTTGGCGGGGGTCTTGGCATCGTTCTCTGTCTTGTTCCTGGATCTCAGGGACCGTTTGCGGGGTGGTTCTCTGTCTGCAGGGGCTGGGGTGCTGGTGTGGTGGTCCTGTGGTGGGGCGTCCAGTCCACTAGCGCCGGCGGAGGTGGCGGGCAGTTCATCGTCCATGCTAGTGTCAGGGGCCCCTTGGAGTGCCACAGTGTCCCTCCTGGTGTTAAGTAGTTCCTTCAGCACCCCTACGATGGTGCCCAGGGTGGAGCTGATGGTTCTGAGTTCCTCCCTGAAGACCATATACTGTACCTCCTGCATGCGCTGTGTCTCCTGAAACTTGGCCAGTACCGTTGCCATCGTCTCCTGGGAGTAGTGGTATGCTCCCATGGTGGAGGAGAGGGCCTCGTGGAGAGTGGGTTTCCCTTGGCCTGTCCGCCCCCTGTCGCACAGCAGCCCTCCCAGTTCCCCAGTGTTCCTGGGCCTCCGTCCCCTGGACCGTGTGCCCACTGCCACTGCCCCCAGGTCCCTGTTGTTGTTGGGGTGGTGGGTTATCCTGGGATCCATGTAGTGGTGGACACACAGCTGATTGACGTGTCCTGGGGACGGAGGTATGGGCCCACTGGGAGGGTGCTGTGCTGGTGTTTCCAGAGGGGGGAAGTTCTGTGGTGGCCTGTGACTGGGTGAGGGGAACCGACTGTCCCGAGGTCCCCGATGGTCCGGGCTGGTCATCTAGATCCAGTTGGACAGAGGTGCTGTCATCACTGTGGGCCTCTTGTGTGGGTGGAGTGGACATGTCTGGACCCTCCTGTCTGGTGACGTTGGGTAGAGGTCCCGCAGTGGTGGAAAGGCATGATTATTGCTTCTGTGCGTGGCATGGTGCGCAATGGGTGGGTGACCGTGTACCCCAGTGCTGGCATTCCTGTTTGGGAGCTTGTGTGATGATGCTTTAGGGGGGTGTATGGGTATGTGCAGTGGGCATGTTTTAGTGATGGTTGTCCATGCTTTGTTGTTGCATGCAGGGCTTTGTGTTGGGATGTGTGGTTTGTGATATTGGCACATTTGTGAGGAGTTGGAGTGATAGGGGTGAGGGCGAGGGAGGGGGTATGTGATAGCATGCAGGTAGGGTGGGGGATGTAATAGTTTAGATTTGACTTACCAGAGTCCATTCCTCCACCAACTCCTGCAAAGCCCTCAGGATGCAGAATCGCTAAGACCTGCTCCTCCCATGTTGTTAGTTGTGGGGGCGGAGGTGGGGGTCCGCCGCCAGTCCGCTGAACCGCCAGGTGGTGTCTTGAAACCACGGAACGCACCTTCCCCCGTAGGTCGTTCCACCTTCTCCTGATGTCCTCCCGATTTCTTGGGTGCTGTCCCACGGCGTTGACCCTGTCCACTATTCTTCGTCATAGCTCCATCTTCCTTACAATTGAGGTGTGCTGCACCTGTGATGCAAATAGCTGTGGCTCTACCCGGACGATTTCCTCCACCATGACCCTGAGCTCCTTCTCCGAGAACCTGTGGTGTCTTTGCGGTTCCATGGGGTGGTATAGGTGATGTCTGGGGTGGTGTGTGTGGTGATGAGTGTGGTGATATGTAGTGGTGTGTTGTGTGAGGTGTGTGGAAGTTGTGGGGGTGATGGTGTTTTGTGCCTGTGGATGCTGTTGTACTTGCTGGTGGTGTCTCTCTCTGTGCTTCGTTCTCAATTTTTGTCATAGGGGTTTGTGGGTGATGTGGGTGTGTGTTTTATATAGTATTGGGTGTGTGGGAGTGGTGTGTGTATGTGCATCAGGTGTGTGTATTTCGAATTGTCCAATGTGGCTGTGTTTTGAGAGAGTGTGTGTATTTTGAGTGTGGCAGTGTGTACCGCCAATGGAATACCACGGTTGAAAGACCGCTGCGTGGATTCGTGTGTCGTGATAGTGTGGGCGTATTTCTGTTGGCGTGACGGTGTAGGTTTTGTAATCGCCAGTTTATCACTGACCTTTGGTGTGGCGGACTTGTGTAGGTGTCTGAATTTTGGCGGGTTCCGAGATGTGGGTCATAATAGCTGTGGCGGAATTCCGCTGCTGCAGCGGTGTGTTGGCGGTCTTCTGCACGGCGGTAAGCGCCTTTTACCGCCAATGTTGTAATGACCACCATAGTGTAGGAAAATTGTGCCAGCAATGGTTACAAACATCCTCACTAAATGCGGTTAAAGAACACCTCAGTCTCTTGTCTAATAATACTGACTTACAGGACTTCCTGTTAGGACCCAGAAAGCACAGAAGGAAGCGTTTCTTATATGAAGTATGTACCAAAATTTGGAAGCTTTCCCAACAAGAGACAGCTGCCCGGATAAGGCAAATAGACCAGGAAAATTTGAAAAAGGCATTAGCTGTTGTCGATAATGGGATCAACACCTTGTCCATCCAGATATACACTTTAAATAACATCGTCTCTTCTGCTATAGACATTATACAAACAGATATGTCTTCTTTATACCATGAGCAGAGTCAGCAAAGATCCATTATGCAGTTGGGTTGGACACTTCAAACACTGAAGGCGGGTCACGTTCCCTGGCAGCATGTCAGTGTGACGGAGATATTTTCTTCCTTTAATTTAACGCGACAACAACAACTAATGGCTAAGAAAGAAGCGACTTATGTCATGCTAAACATCGAGAAATTAGAAAAGTTGCCTTTTCCTGTGGCTGAAATACCATCTGCTGAGTGGCTAATACACGGGGTCATCAATCTGCCTATTTCCTCATTACAATTTACCTCTTGTTTAAAACACATTCCGGTAGGCAGATATGAAAGGCTGGGAGATAGTTACATCCATGAGGAGTGGGAGCTTCCCTTCTCATACAAATGTCTCAGTGGCATGAAAGAAGTCTTTCTTAATGATAGTGAATGAGAGACTTCAGTCAGCCATTAGATGGTTTGTAAACAGCTGTCCTTGCATGGGGCATGTAACACCTCGCTGCGAACTTGGCTTGTTATCTGAAGGAAGTTCCAGTCCCCTTGATTAGACCTACGTTCCAGGTGCTTTCAAATGGCAGCTACGTCCTTAGAAGGAAAGTTAGTACAAAAAAAAGTAGTCAGGCATACTAAAACTAAAAGAAAAATTATTAAAAATGAGGAGAGGTGAAAATTAGCGAAGTAATAATAAAATAACAGGAAGACTTACTGGCGCCAGCAGATCCACCAGCATCAGCAGTGTTGGTGGTAGAGGCACACTCGGGTTCTCCTGGACCTGTCACTGATGTTGCCCTCTTCTTCCCCTTGGGTGCTGAGGTAAGAAATAAAGAAGATTAAAATAAATAGTGGAACAGTTAATCTTCCAAAAAATATTTTGACAAACAGAGGCTAAAATGGTAATTTTGTACTTTTCTAAATCAGATTACCTAGTGTGATGGACTCAACTCGGATTGACCTCTAACTTTTACTTTCCTACATCTAAGCCCTACTTTAAATTTTCTAAATTACGGGCCGTATTATTTACAAACTCTTGACGCAGAGAAGCGTTGCAAGACTTCTTGTGGTGATGTCCTGCATCAAAAGACAAGGACAGGAATGTGCTGTATCTACAACAGATATGGTGCATTCCTGTCCTTTTCCCCTGCGTTGGCCATGGTGCACAATGAGATGCCATTAGCTAATGCAGACACCCCTGCACAATGAAAAAAAAGGAGTTCTCCTTTCCTATGTATGCTGCAAATTGCATACACAAACACAAAGACACACACTGATAAAATAAAGGAACATGTGGGGTAGATAATTTAGAAAAGGGTGAGATGGTAAAGATCAAGAGTGGATGAACAAAATAGGCCTATCACCATGCATAGAGACAGAAAATACAAAATGGCCGCCCATGCAAACCACGTGGTGCAGTTTGCACGATATTTGCAATGTGAGAATGCAAATCGTGCTCCCAAACTTGAAATACACATCGTTTTTTTAACCACTTCACCTACTCCGCAACCCTCCCCAAAGCTGGTCCCAGGATACTTGCTTTCAGTCCAGGGAGGATCTGGTTTGGCAGTTTGGGCTGGACTGTTCCAATGGGGAGTAGGGTTAAGACTGATTTGCATATGGCTGGGTCTAAACTGGAATGGCGTGGTGAGCAAAAAAATAAAGGATTTAAGCCCAGATCTATGGCTAGGGGTGAATTTTTGACATTGTTTAGCATTCCATCCATCACCCGGTTCTTTTTGAAACTTTCTAAAAGGAGTATTTTCAAAATTGTAATAAAAAAATCTGACCTTATCATTAAAGAGGATTTTTCATTAAAATTTCTTGGATGACAAACATGAACTGGCTACCTGGTCCCAATCAAACATTAGCACTTATTAAATGTAATAAGGCAACCAATGTTTTCCTATGGGACAGGTTGGTTGGTTCCAACAAAATAGATCATTACAGTTCTATCTTCCTCTGTCATTCACTTTAGAAATGTTGTCGGTTATTAGAAAAGCCAGGCAGACAATTCAACTGCAAATGTTTTGTAATGGAAGGGCAGAGCTAGGTCACTAAAGTGCAATATAGGGGTGGAATACTTTGGTCAATCTAGAAGAGCCTAGGGCAAGGTCTTAGTTGGCAAATGAAATGGACATGAGCAAGGCAAAGAAAACCTTCACAAACATGTGTAGGAAAGCTGACTTGGCATGCAATCTTGTCGGTAGAGCACCTGTCCTAACAATCTGTCCTGTTAGTATTACGTACCAGTCTGCAAGATATATAAGGGGAGAAGGGAAAGCTAAGCTTAGCAACCAAGCCTAGGAAAGCTAATACAGACAAGAGGAATTCAGAGAGAAGTAGGGAAACATGAAAAATAGATAAATGCAGGGATAACTACAATTTGTCACTACTTACTCGTTGTTTGTGCCTGGAGTCCGCTGGACGTGTGGCGAGGTTCTTGTTCTTGCAGGTTCTGCCTTGACCCAGATAGGGGTGACTCTTTCTGGTAGCCACGGTGCTGCAGGTGATGGGAACGCCAAGGGCAGTCCGTGTCCTTCAGAAGGAATGCCAGTGGGAAAAAAAAACTTAAAAAAGGGAAAAAAACTCAAAAAGGACCTCCTGAAATAAGAGCAAAGGATCAATAATTTCAGAACGCAAGGCAAAATGAACAGGAAAAAACTGGAACAAGAGCGGAATCAGTATCTAATGCAAAGGAAAAGGAGTGAAGATCACCATCCAAAAGGAAGTGTTGCAGCGCAAGAAGAAAAGGAATCACAGCCCTTAAATACCCAGAGAACAGGAAGCGACCGATAGGAAGTAAAAGGACACCATATTGGATAGGGAACAATACACAGAAGGCAATAGACAAGGCACCATTGTGAATAGGGAACCAAAGTATGCTGGGAAAGAGAGGGGAATCATGGGTAAAGGAAAACCTAAAAATGGAGTGAGAATGAGGGCGACAGCAAAAGAAAGGGAGCAAAACAGAAGGTAAGTGGGGGGAAATGCAGGAGTCAATGGGGGAGCGCGTGTCAGTACAGAAGCGGGGCCCCATGCCTAATTTGGGGCTTCGATTAAGATAGGAAAGGCTGGGGGCGCAGCGCGTTCTACCACTGCACGCCGTGTCCCGAGCTGCATGTTCGGCTCACGCAGCGTGCCGCTGTGTGACACAATTTGTTTAACAAAGCTTACATAGAATGAAAGTTAGTACAAAAAAAAGTAGTCAGGCATACTAAAACTAAAAGAAAAATTATTCAAAATGAGGAGAGGTGAAAATTAGGGAAATAATAATAAAATAACAGGAAGACTTACTGGGGCCAGCAGATCCACCAGCATCAACACTTGTGGTGGTACAGGCACACTCGTCTCTTCCTGGACCTGCAGCCGATGTTGCCCTCTTCTTCCCCTTGGGTGCTGAGGTAAGAAATAAAGAAGATTAAAAAAAATAGTGGTACAGTTAATCTTCCAAAAAATAGTTTGCCAAACAGAGGCTAACATGGTAATTTTGTACTTTTCTAAATCAGATTACCTAGTGTGATGGACTCCACTCGAAATTGACCTATAACTTTTACTTTCCTACATCTAAGCCCTACTCCAAATTTTCGAAATTGCGGCCCATATTATTTACAAACTTTTGACACAGAACAGCGTTGCAAGCCTTCTTGCGGCGATGTCCTGCATCAAAAGACAAGGGCAGGAATGTGCTGTATCTACAAGATATATGGCGCATTCCTGTCCCTTTCCCCTGCGTTGGCCGTAGTGCACAATGAGATGCCATTAGCTAATGCAGGCATCCTTGCACAATGCTGCAACGATGGCTGCGTTGAGAGGATGATTTTTTTTGGGCAGGAAGGGACACCTTCCGGCAAAAAAACAAAAACAAAAAAAAAGAGTTTTCCTTTCCTATGTATGCTGCAAATTGCATAAACAAACACAAAGACACCCACTGATAAAATAAAGGAAAATGTGGGGTGGATAATTTAGAAAAGTGTGAGATGGTAAAGATCAAGAGTAGATGAACAAAATAGGCCTATCACCATGCATGGAGACAGAAAAAGCAAAATGGCCGCCCATGAAAACCACGTGGTGCAGTTTGCATGATATTTGCAATGTGAGAATGCAAATCGTGCTCCCAAACTTGAAATACACATCGTTTTTTAAGCACTTCGCCTACACCGCAACCCTCCCAAAGCTGGTCCCAGGATACTTGCTTTCAGTCCAGGGAGGATCTGGTTTGGCAGTTTGGGCTGCACTGTTCCCATGGGGAGTAGGGTTACGACTGATTTGCATATGGTGGGGTCTAAACTGGAATGGCGTGGTGAGCAAAACTTTTTGGGATTTGAGCCCAGATCTACAGGTAGGGGTGAATTTTTGACATTGTTTAGCATTACGTCCATCACCGGTTCTTTTTGAAACTTTCTAAAAGTTTCATTTACAGAATTGCAATTAAAAAATCTGACCTTATCATTAAAGAGTATTTTTCTTTAAAATTTCTTGGATAACAAACATGAACTGGCTACCTGGTCCCAATCAAAAGTTAGCACTTATTAATTGTAATAAGGCAACCCAATGTTTTCCTATGGGGCATGTTGGCCTCACAGCAGGGAAAGACAAATTTAGGAGTTTTTCAATACTAGGACATTTAAATCTTGAAAATGCATGTCCAAACCTTTAATTACAATGCACCCTGCCATTAGGCTCACTAGGGACTACCTTAAGGGTAATATATGCAATAAAAGGGAAGTTAAGGCTTGGCAAGGGGGTTATATCACCAAGTAGAATTGGCAGTTTGAAACTGCATTCAGGCTGCAATGGCAAGCCTGGAACAGGTTTTCAAGGTTCTCTTAAGTGGGTGGCACAATAAGTGCTGCAGGCACACTAGTATAATTTCATTTACAGGTCCTGGTTACATGTTACACCACTCTACAAGGGACATATAAGTAAATTAAATGTGCCAATCAGGTGTAAGCGAATTAAAACATGTTTAGGGAGGTAAGCACAAGCACGTTAGCACTGGTTAGCAGTGGTAAAGTGCACAGAGTCCTAAGGCAACATAACACATTTTAGCACAAAAATAAAGGTAAGTAGGCAAGAAGTTTAGAGGAAGACCACCCTATGTTTGACATTAGACCTCTGGAAGTCTACCAAATGTTTAATTTCGAATGTTCTAGACTTTCTGGAGCAATTCTTGAAAGTCGCCGGACCCTCAGGGACCACGCTTAGGGGCTCCAACAGATGCCATAAGATGGGTCCAGTCCCACTCCAGTTTCTACTGGTCATCTTCACTGGAGGCCAGGTAACTGACCTTTGGAATATACTTTCAAATCTAAGGAACAAGAGAGAGCCGGTCCAGCAACACATAGGTAATAGACAGTCATCAAGTCTTCTTGTATTTTTCCAAGGGTCTAAAAAGTGTTCTGATTAGCTGTGGGTGAAGTGTTACTTTTGTAAGGTTTACTATCCAGTGGGTGTGGGTGTCTCCTAGACCATCTCTAAAAAATGTCCACAGGGGCAATCCTTCCCACTATTGCAGCATCTATTTTCCACTTACTCAAAAAAATAACTGTAGGAAAGTACCATCTTGCCTGGCATGTTACCCCCATTTTTCACTGTATATATGTTGTTTTAGTTGTATGTGTCACTGGGACCCTGGTAACCCAGGGCCCCAGTGCTCATAAGTGTGCCTGAATGTGTTACCTGTGTAGTGACTAACTGTCTCACTGAGGCTCTGCTAATCAGAACCTCAGTGGTTATGCTCTCTCATTTCTTTCCAAATTGTCACTGACAGGCTAGTGACCATTTTACCAATTTACATTGGCTTACTGGAACACCCTTATAATTCCCTAGTATATGGTACTGAGGTACCCAGGGTATTGGGGTTCCAGGAGATCCCTATGGGCTGCAGCATTTCTTTTGCCACCCATAGGGAGCTCTGACAATTCTTACACAGGCCTGCCACTGCAGCCTGAGTGAAATAACGTCCACGTTATTTCACAGCCATTTTACACTGCACTTAAGTAACTTATAAGTCACCTATATGTCTAACATTTACCTGGTAAAGGTTAGGTGCAAAGTTACTTAGTGTGAAGGCACCCTGGCACTAGCCAAGGTGCCCCCACATTGTTCAGAGCCAATTCACTGAACTTTGTGAGTGCGGGGACACCATTACACGCATGCACTACATATAGGTCACTACCTATATGTGGCTTCACCATGGTAACTCCGAATATGGCCATGTAACATGTCTATGATCATGGAATTGCCCCCTCTATGCCATCCTGGCATTGTTGGTACAATTCCATGATCCCAGTGGTCTGTAGCACAGACCCTGGTACTGCCAGACTGCCCTTCCTGGGGTTTCACTGCAGCTGCTGCTGCTGCCAACCCCTCAGACAGGCAGCTGCCCTCCTGGGGTCCAGCCAGGCCTGGCCCAGGATGGCAGAACAAAGAACTTCCTCTGAGAGAGGGTGTGACACCCTCTCCCTTTGGAAAATGGTGTGAAGGCAGGGGAGGAGTAGCCTCCCGCAGCCTCTGGAAATGCTTTGTTGGGCACAGATGTGCCCAATTCTGCATAAGCCAGTCTACACCGGTTCAGGGACCCCTTAGCCCCTGCTCTGGCGCGAAACTGGACAAAGGAAAGGGGAGTGACCACTCCCCTGACCTGCACCTCCCCTGGGAGGTGTCCAGAGCTCCTCCAGTGTGCTCCAGACCTCTGCCATCTTGGAAACAGAGGTGCTGCTGGCACACTGGACTGCTCTGAGTGGCCAGTGCCACCAGGTGACGTCAGAGACTCCTGCTGATAGGCTCCTTCAGGTGTTAGTAGCCTTTCCTCTCTCCTAGGTAGCCAAACCCTCTTTTCTGGCTATTTAGGGTCTCTGTCTCTGGGGAAACTTTAGATAACGAATGCATGAGCTCAGCCGAGTTCCTCTGCATCTCTCTCTTCACCTTCTGATAAGGAAACGACCGCTGACCGCGCTGGAAGCCTGCAAACCTGCAACATAGTAGCAAAGACGACTACTGCAACTCTGTAACGCTGATCCTGCCGCCTTCTCAACTGTTTTCCTGCTTGTGCATGCTGTGGGGGTAGCCTGCCTCCTCTCTGCACCAGAAGCTCTGAAGAAATCTCCCGTGGGTCGACGGAATCTTCCCCCTGCAACCGCAGGCACCAAAAAGCTGCATTACCGGTCCCTTGGGTCTCCTCTCAGCACGACAAGCGAGGTCCCTCGAATCCAGCGACGCTGTCCAAGTGACCCCCACAGTCCAGTGACTCTTCAGCCCCAGTTTGGTGGAGGTAAGTCCTTGCCTCACCTCGCTGGGCTGCATTGCTGGGAACCGCGACTTTGCAGCTGCTCCGGCCCCTGTGCACTTCCGGCGGAAATCCTTCGTGCACAGCTAAGCCTGGGTCCACGGCACTCTGACCTGCATTGCACGACTTTCTAAGTTGGTCTCCGGCGACGTGGGACTCCTTTGTGCAACTTCGGCGAGCACTGTTTCACGCATCATCGTAGTGCCTGTTTCTGGCACTTTTCCGGGTGCTACCTGCTTCAGTGAGGGCTCTTTGTCTTGCTCGACATCCCCTCTCTCTGCAGGTCCAATTTGCGACCTCCTGGTCCCTCCTGGGCCCCAGCAGCGTCCAAAAACGCAAAGCGCACGATTTGCGTGTAGCAAGGCTTGTTGGCGTCCTTCCGGCGGGAAAACACTTCTGCACGACTCTCCAAGGCGAGTGGGATCCGTCCACCAAAGGGGAAGTCTCTAGCCCTTTTCGTTCCTGCAGAAACCTCAGCTTCTTCTGTCCAGTCGAAGCTTCTTTGCACCCGCAGCTGGCATTTCCTGGGCATCTGCCCATCTCTGACTTGCTTGTGACTTTTGGACTTGGTCCCCTTGTTCCACAGGTATCCTAGATTGGAAATCCACAGTTGTTGCATTGCTGGTTTGTGTCTTTCCTGCATTATTCCTCTAACACGACTCTTTTGTCCTTAGGGGAACTTTAGTGCACTTTGCACTCACTTTTCAGGGTCTTGGGGAGGGTTATTTTTCTAACTCTCACTATTTTCTAATAGTCCCAGCGACCCTCTACAAGGTCACATAGGTTTGGGGTCCATTCGTGGTTCGCATTCCACTTTTGGAGTATATGGTTTGTGTTGCCCCTATCCCTATGTTTCCCCATTGCATCCTATTGTAACTATACATTGTTTGCACTGTTTTCTAAGACTATACTGCATATTTTTGCTATTGTGTATATATATCTTGTGTATATTTCCTATCCTCTCACTGAGGGTACACTCTAAGATACTTTGGCATATTGTCATAAAAATAAAGTACCTTTATTTTTAGTATAAATGTGTATTGTGTTTTCTTATGATATTGTGCATATGACACTAAGTGGTACTGTAGTAGCTTCACACGTCTCCTAGTTCAGCCTAAGCTGCTCTGCTAAGCTACCATTATCTATCAGCCTAAGCTGCTAGACACCCTATACACTAATAAGGGATAACTGGGCCTGGTGCAAGGTGCAAGGTGCAAGTACCCCTGGTACTCACTACAAGCCAGTCCAGCCTCCTACAATAACACAGTACACAAATCCACCACAGCAGCATCCTTCTGCCCTTGAAGGTTTTAGGTGTCCCAGTAAGGAATGTGTTTATGGAAATTAGCAATCCCCTCCTCACAACCCTACCAAACTCTTTCTAGGACCACATCTTCCCCCACTAGTCTTGTGTTACGCTGACTACAAATGGCCCAGGGTACAAAGATATCTCTCTTCACCAGGTCTACCATTGCACTTTTTAAAAGTATTTCTTTATCAAAAAATCTTGTGTGAAACATAGCATTGATACTTATTAGTGCAGTTATCCATTCCCCGTAACATTTAATAAACAATTGCATGCTGTGTAAGAAGCATTCTCGGCATTGGGGTGTACATCATGAATTTGAAGCCAATATTTTGGGGATCAGGGAACCTGGGTGTGATATCTTTTACAATCTATACAAACAAACATAATCAATGGCATGGAGTCCTATGTGTTTTAGTGGGGTCGTAAATGCGTATGTAGGAATGAGGCAAAATTAGTAAAGTCAGTGGGTGACAGGGGGTGGAGCCGGTTCAGTGAGTCTACAGAGTATGAGTGTGAATGAGGTAAATAGCAGTGGTGAACCATTGTTGTCTATTTATTATATTGAAACAACAGAGTCAAGCCCAGAGGCACACAGAAGCCCCTGCCTGGAAGGGAGTTAAGAAGAGAGAGAGAGATTGTATGAGCCTTACCAGTGGTATGAGAGACCTGCTAATGGTCTATAGTGGCCTATCATTGGACTTGGCCCCCACCCTCTCTAAATAGTTGTGCCAGTTTTGCGGTGCAGCTGGGATCGAACGGCGGGTCCACACGTACACACCACATGTTGTTCTGCTAGGATTCCAGTGCGCAGATCCGAGAGCCACCTTCAACTAGGTGGAGACATAGATGATTTCCAGCATGTCTATTCTTCTTTTCACCAGCACATAAGCAAGATCTAAAAATGTGTAAACCGGCTTGTGTGAAGCCATGCGGGGACAATGCCTAAGATGCAATGTATGCCTTCCCTAAGGAGGGGAGTGCCTGTGGTCTCCAAAATGGAGTCCACAACCTTATCCCAATAGGGTGTAAGCTGGGGGCAGCACCACACCATATAGGCATAGTCAGTGAGAGCCATTCAGTACTGAGGGCAAGCATTGGTGACTCCCGGGGACATTAGCACCAAGTGTTCTGGAGTAAGGTATGAATGGTGTAAATAATTAAACTGCGTATATTCCAGTCTGGCATTCATGGAAATCAGTTTTGGTATCTTAAAGCACTGTGTTCATTGTTTCTCCGTCAGTGTGAAATTAAGAGTGGTGTCCCAATATGTCCATAGAGATTGAAGGGGAGCTTCACTAGCCATTCATATAGCATTGTAAAGATGTGTAACAGCTTTAAGGGCACCGCCATGTGTTAGTAGTGTTTGTAGGAGGCTTCAGGTTCATCAGGCGTTTTGCACCAGATTGTGCGCAGGTAACACATGACAGTGGCATAGATAAGGAAAGAGCCCTGTGGGATACCATAATCATCTACCAGACTTTCAAAGGTACTGAGGATCTTGTCTGTGAACAAGTTGCCCCAATCAGTAAGCCCTGCTTCAGACCATGTAACCGCGTCTGGTCGCATTTACAGGACATGGCACCCTGGTAGTGCCCAAAAGGATAATTCAGGTGCATAAGGGAGACAGTTGTGTCCAGTAGTCACGTAGGTAGTCCAACAGTTCTTAGCCACGCGGACTAGTGGGTACCACCTTCTCAGAGCCCAGTAGCCATCCCAGTACCTGAAGCAGTGTTGCCCTTTCAAACTAATGCCCTAGGCCTACCCTGTTTATATATGCAAGCCATCAGATGGGCCATTGTAGGTGGGTTGCCGCATAGTACTGTTCATAATCTTGGGCACCCAACAAACCTCTATCCAAGGAAGCATACAATTTAGCAAGCACCACTTGTCGCCTATTTTTGCCTTATATTTATGCTATCAGGTGTGCCCGCATGTCTTCAAATACCATGTTGGGTAACAGCAATGGGAGGGCAGAAAAAAAATAACAATTTGGGGTGATTTAGCATTTTTTGAGACAGCTACTCTCCCTGTCGGGAAAAGTGGTAGGGACGTCCAGAATGGCAGGGAAAACCTTGCACTTGCAATAGTCCTGCTGATATTATCCTCTATCAGATCACTGTACGAGTGATATAAACCCAGTTAATTAATACAGTTATAGGACCAGGGGAGTGGAGTGTTTGGGAGTTCTCAGTGAAGGCTGACAGCAGAAACAACTGGGATTTGTTCTAGTTCACCCTCAGACCTGAAAATGAAAATAACTGCTGCAATAGTTCCACAAGGCAAGGAATAACTGTGGTGTTGTCCCATAGGTGTTCTAATGTGTCACTCACATACAATGAAATAATATGCCAGCTACCCCAGTCTTGATTTCCCCATTTGGAGGCACAGGCAAAGGTTCCAATTGCAAGTGCAACAGTTATCAGAAACAAGGGGCAACCCTGTAGGGTGCTGTGTCCTTTAGTGAATGGGTCACATATGACATGTCCTGTCCTTACATAGTCTAGAGGCATATTGTAGAGCAGGGCAATCCATTGAAGGAACTCGGGCCCCATTCCAAGCCTTGTGACGACAGCCCTCAGATATTCCCAACCAGCAGTGTCAACCCCTTTCTAAATGTCCAGAGATGTATCCCCGGGGCTGGTGCCAGTAGATCATGCCAAGTCCATCAGCATGAATAGACAGCACAGATTTATGAAGATTTTCCTTCCGGGCATAAATTCATTTGATAGGGTGTACTATGAATTGAGCTATTGGGACCAGATAATTAGCCAGTATCTTCCCTAGAATCTTGTAGTAAGTATTCAATAAAGAGAGGGAACAGTGAGACCCAATAAATAGGGACACCCTATGAGGTTTTGGCAATACTATCAGGACTGTCTCCGGAAGGGTAGCTGGAAGCGTACCTGTGTCAAAGGTGGAATTGTATATCTTTTTTAAATGTGGGGCAAGTTTGGATTGAAAGGTGGTCTAAAACTCCACAAGCCAGCAATCCCCTCAGGGGATCTCGCAACAGACCATCTTTTTTAATCACATCTATGATTTCTGTCACCAACAAGGATTCTTGAAGGTCTGCCCGTTGAGACAACTGAAGGTGCGGTAGTTACAAAGTGTTGAGAAATGAACGCATTTGGGCATTATCAATGGGAGGCAGAGCTGTGTAATATTTGGCATAGTAGAAGCTAAAAGCAGAACTGATGGCCTCCTGTGTGCTAAGTATAGACAATACCAAAAAATAAGTATGCATTTCCTATTGGAAAAAGAAAATTAGATCCTGACCAGGTGCAGAGTATTGTGATGTCTAAAAGGGTGAGTTGATTGGTGCAAGTGAGGTTAAAAATATCTGAGAGTTGTCTCTAATTTATTTACTATCCAGGACCGTATTTGCACTAGCACATACAGTAACACAGTGAAAAAAAACACAAAAGGACTCCCCACTAGTCTGGCAAAATACAATGAAAATGAGACGCTGACCAGGTCAAGCTATTCCCAAACTAGCAAACCAAGGGGTCTGCCCGTTCAGGAGAAAAAGCCCTCACACACCCCGTAGGGGGTCATGCTTCATCATTGTGAAGCTCCTTGTTGGGCTAGCTCAGCAATGCACAATGGGCCTCCTAAGAGGGCTCTTTGCCAGAGATCTTTTTGATTGCCGATGTGAAGGGTGAGGTGCAAAGAGTACTGTGATGTCTAAAAGGGTGAGTTGATTGGTACAAGTGAGGTTAAAATAACTAAGAGTTGACCCTAATGTATTTATTGTCCAGGGCCGTATTTGCACTAGTACATACAGTAACACAGAGAAAAAAAACACAAAACGACTCCACACCTGTTTAGCAAAATAGCTAATATTTATCTAAATCAAAGAAGACCAAAGTGATAGAAATCCAACATACATAAGTAAAGATATCATTTTTTTTTTAAAAAGGAGCTGTAATCCATAAGAATCAAAGGATGTGTTTTTTAATCACAAAGTACCTGGTATGCGTCAAAAATAAAGCAACACTGGTGAACGTGTATCAGTTCTTTCTTCGCCTGTAAGTGATGAGTCAATACTTTCCTAGCACAGAAGGGATGTGTCAGTTTCCAGACAAGCAGGTTTGGGTCTGTGCAGTGAAGTTGAAGATTTTGATGCCCAAGGACAATCCATGGAAAACCCGATGAGTCAATTTCACTGGCACTGTGTTGACTTTTATGGGCTCTTAATTGCATTTGTGACCTTTTGTAACTTAGACACACATTTCCTTGCCTTCTTCTATCTTGCCACCTACAGGCCGCTATGGCAATATGCTTCCTATGGGCAACTCAGACTTGTTACTATCTTTCTAGTAATCAGGGCTTTATTCTCAATTGTTTTTGCACATTTAAATGAAATGGTGTGAAGCTGGAGGAGATGTGGACATAGGAAAAGGTGGTGCATCTACTATAAGGTTGGCCTCTTATTGAATACTATTATATACCTTCACTGAACATCTTGCGGGTGCTAAAGTTCATTGGTAACCAACGCAAGTACTTCTAACTCTTCCCAGCTTCACAGGGAACCTGCTGCATAGTCCTAGGACAGACTGGTGACTTCCTGGCATTTTCTGGCTAAATGGGGTGCTTCAAGGATCCTGACCTGTGCTGCATGATACAGGTGGGTCTGGATGTTGGCCATGATGAAGGTGACCAACAAGATAATGGCTCTCAAGATATGTATTTAGTGATTTAGCTACTAGTGGTACAATTCATCTTTAGAATTTCGGGGTATCATCTGCACAACATGACTGAGAGTGTCACACCTCATGGGAGAAGCAGTGGGACCTAAGACACAATAATGGTATGGTTGTAGGAACTTGGAGGTCTGTTGCTCAAAGGCGAGGGTTTGTGAAAGTATATGAATAGACTCTCTATTCACTCTGAGGGTCTTAGAATACATTTGATTTTACTTGTTTCTGTTCTGTCATATGCAAACTAATTTGCTAGAATCTCAATACCGTTGAATTACCAACACATGCTGGAGATAAAGGCACTTATTTTGGACGTTGCAGACCTCTTATACTTGAAAGCCGAATCAATGTCTTTGAAAAGGTAATTTGTGATGACATTCAAGAATCTATAATTAGTGGGATTTTAGGTTTGCTAACGGAACTTGCACTTATGGATATTCCACCAGTCACATATTCTCAGTGGAAGCTAATGCATAGGGCATGGCCTGTGGCACCGACCCAGTTAGGCAGGTGATTCTGATACATTGTCTGGCCTATAACCATATGCAATTCAGTCCCACTGTTTACTCAGCATGATCTTTGCTCTTCTATAGTTGCAGTGTCTAAAGGAAAAATCTAAAGTGCAGATCCTGAATCTGCTCATAAAATCCACAAATCATTGGAAGTATCTAAGAATCCTGCAGCAAAAAACACAGACTTTTCTAGAACTATCTGCCCTGCTGATATCTTTTGTGGGATGAGAAGATTTTATCCCTCTTCCTAACAGGCCAGAGCACTTTATTTCAGGATGTAGGCATTGTTGCCTAACATCCCGTTATGATCTCCTTGTGCCAGCTGAAACTGGTAGAAATCATGGTGTGGCTAGTTCAGTGGACTTGGAGCAGGTTATGCATTCAGCTTCTGTGTCATTCACCAGAATATGAGCTAGTGCAAAATCTGACTGAAGGCCAGTCAGTTCATCCATTTCCACTGCTCATGCCTGTAGGGTATGCACAGAGAAAATATCAATATAGAAGCCAGATGCAGTGCATCACCAAAAACAATTGAAACAAAATGTTAAAAGTAAGTTATGGCTAGCTTAGCTCATAAGGATACTATTTGTTTATAAACAGATACTGATTTGTTTACTGAAAAATGTCAAAATTAAGTTATGGTACTATGTTCAGTCACTAAACCACTGTAATTCACAGAATTTCAACTATTGTTGTTAGAATATAACTATAGATTGCCCCCATTGCACTACAGTTGACCTCACACATAAACGTGTACAATATGACCCTAGCAGTCTACTGGCCACATTATGAGTATGGTGGTTTGGCCTCTGCCAACCGGCCACATCCCCACTCAGACTGCCAATGTGGTTGAACCTGCCAGGCTGGAGATCAGCTTCTCTGACTCAGTGGTCCAATGAAGGCCGCCAGTGGTATTTTGAGCCAACTTTCCACTACGGTTTCTGCGGCGGTAGCACTGCCACGAAAACACTGGCAGAAAGGCTACCAGTGACAGGGAATTTCTTCCCTGTCACCGGCAGATGACTCCTGCACCCCCCCCAGCCAGCACAATAGCCCCCCACCCACTCCATACCAGAACGTCCCACCCTCCTTGAGGTAGAGCACCCACCTCGCCCCTCTTCTCGCTTGCAGGCACACACACAGACACCCACATGCACCACGCATACACTCATTCACCAAAACTGACTTACACACATTAACTCACATGCATCCATACATGCATTCACTGCAACACTCATACATGCTTTCATTTCAACATTCATACATACATTCACTTAAACATTCATACTCGTATTCAACCAGAGATGCACATACCCATACAAACACCCATACACACATGCAGACAAACATGCATACACACAGGCAGACAAACACCCACTCACTCAGGAACACACAACACCCCCCCACGCTACCACCCCCCCTCCCCTGTCAGACACCCGACTTACCTTATCTGGTGAGGAGGTCATCCGGCAGGAAAAGGGATCAGGTGCTTCCACCGCCAGCAGCGCCCCACCATCAGGACACCACCAGGCTGTATTACAGGTCGCAATACGGCTAGTGAAATCCATCTTGTGGGGCAGGGCCAGTAGTGGAACCATCCATGGGCCCCTGCATGCCAGCACAACTACTGCAGTATTTCCACCCAATATGTGGCAGAAATCCTGCAGTAACCGTAATATGGTGGGTGGAAGACTGGCTGACTTCTGGTGCCCTTGGCTTTGGCGGTCTTTCAAAAAGACTGTCAAAGTCATAATGAGGGCCAAAGTCGCAGATAACATCAAAAGTGTATGTCATTTAAGATCACAACCAAAATGTGCACACCCTCGATGTAAGAGATAGCATCATAAATTGCATACATGATCTCACTAGTGACATGACATATTGCACTGACATTAATATTATGAATGTCACATCTATAGCTACAAATGCAAGAAGAACAGTTGATGGATGGAATGCAGAACAAATCAAACATTCACCACCAGTTACAGATCTGGGTTCAATCCATCATTTCTTTGCTGGCCAAGACATTCCAGTTTGGGCCCAGCCATATGCAAATCAGCCTTGACCCTGTTCCTCATGGGAACTACCAGGCCAGGTCCTCCCTCGACTGGAAACAAGCATGCCAGGTCTAACGGGATATATATATATATATATATATATATATATATATATATATATATATATATGTGTGTATGTATATATATGTATATATATACTGTAATATATATATATATATATATATATATATATATATATATATATATATATATATAAGCACATACACACACATATATCACCCAACCCAGCAACTCCTCAGGTGATGGGGTACCTGGGGCCTCTTAGAGGCTTGTGGAGGGAGGCCATATGCCCACTTCACTTATTACCAAAACAGACCCAGGTCATGTGCTCCCTGGTGCCTCATAGAGGGTCGGGAAGGGGAGCCACATGGCTTCTTCCCAAAATAAAGCAATGTCCCACCCTCTGGCCCTGGCCCACCCCACACTTTAATAAAGTATGGGAGCCTGCACTGCCCCCTTAGATTAGATTTGTGATTTTTTTTTTACCTTACCTTGGTCCTGCAGATCCTTCTGAGGTGTCAGGATTCATACATCTGGTATGATTTATGAATCCTGAAAATAATTTAAAAAAATGTAATTAGCACACTACATCTGTAGTTGGCACGCACCCATTCAAGAGGGGTTTGCCTCCACCAGAGGTTGAGCACAGGGCCACAGACAACCTTAAGTCATGAGTAAAAATCAGTGGACTAGAATATGATGCTCAAAGTAATTACCAGTAGTTGAGGTTAATGCAAGCATTACATTGGTTGTCTTGCTTAGTCGTTAGAACAGATCTAACTGCTGTTTTTCCTACATTGTTGGTGATTGTCCTTCTGGTTCTTGTCCTTGCAACGGTGACAGCTTTTCTCGCTGTTGTAGTTCCCTCTCGTGTGGGAGCTTTTATTTTTGTTGTTATTTTTTTTTTGGTACAATTGCGGTTGCTACAGTAGTCTTAAATTTTCTGGCAACTGTTGTTGTTCTTGTCTGCCATGCTATCAAGTGTAATGCCTGCTGGGTCATCACTTTGATAATTGAAGTTGCTGTAGCTGTGGTCACTGCAGCTATTGCTGATTTTGTCACTGTGGCTGTAGAAAATGTGGTTGGTGCTGTGGTCCATCTTGATATTACAGTTGTGTCTTCCACTGCTGTGGTTTCTCCTGTTATTACAATTATGGTTTCTGCTGTAGCAGCCATTAATACAGATGTGGTTGTGGATTCTGTCCTTGTTGCAGTGGCATATTTTGCTGCTTTGGTTCATATGGTTGGGATGGAAATGTTTGCCATACCTGTGGTTTCCGCTGTACTTGCAACTATTGTTCCTTCTGTTATTGCAGTAGTGGTGGTGCTTGTTTTTACAGTTGTTGTTGCTTGCTGTGGTAGAGGCTACCATCACTGCTACTGTTGCTGCTGAGTGGCAGCTCTGGCTGATTCTTTGGTTCCTACTGCAGTTAAAGCATTAGTCACTGCTCTGGTTGTTGATGTGGTGGTAGCTTTGGTCACACTATGGTCATTTATGTTATTATAACTACCTGCTATGCTTGCAGCTGTTGATGCTCCTGTGCAGGTGGCTGTTGTGGCATCTGTGATTACAACATTGATCACTATTGTTGCTCCTGTCTTGCAGGCAGCTCTTGTAATAGGTTATGTTATTTATGTTATGGTAATTTGTATGGTGCAACTAATTACCCCTGAGGGTATTCAGGAACTTGACCAAGGTTGTAAGCATGTGGTCCCCATGAAGCTATTCAAAGAGACAGGCCTTAAGCTGCTTTCGGAGCTCAAGAAGTGAGGAGGAGGCTCTGATGTCTTGAAGGAGGTTGTTTTGGGTGTAATGTAGGAGAATGGGTGACCTCCTGCTCTGCTTTTGTAAATTAGTGAGAGTTAGGCAAAGCGTCTATGTTTGGCCAGTTTATAGAAGTGTAGGACACTGTTCAGGTATGCTAGTCCAGTGTTGTTTAAGGCTTTGTATGTGTGCATGAGAATTAGCCACCACTTGTGAATGGGGGTCCTGGCTCCAACGTGCACCAGGTGGTGTCTCCTGGTGAGGTCTTATTTCTGAAGACCAGAACTTCCATCTTGTCAGAGTTGAGCTTCAATAAGTTATTTCTCATTCACTCGGCTAGCATGGTCATGCAGTCGGAGAAGTAAGTTCTAGTTGTGGTTGTCTTGTCCATCAGTGAGAGGATGAGTTGGGTGTCATCAGCGCAGAAAACAATGGCGATGTTTTGGAATTGGGTGACTTTGGCAAGAGGAATCATATATACGCAGAACAGGATGGGGCTGAAGGATGGTCCCTGGGGGACTCCGCAGATCAGGTTCTTGGACCCTAAATTGAAGGATGGCAATCTTACTCTCTGCATTCTATCCGTAAGGAAAGAGCAGTTCCAGTTGAGTGAGGGTCCTTGGATACCAATCTAATGGAGTCTTCTGATGAGGGTGTTGTGGGGGTTTAACATTGTAAACAGCAGAGAGGTCTAACAGGATGAGGGCCACTGTTTCTTCTCAGTCTAGTATGGTCTGGATGTCATTGGTTGTCTCGATCAGTGCTGTTTCAGTTCTGTTACTCTTTCTGAATCCTGATTAGGTGTAGTCTAGCCTGTGGTGATTCTCAAGGTGAGTCAAGAGTTGTTTGTTGATGGTCTTCTTGATCACTATGGCTGGGTCAGTAAGCAGGGAGATTGGTCGAAAGTTGTTCAGTTGATTCGGTGCTGCTGATGGGCTAATGAGGAGGGTGTTGACTTCCGCTTGTCTCCAGTCATCCAAGAATACTGTGGATATGAGGAAGGTGGTGATGATGTGGACAGAGCTGATTAGAGGTCCTCGCAGGTTGCAGATATGGAGGTATGGATCCATTGGGGCCCCTGAGTAGATGGTTCACATGATTGTCACTGTGTTCTCTCTTTGCTAAGACTTGTACATTCTGTCAGGTAGTCCTCTTGGTTGGTGATGGGTAGGTTGGTACTTAGTTTGCTGGGGTCAGATTGGTGTGCGAAATTGCTGTAGATGTTTGCAATTTTGCTGTGGAAGAAGATTGATAGGTTGATGCAGACCTCCTATGAGAGGGTGATGTTGTTGATAGAGGCTGAGGGTATGGTGAAGTCATTGATGATTGAGAAGATCTCCTTGCAGTTGTTGGAGCTTATTCCTATGTGATCAGCTAGCACTTTTTTCCTAGTTTCTCTTATCTGATCGTTGTAGCGTCTGAGTGCAGCCTTGTAGTTGGTTCTGTCAGTATATTTGTGGCTCACTATCCATTTCCTCCCCGGTTGTTTACAGTGCCTTTTGGTGCTTCAAAGTTCCTCTGTGTACCAGTTGGCTTGCTTTTTAAACGTTCTTTGCTACTTGGGTTTGATGGGAGTGAGGCAGTCAGTGCACTTCCTAATCCAGTTGTTGAATTTGATGATGCTGTGGTTTAAGTTGTGGGTGGAGTTAGATCGGTCCATGCTGAGGGCTCTGAGACAATCTGTTTATGTGATTTTTCCTCAGCTGCGACTTGGTAGACTGGTACCAGTGGGTGTGTTGATCAGCTGTGTGTTGATTTGAAAGTGGATGATGGAGTGGTCGGTATAAATTAGCAGGAAGGTTACTTTGTATTTGGTGCTGTTGCTGGTGAGGAAGATGGGGTCCAGTGTGTGCCCTGCAGTGTGTGTTTGATCTGAGAAGAGCTGGGTGAGTCCAATGTTGCTCAGGCTTTGGAGGAGTGCTGGGCAGCAGGGGTTGGATTTGTCTTCCAGATGGAAGTTGAGTTTGGTGTGTGGTGATCAGGGAATGATGTTGTTGATGAGGCTGTTGAAGGTGGCTCATTGTCTGGGTGGACTGTAGGCAAGGGTCCCATTCACAGTGACATTTTCAGAAATTTGCAGCTTGAAGTGCAAATGTTCCATAAATGGGATGGCTCTCTCCATGCATGTTGAGCATTTCATGGATTCCTTTTAAATTATTGCATATCCTCCACCTAGCTTGTTGGTGTGGTTCTGTTGTGCGATCTTGTAGCATTCTGGGATTGCTGCAGCGATACCGGATGCTTATGTAGAGTTGAGGCAGGTTTCATTAAGTAAGAGGATGTCTGTTGAGTCACTGCTTAGCAGATCCCGGAGCTCAGTTGCATGTGTGCTGAGCCATTGTATGTTGGATAGCATACATTTAATTGAGTGATGTTGTGGATGTTTGCTGTGGCGTGTGGTGTTTGGCGTAGGTGTAGATGGCTTGCTGGTGCCTGTGTGGGCCGGTTGATGCAGGAGAATGGACGGTGGGTGCAGGTGAAAGTTCCTACTGTGGTGTGTGGGATGGCGTGGCACCAGGAGGCGGAGAGGAGTGACAGGTAGAGTCATAGAAGAAAGTCTGTGAACTATCACTGGCGGTGGGGACTGGGCCAGGGTTCCTGTCAATGAGGGCAGTCCAGGTGGGGAATGTCACAGATGGGCTTGCCAGAGAGCTCCATGGACAACTTTTTTCTGATGGAAGCTCTGTAGCGCTATCACTGAGAGTAGCTCCTTGTTTTTTAGCCCCTGTACCAATGATTTAAACAATGCAAAATGTATACCTGCTGAAATGCGCATTTAAAGTCCCTCTCTGTATTATTTTGTTTGACTATCACGAGTTCTGCGACAGCCTACACTGCCTCTATCTATACCTAAAAAAAGGCAGATGGAAAAACACCAGTCCTTTCCCATTTTGTTCAGATGAAGAAATTAGCACGACTTGGTAAAAGTTTTTTTTTTATCAAGACCTCACATTTATGAGAAAGGGACTTAGGGTTTAATTTTTCGGCTTAAATCTGTATTTCCCCTTTAAGGTTCCTTGATATTTAGTGTACTCTGATAACTTATCAGTCTCCTACTAAGGTAAACTGATGCCTTTATTTCAGTGGCACAAATGTACTGCTTCTCTGACTAACAAAGGGAACAAAAAAATACATTCTAAGAATTGTTTCTAGTCACTTGTGACCTTTGCTTCCAGCCGCCAGCTTCTTTTAGATGGTGACTGAATGTTAACTACGTATTGTTTCCGAAGTGCCACACAGTGAGCACTGAAAACACTCTACTCTAAATTAAAGAAGCACAGCAACCAAAGGGTACCCCTTCGTTTACATAACAAAGATTAACGCAATTTTTAAACATCCTAACAAAATCGGAATTTGTCTTTTTCCGACTCCTTTATTTGCTTGGTCTGCTCCCTCCAGCTGAAATGACAGAAACGGATGTCGTTGACGAAATGCTTTTTTCTACTTAAGGTTTCTACTAAGTGAGATGAATGAAATCGATACGTTGGTGTTGTAAGGTGAAATGAGTCTGCAAGACACTCAGTAATGTATTCCCTCTTTCTCTAACTTTAGTTTACATTTTATCATCATTTGGCTTGCACCTGTACGTACAGATCATTGACATTTCTCCTAGACAGTCCTTTATTTCCACATAATCAAATCTACAAGAACGTAGCACCAAATCATGGTATACTATTTCGCACTTTCACGTGAAGAGCCCTAGTGTCTCTGAAAGTAGTCCTCGCGCATCGAGCACTGTTTTTAATACATTGGCTACTGTAGACTGACTAATACAAGTTACATGTACTTAGAAGGATGAGAGTCTTCCAAGTCCTTGAGATGGTACAATACCTGTCTTTGTAATTACATGTAATCAGCACTGCCATCACCGCGGAGGTGGCAGTATAATAGCTACTCCCACAATGCTTTGAGGTGCTGCTATTTTAAAGAAAAGACACGTTATTTAGGTGTAGCTTTCACTGGGCGTTTGAGCTTCCTTCTCGAGTAATAAAGTTTAATGTATTTTGTGTTTTGCTCATTTGCAGTCACACTGCTAAAGTATTTAATGCCTCACTAGAGTTAAAAACCCAAGGGCCCAATGCTCATTTCAGTTCAATTAAGATACACAAGCAGCGTGGACTATAGATAGTCACAGGGTAACGTTTTTACAAATAACTGCTTCTACATGCAGTTTTTAGCTCATTATACCAGGCTCCTGGGATCCAACTTTAAATAAAGGTTGCTGGTGGACCAAATTACAGCAGGACAACAGGGGATACTGTGCACCAGATAAACTGCTGCATTTAAGAAGCCTTTTCTCTACATCTAGAGTCATCAAAGATATCAGTTCTTGATAAAGAGATTTAAGATGCTGCAACACAATGAATTTATCAAGTGATCACTTAATGATTTGCAATTGCATGAATTTACCTTAAATTAGCTTCTTCGTGGATGGCACGTACGCCTTGAATCTACTGAGCAGGATGTCCAGTATGTGCGCAATAATGCATGTTAGCACTGTGTTAATAATTTGTTCATCAAAGTATTGTCAAGATTATTACAATAAAGCTGCTAAGGACAGCGAGATAAAATAAAGTAGAATTATAGATGGATGCAAGTAAATATTGAGGATGATTTACACCGAGGGGGTCTGAATGACATCAACTTGACAATGAGTGCAACTTGACAATTAGCGCAAAGATCTATTTGTCTATCAGGTCACTCAGAGCCATGAGGTGAAAAACATCCATGTCGTTTACTTTTACCCATCTGTAATTGCATTTGATGCATGGCCCCCAAAATCCTCTGGCTCTGCTTTCAACTGATTCCCACAGACATAGGAGTAATGGGGTATCCATGCATAAAAATACATTTTAACCTCATTGCAAATTCAAAAACAAATGCCAGGTGTCCTGCCAGCCACCTATGCCTACCATTCGTTGTGCCTTCCCTTCCCTCCCCTGCAAGAAGCTGTTCTCCCTGCTGTCCAGCACAGCTCTGAGAGGGTCAGAGAGATGCAGCAACAGCGGAAGTACCCTTAATCACTATGCACCAGTAGTGACTTTTATTGGTGCTAATACGTCTCTATGAGAGCCATACAAAACAAAAAAGTTTTATTTTTGTTTATTTTTAATGGTAATGGAATTTAACCATCTTGATTGTGTTCTTTTTGTCCAGTACGATTATTTATTTAAAACAGTTAAGCCAGGAATTAAGCATACAAGATTAAAATCTGCTAAACATTTGAACCAAAATGAACATCATTAAGTATATACATTCAGCTTATGAATATAGCTAAAGGTGCTGTTGTCCGGTGGTTTGCAATAAAACTATGGCCCATATTAATGGGGTTTGTGGCGCAGGGCAGCACAGCAAGTTACCTTGCTGCGCTGCCCAGCCTCACAGGGAAAGGGCAAGAAAGTGCCTTACTTATCCAATGCAGTGCATTCCTATTTTTCCCCATGTGCTATCGCACATTGGGCTGCCTAGCATCATTGCCGGTATCTTTGCACCGTGGTGCAAGGGTGCCTGCGTTAAATGCAGGACTGTATTTGTGCAGGAAGTGGCACCTTCCAGCACAAAAACAATCCTGAGAGGCCTTTTTCTCTTCCTATGTGTGCTGCAGAATGTAGCACACATAAAAAGAGGAACAAAACGAGGAGAAATAAACATATTTCTTCTTGTTAAGCCTCTCCTGGTGATGCATATCTTTTTGGCGCATTCCCAGGTTTAAAAGTTCTTGTAAATTTGGAAATGTGTCAAAATCCATGAATGTTGTGTGGGAACACCCAAGCGACATCCTTGGAAATGCCTCCCTTTCGCAGAATAATGTAATGCAGCGATTTGTGCTGCATTACATTACTCGAGATTTATGAAGGAACGCTGGGCCATGCAAGATGGCCTTGTGTGGCTTCATAAATCTCACTTAAGATTTGTATCGCTCTTGTACCACATTGCATGGTGCGAGAGCAACGCAAACCAGGCCATAAATATGGCCCTATATTGGGACAGAAAGACTTAGGGCCTGATTTAGATCTGGGCAGAGAGAATACTCCATCACAAACGTGCCCATCCTGTCCGCCACATTATGATTCCCATAGGATATCCCATATCGTAATATGGCGGAAGGGATATCTGTCACTTTTTTGTCAGTATTCCCCTCCGTCCAGATTTATATGAGGCCATAAGTCATGTGACTGTAAATGAACATTGGCTCACATAGTACAAGACATGTGGGGTAGCAGAATACCTCAATTAAGTGAATCTTTACATAGTAGGCGAACAATATCTCATAAACAGCATGCAGAATTATAAAGTTACATGTTAAATTTGGACTTACAAGATCCTAAGGTGGTTCATGCAAGAAAGGAATTTTATGCAACCTGGAGATTGCATGTTGTTAGAAAGCTAGAGCTAAAGTTTTAATGTTGCTTTTGTGTTTTGCATGCTTTGGCTCCTATTAAAAACATTGTAAGATTGGTAAGGTTGCATTCTATACTAATGATTTTATTACATTTCTAAGGGACCGTAACCTCTCACTATGACGAATGTGATATCCATGTATTGTGCAATACTTTTAAAGTACAAAGAATGTAGATGTCACTTCCACGCCCCCAGTGCTGGGACAGTTTCTGGTCATTGCGTGTGAGGGTTTTCATTTTCTGGTCCTGGCCTTGTGCTTTTGAGGAAGAGCTTTTCTTCCAGCTAAAGACTTAAGACCCTCCAGGGTTAATGTGGCGGTATCACTGCCAACAGGCTGGCGGTGTATACTGCCACATTATGAATGTGGCGGGTTGGCCTTTACCAACCTGCCACATCTCATTCATACCGCCATGGCCGCATGAACCACTGGGCCGGAGATGTGCATCTCTGACCCGTTGGTCTACACAAGAGCGCCAGTGGTATAATGAGCCAGCCTACCGCCATGGTCTCCATGACGTTAGCACTGCAATGAAAACCATGGCGGGAGGGCTACCGGTGACAGTGAATTCCTTCCCTGTCACCAGCAGATGGCTCCCCCACCTCCCCAGCAATCACCTGACCCCCCAACTCCTGACCCCCACCCTAGAGTCACAGTGCCTCCTACCCCCCCAGAGTCACAGCGAACCCCCACCCCCCTGCCCGCAATCATGTACACACACACACCCACACAAACCACGCATACACCCATTTACCTCCACTTCCATACAAGCATTCACTCACACTCATCCATACACGCATTCACTCAAACATACTCACACACATCCACACTAACATGCACACACTGACATGCAGACACGCACTCACTGTAATGTTCATAAACGCATTCACTCACGTACATACAACCAAGCATACACCATAACACTCAGAGAGGCATTCACACATGCACACACATTCATACTCACATGCAGACACCACACACAACACACTACACCCCACCCTCCCACCACCCTCCCCTGTTGGACGCCCAACTTACCTTGCCTGGCGAGGAGGTTGACCGGCAGGGAACGGGAAGGGGCGCTGCTACCACTAGCAGGACACTGCCAAGCAGCCTGTATGGTCAAAAGACGGCTGGTGGTGTCCTACTGGCAGGGTGGTGCAGGTGGTAGCACCGCCCAGGCACCTCCGGCTGCCAGCATGGCTACTGCCTAATTTCCATCCAAAGTGTGGCAGTAAACTGGCAGTATCCATATTGTGGTGGTCGGTCTCCTGGCACCCGTGGATTTGGCGGTCTCGCTTTGAGACTGCCAAAGTCATAATGAGGGCCTATTTCTGTGAGATTGACGATCAGTGTATATGGTGTCTGTTAGACTTGACAGCCTTAGCGTGGTCATCCCTCAACTTTTTGCCTGCCTCGCTCCACTTTTCTGACACTGTTTTTGCTGGTTTTAGGACTCTGTGCACGTTTGCACTGCTAACCAGTGCTAAAGTGCATATGCTCTCTCCCTTAAACATGGTAACATTGGATCATCCCCAATAGGCATATTTTCTTTACTTATAAGTCCCTACTAAAGTACACTACATGTGCCCAAGGCCTGTAAATTAAATGCTACTAGTGGGGTTGGGGCACTGATTGTGCCACCCATGTAAGTAGCCCCTTATCTATGTCTCAGGCCTGCCATTGCAAGGCCTGTGTGTGCAGTATTACTGCCACTTGAACTTGGCATTTAAACAAGCCTTATACTCTCCTTTACCTACATACAGATAACCCCTATGGTAGGTCCTAAGTAGCCCATAGGGGAAGGAGCTATGTAGGTAAAAGGCAGGACATGTACATATGTGTTTTATATGTCCTGGTAGTAAAACATTCCTAAATTTGTTTTCCACTACTGTGAGGCCTGCCCCTTTCATAGGGTAGCATTATAACTGCCTTCACGTACTTTTCTGAGTGGTAGAACCTGATCTGAAAGGGGTATCCAGGTCATAATTAGTATGGGCCCGAATGGTAATAGAACATCCTACTTATTGGTGAGGATGGATTTTATATTACTTTTTTAGAAATTCCACGTTTGGAAAGTGAGCATTTATCTGCACTTAAAACCATCTGTGCCTTACAGCCTATCTCCAATCAATGTCTGGTCTGTGCTGGTTGACAGCTCCCTTGTGCATTTCACCCAGACAACCACAAACACAGGACATTCACTCACATCTGCCTTCATCTGCATACTGAATGGGTTTTCCTGGGCTGGAAGGGTGGAGGGCCTGACACTTACATTTCAAAGGCCAATTGCCTGCCCTCACACAAAGGACTGATAACCCTCCACAGGGACCCTCGCAGACAGGACTGGGTTGAAAGGGGAACTTCTGCACTGCAAAACCACTCTTTGAAGTCTCCTCCACTTTAAAGGCATTTTTGGGTACATAAACTGGATGTCTGACCCCACAAATTCAGACACTTCTGGACCAGCACCTGAACTCTGTCAGAAGACCTGCCTAGCTACCCAAAGGACTTTCTGGACTGCTTTGTTGAGATGAACTGCTACCCTGCTGGCCTCTGAGTCTGCTGGAAGGGCTCTGCCTGCCCCCAAAAGTGCTCTCCAAGGGCTTGGATTGAGCTTGCCTCCTGTTCTGAAGTCTCAGCGACAGCAAAGACTTCAACTACTAGCTTTTTGATAGTACCTGACTCCAGCGACCTGGGAACGACTTCAGCGACGCCAGAGATGCCAGTGACGCCGCAGCCTGCTTCCACTCAGTGGACGTCGCTGCAGCCAACGACCGTGGCCTGCAATGCAAGTCCAACGTTGCCTCGACTCTGCTGATGTTACTCAGGGTCATAGTGACACTGCAAAGTCAACACATCACATGCTGACAGACAGGAACCAGCGATCCTGCGGGCTCACAAGGAATCGACGCGTTACGGGCAATGAAGCATCATCTCCACCTGCATCCAGATGGAACCAAAGCCTCACCTCCACCTGCTTCGCAGTGCAGAACTGACACCTCTTCTTCTCAGAAGCTGTAGGGACTGACACCGCACCGACTCTAGCGACACCTCTTTCCCACTCTGTACAACGTCCTTGTTCTTTGTTATCAAAAGGTACTGTTCCTGTGGGTCCGTGAGACTCCGTGACGGGCCCTGGTAGTGTCGGATTGTTGGGAACAACTCTGTCAATGATGCCATAATAGCCCCAGTTGGAGCTATTGTGTTTTCTAGGCACTTCAGTTGGATTTAATGTTTCTAAATTCATTACTTTGCTTGTATACATTGGATTTTCATTGCTTTAACAGTATTTTATTTAGATAAATATTCTCTATTTTTCTAAACCTGTGTGATGTCGTTTTTGTGGTGTTTTTACTGTGTTATTGTATAAGTTCTGAACAAATACTTTATACATTTCCTTCTAAGTTAAGCCTGACTGCTCAGTGCCAAGCTACCAGAGGATGGGCACAGGATCATTTGGATTGCGTTGTGACTTACCCTGACTAGGATTGTGGTCCCTACTTGAACAAGGGTGTCTGCCTCTGCCAACTAGAGACCCCATTTCTAGCAGTGTCCTGATGTCAACTTTATTGAAAGCAAAAGTAAAGGGAGTGTTTTGGCTCGTTCCTCTCTCACTCATTAACTTGCTTTCAGTCACAGCTCAGTTCCCAAACACCAATCACAACAGGACACTGTTAGAAATGGAGTTTCTGGTTGGCTAGGGTATGCACCTAAGCCAGGTAGAAACCTCCCACCCTAGTCAGTGCAAGGGAGTTATACTTTCAGGATAACCCCTGCTCACCCCCTTAGTAGCTTGGCACAAGCAGTCAGGCCTATCCCAGGGGCAAAGTGTTTAGCGTTTGCACAAAACACACAACACAAGTGATGCACTATCCTCACCACAAATAAAACACAACACCAAGTTATATAAAAATAAACTGTATTGTACACAACACAATTATTAGACCAAACACAACATGTCAGTAATACCCTGCTACTCAAACAATTGTCAGAATGTTGCACCATAGTTACACTGCAGAACCAGCAGTAGTCACACATAACACACAGGTTACTTATTTTTCTGCAACATAAGCAGTAGTCAGAAACCACATTACTACATAAATGCACTTGTCATTGAAGTATCATCAATGCCTATACCAAGAGCATTATAAAACATATGGCAAGTCATAAAACATATCAGCATGTCATGCCCATAAAATGAACACCAACATATATATGTAACACATCATACAAATAGGCAGGTTAACATATACATCCATAATGTCCATACCAGAAATATAAGAAATTTGTATGTCCTTTCAAAGTACCTGTTTTAATGGTGAAAAGGCACTTCCAGTGCCACTTCCAGCTTCCTGCTCCTGAGGCCAAGACCAGGAGGAAGGGGTACTCACCCTTGCCTTCCCCCTGCGTCCTGCTCCCTGTGCGGCGCCTGGGGGGTCTAGAGGGCCCTCCGATGAGGCTCCTCTCCCTCCCGGGGCCAACAGCAATCCAGTTGCCCGAACCCAACCTGGTGCATGAGTATAGAGCCAGCTCCCGGGTCGCAGCAGTGGAATCAGCCTACATGTGGGCCTGCTGGTGCCCTGGGGGAGCTCCTCGGAGCAGACCTAGCACCGGGGGCACTGATAGGAGTACTCTCACTCCCCTCTTACTTTCTTCGTGTTCTACCCATGCCCCCGGGGGCACCGACCAGCGATATTCACTCATGCTTTGCATAAACAGCCCGCCTGGGCTGCGGCGGTGATTTCAGGGGGCAATCCACTATGAAGTGCAGGGGAGGCACAGAAAAGTGCCCCAAGGTGTTATGGGACAAAACAAGTGGAACACTGAGTAAAGGCACACCCAAGCACCTTCCAGGCGCTATATGACAAGGTGAAGCACTCCTCGTGCTTTAGGCAGTTGCATGGCACCCTGCCTCTGGGGGACAACAGTAAAAGAAAAGGAGCAGCAGTGGCAGAGCCCAGCAACAGGCCAGTGTGAGGGGGATGCAGGTAGAGGGCAGTTTTTCCCAGTGACCCAGCAGGTCACAGGGCAGCACAGCAGCAGCAGTCCATGGCGGTTCTTGGTGAGTCCCTTCCAGCCTTCCGCATCCAGTTCAAAGTATGTTCCAAGACACCATTGTGGGGCGAAATCCCCTGTACTTATACTCAGTTTTGCAAAGCATTTCCAGAGGAGAGGGGCTTTCAACCAGCAACAACTGGTTCTGGGAGTGTCCCCTCTCTCACAGTGTCAAAATATCAGTTAGGGGTAAATGACACTTTGGTGTGAGGCCAGGGCACAGCCTTTGCAGATGCATGTGTGCCCCACCTCCCCCTTCTCTCAGCCCATGAATACTATTCAGTATGCAGATACACCTCTGTGACACCTCCACCATCCCTGTGTACAGGCTGTCTGAAAAGTATGCACAAAACCCAACTGTCACTCTGCCCAGACGTGGTTTGGAGTCAAGCTGCAAAACACCAGAGTAATAAGCACAGAGAAATGCTCGTTTGCTAGAAGTGGCATTTCTGTAATGATAATAAAAAATCCACCTACAACAGTAAGCAGCGTTTCTCACCACCATTACAAACATACCAAACATGCCTACGCTACTCCTCCTAAATCAGACAATACCCCCTAGACATAAGGGAGGGAATTTCAAATGCAATCCTATGAGAAGGCAGTACTCACAGCAGTGAGAAACCAAATAGGGTGTTTGTCACTACCAGGACAGGCCATGCAACCAGGCACATGTCCTGCCTTCTACATACATAGCACCTTGCCTATAGTGCTAGCTACGGCCTACCTTAGGGGAGACTTACATGAAGTAAAAAGGAAGTTATGGGCCTGACAAGTAAGTTTAGATGCCAGGTCCCCATGGCAGAAAACTGTGTATGCAGGTCCTGCGCTAACAGGCCTGACACAGGTTTGAAAGGCTACTTCAGTGGGTGGCATAAGCAGCGCTGCAGGTCCACTAGTAACATTTAATTTACAGGCCCTGGGTATGGAGATATCACTGTACAAGGGACTTACAGGTAAATTAAATATACCAATTAGGTATAAGCCAGTTATACCAAGTTTGCAATGGATAGCACATGCACTTTAGCACTGATTTGCAGTGTTAAAGTGCCCAGAGCCATAACATCAGCCAAAAAGGGTCAGAAAAATAAGAAGGAGAAGGCAAAAAGTTTAAGGAATGCCACTGTCAAAAAAGGGGCAGGTCCAACAGACACATATTATTAGAAAAGGAAAATTCTCTCCTTTCCAACAATATCTATTCGCAATGGATCACTGTTCAAGGATTATCACAGGAGGGCGATCCCTAAAGAGGGGAAAACCACTAGAAAAAGGGGAGTTCTGTGAATTGCTCCTCAACCAAGGACCACAACAATCTTTCTATCCACCCAAACTCTCTGGTTTAGCCATAATGTCTTCATACCCGGCAGAAAATACCCACTAGTCATCAGTGACAATTCTTTTGTGATAAAATTGGTGGTGTCAGCCCATTGTGGCACTGGGGATTCCTCCCACCCAATGCATTAAACAGTCTTTCTGCCCTCAGCTCTCAGCGATGCTAAGAAAAAATGACAGGGTCAGCCTCTTCTGTGCCTCCACTCACATGTCCTAGTCACTCTTTCAAACCGAGAGGGGGACAAAGAACTGCTAGACACCGGAGTCTCTTTTTTTTTGCTTGACAGGAGGTAGGGAGCTGGCCTGTCTTGATATCGGGCCACATCCCTCCACAGTCTTTCTGCCCCCTGGAAGGCAGATTGGAGAGCTTACCAACAGTTTGCTGACCCAGATGGGCAGAAAAAAACCCTAGACACCAGGGATTCTTTTTCTGTGTGGGGGGAACGAGCATTAATCAGTATTGGGCTGCACCTTACCACTCCAGGGGCCCTCAGTCTTACTTCTCCCAGGGGCATATTGAGTTTACCTTGCTATTTGCCCAACCCGAGGGGAGCAAGCACCGTTTGACACCAGGGATTTTTTTTATCTGACATGCAGCTGCATGAAGTCATTATTGATATCGATCTACACTGCTCCTCTCCCAGGACTCAAGAATCCCACACAATTTTGTTTTTCCCTGTGTGGCATAGTGGGGGGTTCTACCAACAAAATTGGAAGAAGGCATCATTAGGCACCAGAGATTATTTTGTTTTGCTCTGTGTCTAGTGGGCGCTCAGCTCCTGTTGCTCCTATTGATATCAGGAACAACCCTTCCAACCAGAGGTGCACACAATCTTGAGGCAGTGTGCTCCTACCCCCACCTTTCACTGGTAAAAGGCTCCCACGAGCCGATAAGCTGACGAGCATGGGCGTGCCTGCACGCCGGTAGCGGTATTGAAACCCGAGAAATTAATGGCAGCATGTCCAGGCAACCCCAGAATTTTTTCTACTGATGACGGAATAATCCAGAAACACATTTGTCTAGAGATACAGCAATGACTGCACCAAATGAGGTGAATATTTTGAAGAACATTGAAGCCAGTGTGATTAAAAGATACAGTAATGACTGCTGAATATTTGCACTATGATAACCAGCATGCTAAGGGGTAATGGTGCATGGATATGAGGCAGTGTGCTCCTACCCCATCCTTGCACACAATCTTTTTGACTACATGATGGTGGCAGCAGAATGGGTTTAACTTTAATCTAGGGATAAAGCTAGCACCAATACATACCAGGGCCTGGCTTTTTCTTTTTTTTACCCCAAAACCCACATTGCCATTTGTGAACATTATTTGCAATCCTCCAGCCCAATAAAGGGGGGGGGGGGGTGTAATTGGGCCACTAGAAACTAGGGATTACTTTCTTTTTTACTATGTATGTGGTAAAGAGGGCAAACCAGTGGAACAGAAAACACCACTAGACACCAGCAATTGATTATTTATATAATGTAGTAGGTAGATGACTAGTTCTTATTGGGATTGAGACACACCCATTCACTCTAGTACCACATAATATTTCTGCTCTTGATGGGTACAGTCTGATTGAGTTTAGCCCCAATCTGCCCCCCAAGGTGGGCCGAAAGTGCTAAGGGGCATATTTATACTCTGTTTGCGCCGGAATTGCGTCGTTTTTTTTTACGCAATTCCGACGCAAAACTAACTCCATATTTATACTTTGGCGTTAGACGCGTCTAGCGCCAAAGTCCATGGAGTTTGCGTCATTTTTTAGCGTGGACACCTACTGTGCGTTAATGATATGCAAGGTAGGCGTTCCCGTCTAAAAAATTGACTCCGAGGCATGTGCGCCGTGTTTACACTCCCGGGCAAAATTCACGCCCGGGAGTGTGCGGGTCAAAAAAAATGACGTTCAGCCACTTTTGCACAGTTTTTTAGCGCCTGGTCAGGGCAGGTGTTAAGGGACCTGTGGGCTCGGAAGGAGCCCAGAGGTGCCCTCCCATGCCCCCAGGGACACCCCCTGCCACCCTTGCCCCCCCCCCAGGAGGACACCCAAGGCTGGAGGGACCCATCCCAGGGACATTAAGGTAAGTTCAGGTAAGTTTTTTTATTTTATTTTTTTGTGGCATAGGGGGGCCTGATTTGTGCCCCCCTACATGCCACTATGCCCAATGACCATGCCCAGGGGACAGAAGTCCCCTGGGCATGGCCATTGGGCAAGGGGGCATGACTCCTGTTTTTGCTAAGACAGGAGTCATTTCAATGGGGGTTGGGAGTCGAAAAAAATGGCGCAAATCGGGTTGAGGCGAAAAATTTGCCTCAGCCTGACTTGCCCCATTTTTTGGCACCCAAGCTCCATATTCCCCTACGCCGGCGCTGCCTGGTGTACGTCATTTTTTTTCACGCACACCAGGCAGCGCCGGCGGCTAACGCCGGCTAACGTCATTGAATAAATACGGCGCCCACATGGTGCTTCAGAATGGCGTTAGCCGGCGCTAATTTTTTTGACGCAAAACTGCGTTAGCGCTGTTTTGCATCAAAAAGTATAAATATGGCCCTAAGTATCAAATGAGTCTGAATCTTTCATGAATCTGACCCTCCCATTTGCTCAGTAAGTGTCACTAATAAATAGAAAAACAGAAAAGTAGTAGTCAGAAAAAGTAGATAGGGGAGAAGACAGAGAGAGATGCAGCTCCAGTGACATCTCTTCTGAGGATGATATAGGGAAACCTTTCTCTTTGTACAGCTTGTTCAGCAGATGAGTACTGATCAAAGTACTTCATGACCTCTCTTGTGCAGACTGGTATCAAAGTTAGTAGTGCACACTGGTATGCCCACACCTTAAATCTAGAGGAACAGAACATCAATTGGATTCCCACCTAGTAACAAGATATGCAATAATTCACAGTTGGCATCCCTCTTACCTTGACGTCCGCTGGTGGTGTTGCGTTAGTCAGAGTTGAAGACCAGGAGGCACTCCCAGCAACCAAGTGAAGGTAAATGGTGTAGTAGCCAGTAACTATAGAGATATGAAGCAAAAAGATGAACCAGCAACAATCTGAGACCAAAATAAGATTAACTGAAGAGAAAGCCATGGCAGAAACTGAAACAATAGCGAATACACCTTAGCAAAATGCACAATTGACAAGCAAGGTTATATTCGGGCACATATTCTGGTAAATCCATGATAACCTCAAAGTAAAGACCTTACTTCCAGAATCACTTACCCTGAAACACTTTTTATCTAATCTTTTGTGGGACATAACGTTTCTAGTGAATCTGATTTTAGCTAACATATACATAGTCTACATTTACTTAAACCAATAGAGATGCAATGATATCAAAGTATATCAATCCCTATTTATGCTTAATGTTGACACAAAGTGATAGGCAATTTGCTAACAAATACATTCCAATGAGTCGTATCTTGTCTAGTAGATCCCTATCAATAAAGGTGTATGCTTGTGAAGAAGACAATGCTTGACCTCAGAAGGTTATTGCACAAAGAACAGATGATGGACGAAATGGAGAAAAAAATCTAACATTCACCCTCAGTCACAGATCTGGGTTTAATCCATCATTTTATTTATTTATTTATTTTGCTCGCCTTGCCATTCCAGTTTGGACCATGACACATGCAAATTAGTCTTGACCCTGTTCCCCATTGGAACAGTCCAGCCCGAACTGCCAGGCAAGGACCTCTGTGAACTGTAAACAAGCATCCAGGGACTGGATTCGGGGTATCCCCCATCTTCAGCAGCCAGGCTAGCTTGAATCTGGTTGAATTGCGAGTACGGGACCCATGTGTGAACATACCCTTCCCACCTAGTATGACAAATGTAAAAAAGAACAGATGATGGGCGGAATGCAGATCAAATCAAATGAAAACATTTTTAAGTCAACTTCCCCACTTTACAGGACAACCGCCATAGACTTCAATAGAGAAGTTCTGATACTGAGGATACAGGATAAAAAGGTGCTCCGTGCTTCCCCCATTAAGGAGCGGTTGATGTGGGTGACTTTCTGGTGAGTCCTGGTCCACGGGTAATGTGTGGTCACTTTAGCCTCAGAGGTCAGGGTCACATGAAGTCCTCTTTGATATTGTAGCTGGCCAACCGATGATGGACTACTGGCCTCCTTGCACTGGGGTTGGTTGAAAACCTTTGTGGTGACTAGTGTCCCTTTTGGGTGATGAATCTGGACTCTGAGGGTACTCCCAGGCAACTTTTGGCTATTGAGGATTGGTCATTTTAGGCGACCAGCGCCAGGTAGTGGCAAAACTTTTACAGTGGTTTCCATCTTGCCGGTTTGGGCTTCTTCTAGCTTTAATGCCCCTGGTGCTTTTCCAGGGGGCCAGCTGACTGATCCTTGAAGTCACAGCTTGAATCTGGGGCTGGAAATATTATTTTCCCTAAGCCACAGGCAAAGTCCAAACTTCACTAGGCCAAAGTGCAACAGGTGCAGTCCTTCTGACGGCGCAGCCTCTCTTTGTGCAGTTTCAAGGACTGAGGGGTAGTCCTTCTTCAGTTCTTTCTCCAACTCCAATGTTTACAGAGGCTCAGCGTGCCAGGGGTGCCAATGTTATCCCAGGAAGGTACACCAAGTGGACAATGCAGTCACTAGCCACTGGGCTAGTGGGTCCCCTCCTCTTTGATGGCAAAGTTTTGGTGATCTTTGGAATTTGGCAATCCTAGAGTGCAATATTCTTGCCACTCTCAAGATGTCTGAACCTTCTCTCGGCTGTGAAGGGCTTAATAGCCCACCTCAGAGGTGTGGCTACATAGGAGCTACACATCCATGGGAAAACTAGTTTGGAGACATGTTTTCCCTCTCTGCCCTTTCTCCAATGTGTCTACCAGGAAAACAGGTAGCCCCTCACAAGTATTAAAGTCATTTGCCTAACAAAGGCAACTTCCCATTTGAAAGTCGACTTTTGCGCTAACACCACAGGTGTCTTATTGCAAGGCAGAGGTGTCACCTCTCCCTGCAGTGGGATGTTATTGTTTTTAAACCTGGGAGTCATTCACACATCTCCCCTGGTGGGCAGAAAGCTGTCCGTTGGCCAGGGCCTGTGTAAGGCTACTGGACCAGCTGGGGCAAAGAATGGCAACTTTCTAAAACATAACTTTCATCATGACATTAAATTTGATCTGGACATCAGGTCAGGAACAATGCCACAATTAATTTGATTTCTTACAGTACACAGTTAATTAGTCCCATTCAGATGTTAGCCAGGCTAGGGTGCCATGCAGTAAACTTTTACTAGCCAATGGGGCTACTAACGTTTCCAAAGTAAACTAACAGTTTGGGAAGTGCTGTTGCTGAGACATATGAAAATTATGTCTCACTTAATAATGTACAGCTCCCTGTCATAGGGCTCTATAAACCTTCATTAGGGAATAGGGAATACATACTTTTAGGGGAAGGGTGGCTTTGCCACTAGTTTAAATGGCAAAGATGAACTGGCAGTGCAAACACTGTCCTTCCAGTCTGCAGTGGCAGGCTGGGAGCCAGTTTCTACTTTTTCACATACAGGATGTGTCAAACATTGCTGTAGCCCTGGGTGAACACTCTGCCTTACATGCCCTGAGTACTCTTGGTACCATATATTAGGAACTTATAAGTAAGTCAGTACTTGCCAACTAGATAGAGCCAATGCAACAAATACTTTGGAAAGGGTTAAAACACTGCCACTGAGGTCTGGTTGGCAGGCCACAGTGCACTCTCAAAGTTGAAAAACCAACCGCTAATAGTCCAAGTAGGGGCAAAAGGTGGGGGGAAATCTGAGAAAGCTTGTTTCCTTATGTCATGATTCATGGCTCTTTCATACAAATAACAGTGACAATAAATCACATATTACACTAAAAAAACAAATGGTCTGATTAAGATCCTGGTGGTCTTCCTAGCCGTCAGACTGGCGGGTTCCTGCTGACCATATTGAGATGTTACAGTCTTACAAGCAGTATGCTGGCGGCGGACTGCTGATGGAGGGAGGTCGTTGCTGGATCTAATGGACATCCGACTGTGGCAATGGCTCTGGAACAGAGAAGTCACACACGCTATGTGTTAGCCATATGTGTCCCCTTGCACAACACATTACACAGCACCCAACATACACACTCATATCCATTGCCATTCCACCACAACACAACACTCACCTGGATGTTGCATGCAGCAACACAGCACACAACACAACATAACCAACAACATCAAAGCCATTTGCAAGTAGCACGCATACTCACACAACCACATCACCCACTCCAGCTCCCTCCACCTTAAACAGCCAATTGAATTGCACACACACATACACAACTGGAAGCATAACATAACAGTTACAGGCCCTCTTCAAATGTGAACATAGTTGGCAAGTGTGATTGTACCGTCTTTGTGGAGCCAGCATTCATTTGACAATGAATACTGACACCAAACTGCTAGTTGTGTATGTGTACGATATGTTTTAAGGAACAGTTTGTCTCCATCAATGTCTGATCAATCGTATCCACAACATATACATGTCACAGTAATTTAATAAAATTACTGTGACATGTATATGATGACAGTGGTCCTGCGCTCATATGCACTGCCTACACAAAGTACACAGGCAATGCAGGTTCCCTACCTTGGAGTCCTGCAATTGGGGGTGGCGGCATATTTTTTCTGTGGTCCAGTAGCAGCTACGACAAAAGGGGAGTGGAATCGGGGAAAAGGGTACATGTTCACCCCATTTCCCCTCCAATTCATCAACCTAAATGTGGAGGTCGGGCATCCATAGTTGGCTTGGTGGTAAGGCACATCCAAATCTACATGGCGGTAAAGATGGCTGGAGTCTTACCATCAGCCACTATTTCCTGTGGCGTCGTTGACGCGAATGGGAATCTTTGGCAGAATTGGAGGGACTCTGACAGGCTATTGCCTATTGGGCAAACAACATAGAAATCTGTCTGGCGCACCGCCAAGGCCGCAGATGGGTTTTCAGTTGGAAAACCAACAGCAGGACCATTACCACCAAGATCTAAATCAGGCTCATAGGTATAGCTTTGGTAATAACACAATAATCTTAAATACATTTAAACACATTTAAAGCAGAGCTATGGTTATGATTAAAACTCAAAAAAATGCATAATTACAAGTTAGCATCACAATTCATAACTCACACACCAGCTGTGCAAATTAAACCTTGCACATCAAATGTTTTGCCTTCAGGTGCCTTATCATAGTTCAACTATGAAGGTCCTGCTGATCTCTCTGTCCCATGGTCAACTTCAGGTCATAGACTTTGCATGTTAACCTCCTAGTTTTGAGGGTTTTTTCTTTCCTATAAGATGTGCGAAAAACTCCAAATCTGTAGAATCTTACCATCTTACCTTGTCTTTTTCCTTGTTCCTCAGTTTACCTTGTTCAGAGTTTGTCTTGCGCTTCATGAGGAGCATCCCTTGGGCTCTATCTGCCATGGCTCAGATGAGAAGTGAACTGTGACTCTCAGGCTCTTTCTGGTGTGGTAGAAGGATATGTACATTAAACAGAAAATAAAACATGTACATGCATAACAAGCAAAATAACATTTTCTTCCCTTCCATTTAATCATCAACCTCACCCGATAGAAATGAAATACGCTTCACATATCAACAGTAGATTAAAATTCTGCCACATTGCATGCATGAGAGGGTCATACTTATTACTCTAACAGCAGTCCAAACAACAATTGGGAAAGTGCATATGTTTTTTTTTTGTTTTGGGGGGGGGGTAGAGTTTCTATTCTATCTTCAGCCCAACGAATGTTATGAAAAGTGCATAGATTTAGAAGGAGGGGTGCAGATTTACTATTCTGACTCCAGTACAACAAACACTGGGCAAGATGCAATTATTAATGGGTAGTCAAATGTATTACAATAACACATGTCCAACAAATATTAGAAAAAGTGCTGATATTTAGAAGGGTCTTATTTACTATTCTAATTTCAGCAATCTAATATTGGGGAAAACATATATTTGGAGGGAGCAGATTTACTGTTCTAACTACAGTCTAAAACATTTGGAGAAGCCAATTTATAATGGGGGAGTGCCAGGGTCAGAGTAACTATTCTTACTGCAGTACAACCAACAGAGAGAAAGTGCATACATATGGGGGGATTAGATTTACAATTTTAACTCCAGTCCAACAAACATTAGGGAAAATGCAGATAGTGGAGATAGATGGGTCATTGTTACTATGTTAACTCCAGTTGAACAAACACTGGGAAAATACATATCAGTAGAAGGGGGATGGGTTTGATGTTCCAACTTCAATCCAACAAATGCTGGGAAGTGTATATAGTTGGAGGGGTCAAATTTGATGTTCTAGCTCCACTCCAACACACATTGGGGGAAAGTCATATCTTTGGGGGGGCAGATTTACTGTTCAAACCCCAGTCCAACAAAGATTGGGGAAATCTCATATATCTGTTGAGGCTGGGGGTCCCATTTATTTTGCCTACTACAGTCCAACAAACATTGGAAAAGTGCATACATTTAGGAGGGAATCATATTACTATTCTAAAACCACTGCTATAAACATTGCAGAAAGTGTATACATATTTGGTGGGAGGATAACAAGGACTTTCACAATTACTATTCTATCTCTAGTCTTATGAACATTAGGGAAAACCCATATGGGGGATGGGTAAGATAACCTACTTTTGGAGACGTTAACCTCACTTCTCCTATCATTTTCATACATAGATCTCCCCGAATGTGGCAGAAATCCCTGCAAAAATATGTATACAATTTAGGAGTAAATGTGAGAGGGACCAGAAGGAGTGGTAGTAAAAAGGGGAATAGTTATTAGGCCTGGGTGGAGTTCCATATAGTAGATCTCCTTGAAATGCTGAAAAATCTCTCCTGTACTGTAAAATCACCACAAACTGCATCACATGTAGCGCCTGAAGGCGCTAACTTCATTCTTCCGCTCGAGCAGATTTTCACCTCGAGCACAGCTTCCTCAACTCGAGCAGCAACTTTCTCAACAAAAGCCAGTGCGACCTGCTGTGACTGCCTGCGTTCAGAAATCTTGCTCACACTCATCAAGATAGCGATTTCTCTTGCTCACCAACTTAACATTGGTAAGCCATGTGAGAGAAAAAAACAGGGTGGTACAGTGATTTAGGAGTAGGATGGCAGGACAATGAGGTAAGGGGCAGTGTTTTGGGATAGGCATAGTGTTTTGGGCTAGGGTTTCAGGTATGGAGCTGGCCTGTTGTCATCCATCTCACTGCACTTCAATTCTGGACCTGTTGCCCATGGGGAATGAGGTGGGCTCAAGACACCCCTCCCCCCATACTCAAATTCCAATCGCAGGCTCACATTCATGAGCACGATGTGGGCATCAATCATTCCTTTTCCATGTTTTGGGGTAGGGATCATGGTACATGGTACTGTTTGTGGGTAGGGCTAGTGTTGTGGGGGTAGACAATAGGGCTAGTTTTTGGGGAAGGAGGGAGGGATGTGGAGTTAGGTGGCAGGACAAATGGGTAGGAGGCAGTGTTTTTCAAGTACAGCCAGTGTATTGAGAGAATGGGGCAGTGTTTTGGGGAATGGTCAGTGTTCTAGGGGTGGGTAGGTGATAGAGATTTAGGTGGGTCATTATTTTGGAGATAGGGTAGTGTTTTGTGGGAAAGGATAGTTTTTTGTGAAAAGTGATTGGTGTCTTGTATAGAAGCAGGGTTAGGATCCACTGTTTTATGCGTAAAGGTCACTGTATGAAAGGTAGGGGGGATGTTATGATAGCAGGGCTGGAGATAGGGAGACATGTTTTATGGTAGGATATCAGGATAGGCAGCACTATGTGTGGGCTAAAAAAATAGTTTTGGGGGGAATGGGGCAGAGTTTGGGGATGGATAGTGTTTCAGGGGAAGAGACTAGTGCTTCAGGGTAGGGCCCAGTGTATTGTGCTAGTGGCCAGTGTTTCTGGCTAGGGTGGCAGAATAGGGGCAAGTGTTTTAGGGGTAGGGTTCAGTGTTTCCAATGTATAGTTCTAGAGCAGGGGCAGTTTTTTTACAGTTACAGTGGTAAGATTCAGTGTTTTGAGGTTTGAGACAGTGTTTTGGGTAGGGCAGTGTTTTGTGTATAGAGTGGTAGGGCGATAGGTTGACTGGGCAGGGGGTAGGGAGCAGTGTTTTTGAAAGAGGGGATAGGACGGGGAAGGGAGCAGGATTTTGAGAGAATGGATAGTGATTTTAGGGTGGAATAATGCTTCAGGAATAGGGTGACATTGTAAGGGGCTGTTGTTTGGGCAGAGGTTGGTAGGATAGGTTTGATTTGGTGCCTTGGATGGTCAAGTGAGGGGTAAGCCGAACAGTTCATCCTCCGACAAAGGATTTAATTGTTTGTGCCATAACTCCTCCATAATTACTTTTATTACTCCTTTGGTTGGGTAAGTTAGTGATTACCCCACATTGGAAGAGTAACTAGGCTTGGAAGCTCCTCAGAGTGTAACTGAAGGGGGTCTCTGAAATGAGTCCATCTAACATGTTGCCGCAAAGAGCCAAGGTTTGCAACATTGTTCCTTCAGCTAATCTGGGTAGAAAGTCATTGTCTATTCCATCTGATGGCGGTGCTGTCAGTGGTGGGGGGAGGCTCCAGCCCTTCCCCTGCAGCCTCGGACGGCTGAAGTGCCATGGCTGGTGTTGTCTTCCCAGATGCTGCTCCAGCCCCAGGTACCAGATCCATCCTGCCTGTGGCATCGATGCTTCTTACATTGCCCTTGGCAGCTGGTGTTCCTTTCCTGCTCTTGGCAGCTGGTGGTGCCTCCTTGCTTCTGCCAGCTGATGTTCCCTTCCTGCGCTTGCTAGCTGTTGGTCCCTTTTTGCCCTTGCTAGCTGGTGGTGCCCCTTGCCCTTGCCAGATGGTGGTGCCTCCTTGCCCTTGCTAGCTGGAGGTGCCTCCTTGCCTTTGCTAGCTTGTGGCCCCTTCTTGCACTTGCAGGTGGTGCAGGCACACTGGCAGTGCTGACGGGTGCCTCCTTGGAGCCTCTCACACCTGCAGTAGCTGCAGATACTACAGTGGCCGTGGACTGGGTGGCTGAGGTTCTGGCCTGGGTTCTGCCCACCCTGGCCCGAAGTGAAGGACAGGGGGAACGGGCAGGGAATAGGTCAAGGGTGTGGAGGAAAAGCCTTTTAGGGATGCTGAGGAGCTGCTGGGAGGGCGGTGCTGGTATGGGGGATGGCTGGCTGTACCTGTACTTGGGGTGGGCACAGAGGTGTCCGCCACCGCCAGGGAGCTGCCATCAGGGGAGTTGTCGCTGTCTAAACAGTCCCCTCTAGTCTTCGCCGTGGTGCTACCCTCGCCCTCCATCCCACTGATGCCCTCACCGTCGGTGGATTCGGCCTCATGGGCCATTTGGGATGCAGCTCCCTCCGTCATTGGTGCCTCTGCTCCTCCGCCAGATGGTGCTAATGCACACAAGGACAGGGTGACAAAACAAAAAGGGTGGGAAGAGAAAGAGGATACATTAGGTGAATGCCAGCAACAACACCACAGTGGGCATACACAACTCACAGTGTACAGCCCTATGTACTAGGCCATGCACTATCAGTTACAATACTAGTCACCAGGCCATGGGAAACAATGCCTAACACCAATAGCAGCACACCTGAAACCCACAGGACCCTGCCCAGTAGTAGATGTCCACTAGCATTATTGGGGTTGCAGTGCATCTGAGCCTGCCCATCATGGAACCTACCCTGCCATGTTCTTCCTGGCCTAGAGGCACCAACAAACCCACATCCCCAACCCAGATGACACCTCAACATGCGCAATTTCATGATTCTGAAACTGTACTCACCCCCTTGTGGCTCCTGTGATGCCCTCAAGCGCCCATCCAACTCCGGATAGGCCACTGCCAAGATGCGAAACATCAGGGGGGTCAGGGTACGAGGGGCACCCTTTCCTCGATGGGAGGCCATACCCAGCTGGGCCTCCGCTGTCTTCCTTGCCCAGCGGTGCAGGTCCTCCCACCGTTTGCGACAGCGGGTGATCTGCCTGTCAAAGACCCTCAGGGTCCGCACCTCCTTGGCGATTGCATGCCAAATAGCCTTTTTCTGATAGGTGCTGACCTGCAGATAAAGATACATAAGAAAAGGTATTAGTCATACAATCAGTCCTGTTATACTCATGGCCCACCATAACCGTCCCATCTCCTTACGCACAGACATTGTCCACCAAACATGCAGCACTCTGCCCAGGACCCCTCAGCCACCCCCCACCTGAGTCTTATACATACAGCACTCCATGCATTCATGCCCCATGCATCGTGCTCACAGTGTACACACCTGTTGGTCTGGAGGACCATAAAGTAAAGGATACTGGGGTAGCACCCCATCCACTAGTCTCTCCAACTCCTCCGAAGTGAAGGCAGGGGCCTTTTCCCCAGACACTCGAGCCATGGTCGCTTCCAGACACAGGTCACAGCCCCACTTGCAATGTAGGTCCTCTCCTGTTGAAGGTCAGGTTGCAAGTGAGTGAACAGATAGAAAATGGCAGTCGGGTCGATGGCAGTGTGTACCGTCACAGCCGGCGCACATCACCATTGGCTCCTGGAACCCGTAGGCCCCAATGATAACCAATGAGATGTTGCACGGCGGTCGTTGAACGCCTCCCGCAACGGCGCACAACATCAGCAGAATTACCTCATTTCCACTTGTCCCTCCTCACATGTCAGGCAGCTGCCATTTCAGGGGGGAATAGGCCAATGCACCTGGTAGAAGTGACTAAACAAGTGGTTGATGCTTGCAAATCGCACATCTGTAACAAAAAGCAACAAAGTTCAGGAGAAAACAACAAGGTCATGAGAAGGGTGCCGACCTGGTACGAATACCCAACCACCAAGGGTATTTAAGGTGCACAGACCCAGAAGGAACGGGAAATGTCTCCTCTGTGTCGTGCTGTGTACACAAATGAAAACAAAAAGTACCAGGGCACTCCAAATGAACAAGTCCACAGTATGCAAGAGTCCCAAAAATATTTAATTCCTTGTGTGGGAAGAATGAACACATCAAATTTCAGAGACAGCCATGTTGGAAAAAATGAATACATCAAATTTCAGAGACAGCCAACACGTGTTTCATCCAACCGGACTTTTTCAAGGCAATTAACTGGATGAGATAATGAGTCCAAAAGATGTCTCTATTCCAAGGGAAATCGTAGGTCCTGTATGACGAACAAGCTGTATAAGCCAAAATATCCGAGGTGTTATGGATTGCATGTAGCAAGGCCTTGATAAGCCCAAACACTTGTACTCTCAAAGGTCCCAAGAGTCAGGACAAACAAGCAAATGGCATGCACGCGGTGTCTGAGTGAGAGTGTTTTCAGGCCATGGCACCTAACTGCATCACAGCAGATACAGGCACATCAACGGACCTACAAGTTCACATACTGTTTCTGTAGAAAAATGAAACACATTTTAATCTGAGGATATCTTTGAATGAGACCATATGCTCACCGTTTTTACACCCTAGAGTTCAACCACTGATGATGAATAGGAGATGGAGACAAACCCCTGTGTACAGGCCCCTGGTGGACCTGGCAACAATGGAGGACAGACACATTATCCTAACCTACAGACTTGATAGGGCCACAATCCAAGAGCTGTGTGCCCAATTGGAGCCAGACCTGATTTCAGCTATCTGCCACCCCACTGCTAACCCCCTCTTGTGCAGGTCCTGTCAGTGCTCCATTTCTTGGCAAGTGGGTCCTTCCAAGCGACAGTGGCCATGGCAGCAGGGATGTCACAGCCTATGTTCTCAAACTTGCTGACCAGAGTGTTGGCAGCTCTGATGAAACACATGCGGAGCTACATCATATTCCCCCAGGTGTAGGATTTGGCCACCGTGAAGGCTGACTTCTATGAACTGGGACATATCCCAACATCATTGGTGCTATGGATGGTACACATATTGCCTTTGCGCCCCCCCACTCCATAGAAATGAACAGGTGTTCAGAAATCGAAAGAGCTTTCACTCTCTGAATGTGCAGATAGTGTGCCTGGCGGACCAGTATATCTCCCATGTCAATGCAAAGTATCCTGGGTCTGTGCATGATGCCTTTATTTTGAGGAATAGCAGCATTCCATATGGGATGTCTCAACTCCAGAGGCACAGGGTGTGGCTACTAGGTGAGCCCATGGTCCCCACCCAGTGTCTGTTGGTATATGGGTGTAGGTTTGGCCCTAAGGGTGAGTGTCTGGCTAACAGGTATCCCTTGATATTTACAGGTGACTCTGGTTACCCCAACCTCTCATGGCTACTAACCCCGTGAGGAATGCCAGGACAAGCGCAGAGGAACGTTACAATGAGGCACATGGGCGAACAAGGAAGATCATTGAGCGCACCTTTGGCCTCCTGAAGACCAGGTTCAGGTGCCTCCATCTGACATGTGGATCCCTGTGCTACTCACCCAAGAAGGTGTGCCAGATCATCGTTGCATGTTGCATGTTGCACAACCTGGCCTTGAGATGCCAGGTTCCTTTTCTGCAGGAGGATGAGGCTGGAGATGGTCATGTGGCAGCGGAGGATCCTGTGGACAGTGACAAAGAGGAGGCAGAGGAAGAGGATGTGGACAACAGGACGATGATAATTCAACAGTACTTCCAGTGACACACAGGTAAGACACTGTAACTTCACCTTCCATTGCAGTTTTTTGTTGTATATTTTCACTGGCTGGCTGCTGTTCCCACTACTATGGCCACTTATTGTACACTTTAACATTTCTATTTGCAGATATTTGTGCCCACCTGTGGCTCCTGGTATATTTACTGCAGCACATTACAGGTCATTACTATGTATACATCACTGTACAGTCTATTTGCAATGTCTACTGATTGTTAAACAACTACATCCTTAAATCATTTGACATACTCCATACTTGTGTCTTCCAAGGGTGTTTATTTCAGTGCTGAGAAGTAAATGGGGATGAGCAATGGACTTGGGTGATGGTGGAGGAAAGTCCAGGATAGGGTCCAGTCTATTTGCATCACAGGTGCATTGTCCAAGGGGGCATAGGAAGTGGAGCAATGGCATTTCAAGGTGGACAGGGTGACAGAGTGGGACACAAGGGTGAAAATCAGGAGAGTCTTATTTCCTGGCAGTGGTCTTGGCATTGTTCTCTGGCTTCTGCCTGGATCGCAGGGTCCGTTTGCGGGATGGCTCTCCTTCTGCAGGGGGTGGGGTGCTGGTGGCCTGTTGTTCCTGTGGCGGGGCCTTTTGTCCACTAGCGTCAGTGGAGGTGGAAGGCTGGTCATCGGTGTGGCTAGTGTCAGGGGCCCGTTGGTGTACCACTGCCTCCTTCATGGTGTTGGCCATGTCTGCCAGCACTCCTGCAATGGTGACCAGGGTGGTGTGGATGTCCCTCAGGTCCTCCCTGATCCCCAGTTACTGTCCCTCCTGCAGCCACTGGGTCTCCAGCAACTTGGCCAGTATCTGGCCCATGGTCTCCTGGGAATGGTGGTATGCTCCCAGGATGTTGGTGAGTGCCTTGTGGAGAGTCGGTTCCCTGGGCCTGTCCTCCCCCTGTTGCACAGTAGTCCTCCCAACTTCCCTGCTTTCCTGTGCCTCCGTCCCCTGAACCGTGTGCCCACTGCCACTGACCCCAGGTCCCTGATCGTCGGTGTTTGTTGGGTTGCCTGGTGTCCCTGTAGTGGTGGACACACTGCTGATTGACGTGTCCCGGGGACAGTGGTATGGGCCTGCTGGGTGGGTGCTGTGCTGGTGTTTCCTGAGGGGGGACACACTGCTAATTGACGTGTCCCGGGGACAGTGGTATGGGCCCGCTGGGTGGGTGCTGTGCTGGTGTTTCCTGAGGGGGGAGGCTCTGTGGTGGTATGGGACTGTGCCTGGGTAACCAACTGTCCAGAGGTCTCTGATGGGCCAAGTTGGTCATCCATATCCAGGCGTGCAGAGCTGCTGTCATCACTGTGGGCCTCTTCGGGGGGACTGGATGTTGCTGGCACCTCCTCTCCAGTGACGTTGGCTGTGGGTCCTGTGGGTTGGCTTGTGTGAGTTGTAATTTGGTTGGCTAAGTGATTGTCACTAGTGTGCATGCTGTGGTGATTGGTGTCCATGCAGGGCTGTGAGTGGTGCCCATGCATTGGTGGTGCATGCAGTGCTGGTTCCTGGGATGGGTGGGTTGTGATGGTGGGGTATATGTGAGGTGGTGAGGTGATGGGGGTGCAGGTAGGGGTGGAGTGGGGGTATGTGATGGCATCCAGGTAGCGGGGTTAAAGTAGTAAAGATCTGACTTACCAGAGTCCAGTCCTCCTGCTACTCCTGCCAGGCCCTCAGGATGCATGATTGCCAAGACTTGCACCTCCCATGTTGTTAGTTGTGGGGGAGGAGGTGGGAGTCCACCGCCAGTCCTCTGTAGAGCTATCTGGTGTCTTGGAACCACAGAACGCACCTTCCCCGTAGGTCGTTCCAGCTCTTCCTGATGTCATTCCTTGTTCAGCATTGACCTTGTCCACCACTCTCCGCCATAGCTCCATCTTCTAGCAATGGATGTCTGCTGCACCTGTGATCCAAATAGCTGTGGCTCTACCCGGATGATTTCCTCCACCATGACCCTTAGCTCCTCCTCAGAGAATCTGGGTTGTCTTTGTGGTGCCATGGGTGTAGTGTGAGTGGTGTGTGTGAGGGTGTGTGGGGTGATGTGTTGGGGTGTGTGCTGTGAGGTGCATGGATGGTGTATTCTGACGCTCTGGTTCTGTGGGTGCTCCTGGTGAGTCTCTCTCTCTCTGTTGTAAATTGTTTGTAGTGGTAAAGGGTTGTGAGTAATGTGGGTGTGTGTTTTATAGTGGTGTGAGTGTGTGGTGTGTGTATGGGTGTCAGGTGTGTGTAGTTTAAATTGTCCAATGTGGTGTTGTTTTGTATGTGTGTGTGTATTTTGAGCGCAGCGGTATGTACCGCCATAGGTTTACCGCAGTTGAATGTCCGCCATGATGATTCATGGGTAATAATGCTGTGGGTGTAGTTCTGTTGCAGTAACGGTGTAGGTTTTGGTACTGCCATTTCATCACTGACCTTTGGGCTGGCTGACGTGTGTGTGTCTGTAAATTGGTGGATTTCTATGTGTGGGTCATAATACGTGTAGCGGTATACCGTCGCGGTATGTTGGCTGCAGTCAGCATAGCGGTAAGCAGCACTTACCCCCAATATAATAATGATGGCCAATGTACTTTCCCACTTCCATGTGACAGTAACATAATCTACCTTTTCAAGGAATTGTTTATATAATTGCCACCCCAAGCATGCCTTCTTATCTATTGTTTGGGAACATACCTGTATAAATACATTTCATGCAGACAGGGATATCAGAGGGATTCCTACCAGATGCCATCAACGCTATCCATGCTACACGTCACCTTGATACAGACCCAGCCTTCCTGTCACCAGAGATTCTGGTCTAGAGATCTCATTCCAAGGTAACAAGGGTTGGGGACTCTTCTCATGGACATGGTACTGTCAGATCAGGTTAACACATCTAGCTCTCTGTAGATTAGAGATTAGGTTCATCATGCTAGGGTATTAGGCTTCATTTTACGTATATTTCATATCTTATGTTGTTGCAAGATGGTGTTGGTCTTTGTGTTCATAGCTCTCATTTGTACAATTGTTTCTTGCATTATTCATTATCTCAATCATTGCAGCCCATGCAATTTATAGTAGATTGCAGTCTTATTAATAAAACCTATTGAAAACTTTACTGCATCTCCTTCATTGCCTGTGTGTGACTGAGACTTATTGCTCATGTGAGAAAATGGTAATCTTCATTTACCCACAACTCTCCTGAGATGTCACACTCTTCAGTCCATGTGTAAAGGCTGCCACAAATGACCTTTTACTATTTTGGTTTTTGGTAAGGTACTGCTTCTGAGCCAGGAGGATTGTGCGGGCAGTTGCAATTTGTTGTAGGATTGACCTAGTCACCTCAAACAAATTGCTGTCATCCCTAAACCAGCACTCTTGCCTAGAGCAAAAGTCCAACTACGACATGGCACCACCAACTATGGTGTTTAGGCACTAATTTACAGATGCCCTCAGTATCCCTGTCTCACACACAACAAGAACCCTAGTACCATTATACAGAGACGTCTGTGGTCTTGGGGATAATCCTCCTTAGCTGAACAGGGAGCACCTAATTAAGCTGAAGGTTGTTCGAGCTGGATCTCTTAAAATAACTTTCTCCCCACTTGGTGTTCATCCTCTTCATCCTTTTCGTAATATGGCTAATGCCTTAGACATTCCCAATAATTTCAGACATGCATTAACACTCCACCCAATAGCTCATGGCTTGTCAGATGAGGGAGGGGTGTTACATTCATTGTAGAAGCTAATGAAGCTTACCAGAAGCATTCTATTCCTGGGTTTCCTTTCCTGAGGAAGACCCTAGCACAGTCACATTCAACACATACATAATTGCAAATGTGCCACAATTGTACCACGCATACCAGTATCTTGAAATACTGATTACTTATCAAGAACATCAGAACTGGTTTAATGAAGCCCTACCGCACTTAATACAACCCATGAGATTAGGTCCCTTAGGTAATGAAGGACCAACAAGGCCAATGTTTGCCACATATACACCTCACCCCGGTGTACAAAACATGCTGGCAGCTGATCAGCGCAATCTATATATTGAGCTAGTAACATTATATAGATGACTTGCTCAGTTCGTAATGCGAACCTTGAACACAACACCAGCTTGTCCAGCACCACCAGCGCCCGCTGGATATCAATTGGCCACTACTGGGATTAATCCACAAACAGTACATTATATCATGGGCAAAGTGCCAACAGAACAAGAAAAAATCCCGTTCTGGAGAAACTAATCAGCCAGAAGCTGTGTTTTCCCGTACGGGACGACAGAAAAAAAAAATTCTCACAATGTGCTTGCCCTTTGGCCTGGTTCTCTCGGGGGGATGGCTGTGCCACAAGGGGGACAGTCTTCCCTGCAATTTATACTACTACACATGGTACCCTGCCAATTTACAAGGAGTGTTAAAACAAATTCAGAATGAGCACAGGGCTGCTCCAGCCCTAAATTTGAGGGTGAAATTATTGCGTAACTTTGACACAGTCTCCTCAATAATACTTAGTAACATTAAAAGGGAGGCTGTAGCATTGGCTATACACCAGCGGCTCCGAGAGATTCCACACTTGGAACCAGAGAAACAGCTACTGAAAATAATTTCCGATACCTATACCAGTATAGGAAGGGATAGTTTGTGAGCCAAGCCAAAAAAAAGCTGAAATAAAAAGTGGCACCCCTAAGGAAGGTACCAAACAAGAACAGGAAGTTTATAAAAAGGGCTGGGATGAACAAAAGCAAATTAAAGCTCCTGAAAGATATACTGATTCATGTCCCTCTCGTTCCTTTCAGGAAGCACCGGATAGATGTAGCAAGAGAGAGGACTGGTCAGAGCAACGTCCTGACTACCGGAAACAGAAGAAAGACTCACCCCGGTCTTCAGACAAAAAAGAAGACAAGTCCCCATAACAAAAGCCACAGTTTAAAAATAAAAAGGTGGCTGCACTGTCAATTAAAAATCGCAATACACTTAAGAACATTGCCGAAGACTAAGATGTGGGATGTGACACTGCTGGACAGAGTGGAAGAATACATGATATGTCACCAGAGTCTGAAAGATCATCTGGATCCGACAGTAACTAGCGACTTAATTGCAGGCAAGACTGCAGATGAGTCCGCTCTTCCACCAACAGGGTTTATGATTTAAATATCAAAATTGAGGGAGACATAAAACGCACCATAGTTGTGCTATCCTACTAGCTGAAAGGGACTGGCCACACAAGCACGTCCGTGAGCTCCCACATGGGGAAGATGTCATTTTGCCTTCTTTCTTCAATCTTGTTCCAGAAGCAGTAAAACACGCATACGCTGTCAGCTGGGCTTTAGTGCAAGCATCTGCACTATACCGCAACCATGTAGGTTTGGATAAGGATTCTCCTTATCATGTGTCTAAACCCCAGCCTCAGCCACAAAATCCTGTTAAACATAAAGCTAAAGATCCAATGAGGGAGACCCTCACTCAGCTCGAGTACCAGGGAGTAATTAAGCCTTGTGTCTGTGCAATCAATAACCTGCTATTCCCTGTAGCAAACCCAGCCATTCATATAGAATAGTCTTAGATTTAAGACACGGTAACAGTTATACACGCACATATGCAATACAAAATTCACACAGCACAGCACTAATTACCAACATAGGGGCATATTTATACTCTGTTTGCGCCGGAATTGCGTAGTTTTTTTTGACGCAATTCCGACGCAAAACTAACTCCATATTTATACTTTGGCGTTAGACCCGTCTAGCGCCAAAGATCTCGGAGTTTGCGTCATTTTTTAGCGTGGACACCTACCTTGCGTTAATGATATGCAAGGTAGGCGTTCCCGTCTAAAAAAATGACTCCAAGGCATGTGCGTTGTATTTATACTCCCGGGCAAAAATGACGCCCGGGAGTGGGTGGCTAAAAAAAAATGACGTACAGGCGCCTTTGCGCCGTTTTTTAGTGCCTGGCCAGGGCAGGCGTTAAGGGACCTGTGGGCTCGGAAGGAGCCCAGAGGTGCCCTCCCATGCGCCCAGGGACACCCCCTGTCACCCTTGCCCATCCCAGGAGGACACCCAAGGATGGAGGGACCCACCCCTGGGACATTAAGGTAAGTTCAGGTAAGTTTAAAAAAAAAAAAAATTGTGGCATAGGGGGGCCTGATTAGTGCCCCCCTACATGCCACTATGCCCAATGACCATGCCCAGGGGACAGAAGTCCCCTGGGCATGGCCATTGGGCAAGGGGGCATGACTTCTGTCTTTGCTAAGACAGGAGTCATGTCAATGGGGTTTGGGAGTAAAAAAAAAATGGCGCAAATCGGGTTGCGGCGCAAATTTTGCCTCAGCCTGACTTGCCCCATTTTTTGGCGCCCAAGCTCCATTTTCCCCTACGCCGGCGCTGCCTGGTGTACGTCATTTTTTTTTACGCACACCAGACAGCGCAGGCGGCTAACGCCGGCTAACGTCATTGAATAAATAAGGCGCCCGCATGGCGCTTCAGAATGGCGTTAGCCGGCGCTAATTTTTTTGACGCAAAACTGCGTTAGCGCAGTTTTGCGTCAAAAAGTATAAATATGGCCCATAGTATGTAAAGAATACAAAACAACATTGGAAATCTCCAATGGGTTTTTCTGCCAAAACTTAGCACACGAATGTTGAGACCTGAGTGCATTCTCATTTGGCTCACAAAAACACATCTGTCATTTGCCCCCCCAAGGCTATAAGAGCAGCCTGGGCTGTTCTCATCTGGTGTAATATCAATATTGCATGATATTGATCCTGAGGCATTATCATATGTGGATGACATCTATCCCACAGATGATGACCTCAACATTCATCTTGCCAGGGTCGATGAGGTCATTCTGGGATTTGGAGCCCTTGGTTAGAAATTTGATTTTCAGGAAACTCAGTGTGCTGTTCCTGGGATATGAGATATCGAACGAGGGCAAGAGGCTGTCCCTGCTCATTTTAGAGACGTGTGCTCAATTTCAGCCACCAAATACTATCAAGAAACTACAGCCTTTACTTCAACTTTGGCAGAACTTACATTCCTGACTATGCTCATTGCATCAAGTCACTTTAAGATTTAATACGCCCTGATTTTTCTAGCCGACACTGGACAGTAGAACACACATGCATCCTTAGAGGATTGCAACAGGACATGCTTGAAGCAAAACACTTACACACCTGTGACAACAAAACAAATTTGGTCACCACAATAATTGCTGGTGCCATGTTTACTTATGTCACATTTAACGAAGGATATATGGTAACCATAGCATATAAATCACATTTATTTTTCAATGCAGAACAAACCTTTGCACCCACAGAAAAAAATCTAATTGCAGTACAAATGGCTGTCATAAAGGAGAGGCCACTTACTCAAGGGAAACACATTATTTGTGTTACCCAGGTGCCAGCCTTAGAGGTCGTCACCAAAGCTTGTGTTCCAAATGCTAAAGTATTACATCCATGTTGGATTCAATGGACAACCTCCTTGACTGCCACAGATGTTGATTATATCTTTGATCCAAAACTTCAAACACAAGAATTCCTCCAATATGAAGAGGAGTACCCTGCACCTCTAGACTTCTTGCCACTTGACAGATACCATACTGTGATTTACACTGATGGCTCAGCACAACCAGCTGTAGGTACTAAACATCAATACTCAGACGCTTGTGCAGCTTGAGCGGTGTGATGAAGGATAGTATATTCCACCCTCACAATACCTATATGCAGTCCCTGGGGGCTGCACAGCTCAGCTGGCTGAACTTAAAGCCCTTATTTTAGCACTAGAGCATATACAGATCTAGGACAACTCACGTTGATTGTTTGTGATTCATACTACTGTCTCCAGTCTTACAATGATTATCTTAATCATTGGCGATTGAACGGTTTCAGAGATTCCAAAGGGAACACCATAAAACACAGAACTGTGAGGGGGAGGGTGGCTGATCTTAAGAATAAGCTACCTAGTGCTTATTTAGTTCATACATTGGGCCACCAACGTGTAGGTGTACACGTTATTGGCAATACTTTGGCTGATAAAGCAGTCAAATCTGCTGTAGCTACCGCTTCTGTTGCCGTAGTGACTCGTTCCCATACAAGATTGGATAATGAACTTTTAGCTGCTGTGAAAGCTTCGCCAGAAGGCAAGCCTCTCCCAAAAGCATACCCTAGAAAATACTCTTACCACATCAGTGCACATTGTTACCTATGCAACACTTGCTAGGGTGGGAGATCGAGTGATCCCCAACCAAGACCATGCTGGTGTCGCAGCCACAATAACACTCACAGAAACGCTTCTGGTGCCCGAGTCTATACAAACAGACCACGCAATATGTCCTTTGTTGTGACATTTGCCAGCAGATAAAGGGCTCAAACATCCCTTATAGTGTTCAATAGGCCACTACAATGCGTGTTCCTGGATCATTGTGGTCCCCTTCAACCAAATGATGCATACAAATACATCTTCGTCCCGGTAGATTCTTGTTCTAGATTTCTGTGGGTATGGCCTCAGTGGTCGGCTGACGCATGAACTGTTACAAAAGACTTGCTGATCTTTATCAGTACCAATGTGGTTGCAGCGCTCCATTCAGACCAGGGCCCTGCCTTTGCATCTAAGGCATTCAGGGACACCATGAGGGTGATGGGTGTTGATCTCTATTAATCCTCACCCTACCATCCCGAAGGAAATTCAGTTGTGGGAGGAGGAATCAAGATCTAAAGCAGTCCTTAGCAGAAAGAGTATTAGGTTCCGGTTGAAGCTGGCTTCATAATATATATGGGGTCTCGAGAGCACTGAAAAATCTGCCAAGAAGGTCCTTGGGAGGACATACTCCTTATGAGGTTCTTTTTGGGATACCTATGTAAGTCCCAGATCTAGATGCCCCTGGTTTGGTGGCAGCAGCTACACCTTTTGACATAAATGAACATCTCACTGTCTTACAGGAGCTTCAGCAATTTTGTGGTGATAAATCATCCGCCAGTGCTGCCACCTTAGGAATAAGGAATTTGCCAACAACTTCTACTGGCTGGATTCCTAAAGTTGGGAATCTGGTTCATGAGAAGATTGCTGTGAAGAAGAAATGCGGCCCATCGTATATAGCACCGGTCCAAGTCCTGGGAATACAGGGTACCAGAACTGTCATCCTACCACTTCTGCCTGGTTCCAAAGCAAACAGATTAGTCTCCATTGACAACACCAAACTCCATCAAGTGACCAATCCTCCACAGTAGACCCAAGGGTCCCTCAGGTAGTTCCCGGTCCCGTCTCACTACCCAGAAGAACATACCTCTTCAAAGAAAAAAATAGCAACTCTTTTGACTACAACAGCATTTACAACAATGCTACAAATGCTTCCTTGAGCATGAGGAGGGTGGAATATGAGGTCTTGCTGATTCCTGCTAGCACTTTAATGACAACACCTGTCCAAGATTTGGCTGTCTTCTACTCCAACTCAACACAAACAGATGACATTGTCTACTATGAACCTCCACATGAAGTGGATCCATCCACCAGTAACGCATCCGTTCCTGTGTTTGCAGATGTTGCTTCTGGTTATTTCATCAACCTCAATGACTTCTCTTCTACTTCATCTGCAACTGAAACTGTTTCAAAGTCACGTAAGCTGTATATATGGCTTAAAAATAACTATTTTTATTTATCCATGGAACCATCTGTGGATATTTCTGACATTGCTTGCTTTTCTATTGTGGATTGGTTTTGTGACCTTTTCCTTTATCCTTATAAATGGTCATTATCTTCCTCAACGCTCCACTGTTGAGCCAGTGGATGAAGGCTTAACTCCATATCTTTTCTGACATAGGGTCCCTTGTCAACATTTCACCAGCACCAATTCCTGATGGGATTGTGTGAGATAAAGTTCTATTTGATATATACATGCCTACTGAGGTCATTCAAATTTCAAATGCTTTCAGAATTTCAATGGCTGATGTAATTGCACCTGTGGTTGTTTCTTATGACTGGGATGTTCAAACAGTTGATTCCATGCTAGCTGAATAGCAGGATTACACTGTATTTGAAAGTGTTAATGTCTACACTAGCACAAAGAATTATGGGGAAATGTTTTTTTATAATACTTGGCGACATTACTACCTGCACCGAGCAACTAGACACAGATCAGTATTTAATTACACACAGTGGGACCACTGTTGAACTCCACCTGTGGGGAGCCCGAAACTTTTTTCCGATACATTTACATATTTCTCTGGGCATGACATTAAGAATGCAGAATCATACTATTTCAAGTTACCACATTCTTAAATAGCTAACAAACATAAAGTTGATTTATTCAGATTCCTTTGTTTTTCGACTTGCAGTTGAAGAATACGAATAAAGGAAGAACACTATTGAAGATTGACAAATTCAGGATAGGGAAGCTTTATTTAGAGCATGCCTTATTCATGTTCAAATTATCTTTTTGAATGACCCAATACACCAGACATCTTGTCTAGGGTTAGCAAAAATGAAGAAAATGAATACGCCCAGTCTCCCCACACCGACAAAATTTACCAATTGCCATCCTTCATCAATGTTACTGAGGAAAAACTAGATGCAAAGGTTCAGGCTAGTACCTATAAATCTATCACTTTCCAGTCCTAGTGGGTGGTTAGCGTGGCCAGTAGACACAAATGAGTGTCAGGGTCATTTTGTTAATTCCTCAGGGGGTTTCAAGTTTAGCCGACCAGACCCTTGGTTTGTCTCGGGTCAACACTTGGGTATAGTTACTACATACAGTGAGGGTAAACTGTGCCAACAATGGTTACAGACTAACACATTAGCAGCAGTTAAAGAACATCTAAATAATCTATCTGAAGATATAGACTCACAGGACTTCTTGTTAGGTCCAAGAAAGCCATGCTGTAAAAGATTCATCTCCGCCATTTACAATGATATTGGGAAGCTTTTTCATATGAAAGCATCTGTGCATTTAAGGCAGATAAATAAGGAAATTTTGGAAAAGGCTTTAGCTGTTGTCGACAATGGCATGAAAACTCTGTCCCACAGGATATACTCCCTTAATAACGTAGCATCATCTGTGATTGACATCATTCAGAACGACATCCTTTTTACACCATGGACAAAGTCAACTGTGTTCTATCATGCAGTTAGGTTAGACACTACAGGTTCTGAAAAATGACTGTGTTCCATGGAAATACATTAACAGTAGTGACCTGTATGCTGCTTTTCATTTATCCAGGGAACAACGGACAATGGCTAAAAGGGAAGCAAGTTTCACGATACTTCATGTAGAAAGTTCAAAAAGTTGCATTTCACAGTTGCGGTAAGTCCATCAACAGTATGGCTTGTGCATAGCATTATAAATCTGTCTATTTTCATATTTTGTTTCTCGAAATGCTCAAAACATCTTGCCGTGGGCAGATACAATCGGCTAGGCAATAGCCATATTAAAAAAGAGTGGGAGTTGCCCTTTGAATATAAATGTCTGAACGGAAAAACAGAGGTCTTTCTCAGTGGAAGCGAATGTGAGACTACTGTTAGTCATTCAATGACTTGCAAACAGGTGTCCCTTCATGGCCTTTGAAATGCGGGTGTCGCAAGCTTGGCCTGTTTTCTGAAGGGTACGCACGTCCTTTGATTCATCCAGCATTTTATATATTTTCAAATGGAAGTTATGTGCTCCTGAATTAACTAAGCTATTGCGGTATGAGACCAGAAATTGCATACGCAATTTCAGTCTCTCAGATTGTAACGTGTTGCGGACTTGTTTTATTCCCCTCACACAAGAGATAAGAGTAGCAGAAATGTGGCCTCACATTGATGCTACTAATGTATATTATGACAAGCTGAGCAGACTAAGGGACAGATGTACCAAAGGATTTTACCCATTCTGTGTCTATGGGAAAAAGCTTTCGTACATATGGCCCTAAAGGTGCTACTGTTCAGAAACAAGTTGTGTTGACATCGGCTAAAGAGACGTTTGCTCTCCAGATAGCAAAATCATCAGCCGAGATAAAATCCCTATTAAATACCAACTTCCTCAAGCACTTTGGAGAGCTGGTATCCAGAATATTCAACACTTTAAGCACTACAGGGATTGTGCACTTCTTTAAGGCTTTTGGGTCTGGATTCACGTCCATCTTCCAGACTGTCTTCAGAGTCATTCCTTCAGTCATCCATGTACTCTTTTCAAGTGTGTTTGGTGGCTTTCCTGTGACTTTGACATTGATCGGTGGGATTCTGCTTCTGTTGTTCCTGCTACACAGTGGTTGTGCCTTCCCAGCTAAGCGAAGTGATGAAGCTACTACCACCAGCCCAACTGTGCCATGATTTCATGGTATAGTTCTTTGGTGCTCTGTTGCTAGAAGAATTGGAGCCTGATTGGTCACTGTCATTCCGACCAGTCCTATGGTGTGTGCAACCAGTCTTTCATTGCACCTGGTGCCTTTTCAAACATCTACCTTCGGGTGTCTTGCTGTGGACAAAGGGTTCATTCATTGGTGTGCCCCATGAGACTGAGGCTGATTCGTAAGGCAATATATGAGCCATCCTTGGTGGACTACCTGGCTCCTTGAGGCACTTTGGATAGTGCTGACTATGCAGGTGATGCTCCACCTGAGGCTGCTGTGCACTACTGCTCAGTAGATCCATCTGGTAATCCTGTCATCGATCTAACAATGTGGTTTCTTTCCTGGATGCCCTTTCTTTCGTTGGCTTTGAAGACATTCTTCAATTTGACCATTGTCTTACTCCAAAGTATCAAAGTGCTGCTAACATTGCTTTTAACTTTGGCCTGTTGTGCATATCATGGTCGACATTTTGTCTCTTTGTATGTTTTAGATATTTTTTATCAAGTTTTTTATTAGATTTTAGTTATATTTTAATATGATTTTAGCTTGTTTTAGTCCAGATCATTTTAGCTTAGGTTCCTTCACCTTCTCTGGCGTCGTCATTATGGCATCATACTTGTTCCGACAATGGGGAAGGTGTAGTGGATCTTATTTGGTTTTATTGGGAATCAGGAGATAGCTTACCCTTCTGGCTTGCAAGCCTGTGCCCCCATCAACTAGTGACTATTAACCTACTTAGCTTGTTCTATTTAAGTTCATTTATTTAATGATTTCTTCTAAAATGGCTGCTATGTTTATAGTTAGAAAGATGTTTTAATTTCATGTTATCAGTTCTACTCTGGTATTCAGATCATATTCTTTCCTTACTTACGTGTGACAGTAACAATCAACCTTTTCACGGAATTGTTTATATAATTGCTGCCCCAAGCATGCCTTCTTATTTATTGTTTGGGAACATACCTGTGTAAGGGGTCCTATGAGATCTGTATAAACATATCTCACACAGACAGGGTTATCAGAGGGATTCCTACCGGATGCCATCAACGCTATCTATGCTACACGTCGCATTGATGCAGACCCAGCCTTCGTATAACCACAGAGTCTGATCTAGAGACCTCATTTAAGATAACGAGGGTTGGGGGCTCTTCTCATGGACATGGTACTGGCAGATCAGGTTTAACAAACCTAGCTCTCTTTAGGTTAGCGACTAGGTTCACCATGCTTGGGTATTAGGGTTAATTTCACACTAATTTCATATCTTATGTTGTTGCAAGATTGTGGGGGTCTTTATATTCACGACTCTCATTTTTACAATTATGTTTCTTGCATTATTCAGTATATTAATAATTGCAGCCATGCAATTTATAGGAGATTGCAGTCTTGTTAATAAAACATATTGAAAACCTTACTGGATCTCCTTCATTGCCTGTGTGTGACTGAGACTTGTTGCTCATGTGAGAAAAGGGTAATCTCCATTTAACCATGACTTCCCTGAGATGTCACACTCTTGAGTCCTGCCACAAATAACCTTTTACTATTTTGGTTTTTGGTGAGGTACTGCTTGTGAGCTGGAAGTTTGGGCCGACAGTTGTGACTTGTTGTAGGATTGACCAAGTCACCTACAAACAGAAGTGCTGTCATCCCTAAACCAGCAGTCTTGCCTAGAGCAAGAGTCCAACTCCGACAATACCCTCTCTCCTGCGACCACGGTTGTAAAAGATTTTAACATTATGCTGGAGGGGGTCAGGTACCTCATCATTACAACACCTAAAAATAAAGCCCCTGGTACCTGCAAATATATATAACACTTTGGGACCTAATACTCACATAGACCATCAATGCTGCAGCTAGTCATGGTATCCCTAAGTCATGGTCACAATCTATAATTTTGCCTGTTTTTAAAAAAGGAAATAAATATGATCACTATTGTTGCAGGCCGATTTCATAATTAATTCTGTGGCAAATATTTTTGGGTTAAAGTCTTAAACAGGTTGACAACATGGGCTGGCAAAAATGTATAATCTCTGATCTGCAGTAAAGTTTTAGTCCCAGATTGGGGATGATTGATCAATGTTTAAATCTTTATTTGATCATTAATAACTACATAGTAGCCAAGTAGGTTTTTTTAATATAGCATTTATGGCCCTTGCCCTGGGCAAATGTGGATACATTGTGGAATGTTATGTTCTCTTTGGGAGTTGATCTGAACATTATTTAGTTTTTTTAGATGACCTCCATTTAAACTTCTCTGCATCTGTCAGATTGGGCTTAGGGGGTGAATGTTATGAGTTTTTCAAACTAATTGAGGCATGGGTCAAGGGGTATTCTTGTACCCATTTTATTTACCCTATACCAAACCCATTTGGAAAGCACCCTAGTCATGAAGGACAGGATATGCCCCATGTGGGAAGTTGTCCAATTCCAGCATTACTCAATGCAAATTACACCGTCCTTCTTACCAGACTGTCGTTAGGCTTGCAACGACTATTAGACTCCATGGTTGCAATTAGAGATTCTTTGGATCTCAATACCAAGTTAAAAAAAAACCACATAGGGGGTCATTCTGACCCTGGCGGCCGGTGACCGCCAGGGTCACCGACCACGGGAGCACCGCCAACAGGCTGGCGGTGCTCCCTCGAGCATTCTGACCGCGGCGGTTCAGCCGCGGTCAGAAACGGAAAGTCGGCGGTCTCCCGCCGACTTTCCGCTGCTCGGGTGAATCCTCCATGGCTGCGGAGCGCGCTCCGCAGCCATGGGGATTCTGACACCCCCTACCGCCATCCTGTTCCTGGCGGGTCTCCCGCCAGGAACAGGATGGAGGTAGGGGGTGCCGCGGGGCCCCTGGGGGCCCCTGCAGTGCCCATGGCATGGGCACTGCAGGGGCCCCCGTAAGAGGGCCCCACTGTGTATTTCAGTGTCTGCAAAGCAGACACTGAAATACGCGACGGGTGCAACTGCACCCGTCGCACCTTCCCACTACGCCGGCTCGTCCTCGTGGGAAGGTAGATTTGCCCTGGGCTGGCGGGCGGCCTTTTGGCGGCCGCCCGCCAGCCCAGGGCAAATCTCAAAATACCCTCAGCGGTCTTGTGACCGCGGAGCGGTATTTTGACGGGGGAACATTGGCGGGCGGCCTCCGCCGCCCGCCAATGTTAGAATGACCCCCACAATATTGGTAGGCCACACAACAGCTAAATCGCAAGTGTTCAAAGTGAAGGACAGTATAATTAGCAGGGTTCACTCCTTCTCTTTCTTAGCATTGCTGTTTGACTCCTTCAATGCCTGCTTGTCACTATTAGCATGAAGAATACATTGTTTTTCCAGGTCAATTTCTTCTGCTTTTGATTTCGCTATTAGACTAAGATACAAGCCTTTTGAGGCTATGTGGATGATCTATAAGGGTAAATGCATCTCTATAGCTTTGTATGGTAGTGATAACTGGGAGTATATAAAAATATTACCATTGCAAACAGTGGAAAATCAGTTCTTGAGGAGACTATCATCTCGTCACCTAATCTCTGCACCTCTTTCAATATACATGAACAGCTGGGTTACCTGACAGATGTATTACGATGGTGTCCCTTGCTGTTATGGATCACAGTTTGGATCAAGCCAGAACTAGAACTTAATGGACAACACATTAGACAGTTTAAGCTGGGACCAGTGAGAATCCTGTGGCTATCATTTGTCAAGACCTCTTTTGCAGAACTGGGTGTCTTGACATTTTTGATAGTTCTGACAAAATTAAAAAAAGATCACTTGGTTGGGACAAAAACACACTTTCATGGTTGTTTCACAAACTAATGAGTCCTTCAAACTGATTAAACCCTCTATAAGATCTCATACAATATTGAAAATGAAGCCTTTCCTAGAACCTTATCTATTGTTTGCTACATCAAGGAACTACTAATTTTTGTTCACATGGTTTAGGGCTAACAAGTTACACCATCTGCTTGAAGTTTCAAGAGATTGCCTTTAGGTTAGTGATCTAGAACCCTGTAGTTGTTATTTTGTTTCCAGACAGGACACTTTGCACTTCATAATATTTTGTTTGGTTCAGAAAACAACAGGCAGGTTGCATTATTTCCCTTCTTTCAGGAAAACACTTTAGCCAGATAAAACCTGCTTTGTTGTATCTAAAATTACTGTCTGGTCAGTGTTCTTGCTATTAAGTTGTTTTTTTCTTGGCTTGGGCAGTCAAAGTAATGAAATTTAGTCCAGATGGGCCCATCGTACTTTTTACAGAGCTTTTCTTCCCAACCACCAAGATCGCCTCCTGACACTATTTAATTCTTTCACTCAAGACACAGGAATTCCCCAAACTATGGTGGCTGCCAAGCTCACCTTTATACCAAAACCAGGAAAGGATCCCTCCATATGCTTATCCTATCTCCAATAGCTCTCCTGAACAAGGACGCCAAAATCTTCATGAAGATCTTGGCCAACAGTTTGGGACAATACCTCCTCAGCCTCAAAACTCCAATCAGGTTGGCTTCATCTGCATTAGAAAAGACATGGATAACAATATCGCCAGATTGAGCATCTGGTAGAAAAATCCCACCATCATAATATTCCTTCTTGCCTTCTCTTGCTCGATGCAGAGAAGGATTTTCATAGGGTTAGTTGGACCTTTCTCTGTGTGATACTCCATATGATTGGTTTAGGCCCAGGCATGAGCAACAAGATCATGGCATTTTATGCTTGCCCAACTACTTCAGTTTGAGTTAATAGACAACAAACAAGCCCGATCGAGCTTGCTAGAGGCACCCGACAAGGCTGCCCAATATTGCCATTGTTACTTGGCCTGGCAGTCAGGCTCCTAGCCATCATTGTTAAGCAGACAGCATCCATTGTGGGTATTCTCTTTGGTGGGAGTTCCCATAAAATAAGTCTATTTGCAGATGACTTCCTCTTACTCAACCCACTAACTCCCTCCCTGTGGTTGTTCACTGACTCCCAGCCTTTGAACAGGACTCAGGTTTTAAAGTCAACATGACCAAATTGAATGCGCCGAACATCACCATACTTAAGCAGGATCTCCCTGTTCTGCAAGTACTAGCATCCTTTCAGTAGGCTGTTCGCACTATGAGATATTTAGGCCTATTGTCTAATTTTCACCCTGCCACCTTGGACACAAGCCAACTGGCCAGAACATCAGAAATCCATCCTGGAAGATATCCAGTGCTGGAAGCCGCCAGTTGGGATGGCTTAAAGTCATCAAAATGAATGTCCTGCCTAGAATTATTTACTGTTTTCCAACTTTGCTCACCATCCCTCCTGATGACATCTTACATCAAAAGTGAGATGTATGCACCTTTATCTGGGGAGGTAAATGCCCCAGGCTATCAAACTCAGGGCCTCATTGACAAGAAAGTGGTGCATCATCATTTAAGCGTCAGATTTCTTGCACCTACCGCACATTCCCTTACGGAGCCATGAATGTGCTGTATTCACAATAGATAGCTCCACGGTGCACGTTTTCACAGGTGCGCCAGAAATTCTTAAATTCTGACTCATCAGTTGGTGCTAAAGTGACGCATTGCTGGTGTTGTATTGTTAAACTAATGCAACTCCAGCCGTGCGAGGAGAGCCCTATTGGAAAAGCCCTGACCAGGCAGTAAAATTTTAATGCAGTGAAGTTGTTGAGTGATGCAGGGAAAAGTTGTAAATTTCACTGTGTCAGTTCTACATAGTTATTTTCCATGGGAACGCCTACCCTGCATATGTTACAATTGGTGCAGGTATAATAATATATAATGTGATGCAGGGCTTTAAAAATGCCTCATTGGGCCCAATGCACCAGTTTGTAAATATGGAGCTGTGTAGCACAATGCCAGCACCACTGCTGTGTCAAAAAAATGACGAAGCAGCGGTGCTTGGGCCTTGTAAATGACACCCTCAGTTTTAATGCTGCCCAGATGCATGGGAGGTCTAGCCTGCCCCAAACATTTAGACTATTATTGGGCAGCCCAGCTATATTTCCAAGCGGGTGGTCCGCAAAAGTGAGAAACACTGGTTCCACATGGACCAAGCATTTACTTGTCGTCCCCTTTAGGATTTAGCCTGACTCCCCAAACACACCTGACCGATGAGTGCAAATATTGCCTCCCCCATGAAGACAGTTCTCAAGATCTGGGACAAGATATCGCTTAGAAGGGGTCTCACCAGCTTCCCTTCTCCCAGACCACCACTTGCCCATAACTCGGACTTCACACTGGCCTTTAACCCGGACACATTTCCCAGCTAGGAGGCTGGCGAGTGTAGAACCCAGAGTAATCTGTTCAAGAGAGATGCTACTTAAACCTTTGAACACTGCAAAGAAGACTTTAAAGTCCATGAATCAATGCAATTGCAATACTGCAATACTGCCAACTGTCACTAGGCACTTCACCCCTCTAACGCACAGGGGGCTACGCTGACCTATAACCCCTTTGAAAAATTGGTTATGGCATGTGGTGGCACTCAGTACTTGGGGCCCAATGTATGGGGCCTTTTTGCTGTTGCAGAAGTAAAAAATTACTGCTTGTGACCACAAAAAGTCTAGTTATGATGTACCATCCCTATTTTGTGAGTTGGTACACAGTGACCGACTTGCAAAATAAGGATTACGACTCACAATTAGTAAGGGGCATCCCAAGGGCGTCCCTTCCTCTTTTCAAGTCGCAGTGGTCTGTATGATTGTTTTGTGACCGTGAATGCCGTCGCAAAACAATCACAGTTAACACCAACTTCAAATTGGCATTAACTATATGCAAATGGGAAAGGATCCCCATGGGACCCATTCCCCTATGTGCATACATGCTAAAATATTTTTTCGGAGCACACAGTGGTCCAACGGACCAATGCCTACTCTGAAAAAATGAAAACAAAACATTTAATTTTTCTTTTTGAAGTGCATCCTGCTTTCCTTTAAGGAAAATGGGCTGCATTTAAAAAACAACTGCTTTATTGAAAAGCAGTCACAGACATGTTGGTCAGCTGACTTCCTTGTGAGTAGAGCCATTCCCAGAGGAGTCGCAAACTGTGACCTACCATCAAGCAGTGTTGTCCTGTAAACTGTTGTTCCATAATCTAATCTTTCTTCCCCTATTTAAATCCTTAGTTATTACCTCCCGCCTAGAGTTCCCATTGAGTGCACCAAACCAATCCATGTATGAAGAGGGGCAAGGGGATGTCCACTTGCAACATATTTCCCTCCTAGCCAAAATTATCGCATAACAAATTAACCTCTTCTTCATCCTACTCTTGAATTCCCCTTCTTTTCGAACACTAAAAAATACTAAGGGAAGACTCAGCAAAATCTGTTGCTCCACAACATTTGTACCCAATTTTACCCAAAGCTTTAAACCAATGGGCAGTCCCAAAACATGTGGATGTCTGACGCTCTCGATGCCCCACATTTTGCAGAGTTAACTGAATCCCCTCCTCTCATCTTCGAGAGCTTCGCTGGGGTCACAAAGACCCTATTCAAATTAGAGAGATGGTTCCTCAATAATGATGCTAATTTGACTTCCTTATATACAATACGCATTGAATTTTCCCACCATCTTTGTATTTGACCCGTGGACACAATTTCCCCCCAAAGGGAGTACGGCAGGTTAAAGTCCCCATTCTGCACCTCAACCAGAGCCCAATACCAACTAGAAACCTTCCTGACACTCGCCTGATTATTTATTATATTGTCTACGAACTGGTTTTCAGCCCCCAACCTAACTGTAACTTTCTGGGACCAGCTTCTCAGTTGTATGTACTTCAAACTTGACAGGTTTCCTCCAGTCCGTTCCGTAAACTCTTCCCAAGATAGTAATGAACCATTGCCGACTAAATCCCCCCAGTATTGGATTCCCGCTCTCTTAAGAGGCAAAGCGAACACATCTGTAAGACATTCAGGTGTCCCCGGGGACTCCCAGACCGGTGCCCAAAAACAATAATACTCGATTTTTGCCACTTGCCTTACCCTATACCACACTTTAGCTGCATGCTGCAGTATCTTCAATCTCACTTTCGTAAAAAACCTGGGATCCCCAAACTTATACAAAAAGTATGTGGCTGCGCCTTTTACTGTTGTTACCATACAATTAAGCATTTCTCCAACCGCTGAGCGATCTGGATCGGAGAATAACATTCTAACATTCCTAAGATGAAATGCCCATGCGTAATACTGTAAATCAGGAAGAGTAAGGCCTCCTTTCTCCTTTCTTCTTCATAGTTTTTTCCATCCAATCCTAGAACCTTTTTGAGCCCAAATAAACGAGTTAACCTTTTGTTGAAACATACTCGAGAGCCTACTATCCATTAATAGTGGAATGGAGTTGAAAAGAAAATTCAACTTAGGCAGGATCATCATTTTAACCAAATTTACCCTCCCAATCAATGTAAGAGGCAGGTATGCCCACCTTAACATTAACTTACTACATTATGTTACTACAGACCTAACATTAATTAACAAGCCTAAGTACCTCATGGATTTTGTTGTGCAGCAGTTATCAACCTCCAGATTCCACACCATTATCTCTGTTTTATCCGGATTAATATGGTAACCCAACATCCTCCCAAACCCATCTGCCAGACTCAATAATGCAGGAAGAGAGTCTGATAGATTTGAAGTGTACACTAAAAGATCGTCAGCAAATAAAGCAACTTTCTTCACCCACCTTTTACTACTAAAGGGAGATATTTTTTAATCTTGCCTGATCCTTCTTGCAAAGGGCTCTATATACATATCAAACAACAAGGGGGAAAGGGGACACCCCTGTCTAGTACCTCTAGAAATCTCAAACGGATCCGTAAGCCTCCCATTCACCAAAACCCTAGCCTTTGGTGCCTGGTAAATCTACTGAATTGCTCAACAATATTTACTACCCAAGTTGTTCCGTTCAAGAACTAAATTTAAGTACTTACAACTAACCCTATCAAAAGCTTTCATAGCATCCAATGCTATAACTGCTAACGGTTCTTGATACGTGGTAGCTAAGTTGATAGCACCAATTAGGTTAAATGTTTGCTCATACATAAACCTGTTCCGTATAAAACCTTTCTGATCTGGATGAATTAATTCACCAATTACCCCACTCAACCTATTTGCCAAAACCTTAGCATAGATTTTATAGTCACTATTCAACAGAGATATTGGTCTATAAGATTCACTCCTTACTGGAGATTTCCTTGGTTTGAAAATAAGAGAAATAATAGCTTTGTGCCACAAAACTGGCGACAAAGCGCCCTCCTCAAAAATCTCTGAAAACAATTGAGCCATTGGAGGGATTATAGATTCGCCCAAGACCTGATAAAATTCAACCGGGAAACCATCCGGTGCTGCCACCTTCCCCTTACTACTCTTTTTAAGGACTGCCCTTATTTCTTCCTCTGTAATAGGTCTAATTAAATATGACTGCTTGTCCTGCGTGAGGCGGGGAGGCCATCCATATCTAACCAATTCTTAGCTGTCTTGACCTCTACTTCCCCATCCTCCCTTTCTAGAGATACAAAAAACTTTAGGAAGGCCTCCTTTATATCATCATGGGATGTCAATCTGACCCTGAATAACTATCCACAAGTTCCTCTATATTACCCCGAACCTGATCTTTCTTAATTTTCCAGGCCAGTAACTTCCCCATATTATCTCCAATCTCAAACTGGGCCTGCTTATTTGCCTCCTATCTCTTCTCTATTTTAGCTTGTAAAACTGATTCCAGCTGCTGCCGCAAATTCCTTTTCTTGTTATTCAAATACACATCATCACCTCCCTTCTCCAAATCAGAATCACATAACCGAATTTGCCTCTCTATACCCTCCAACTGATCCCTATACTGCTTTCTTCTATAGTTGGCAATACTTATAATCCTCCCCCTCATTACCGCCATAAAAGTATCCCACACTATACCTATAGGAGCTGACCCGTGATTAGTTTTAAAGAACTCCTCAGTGTCCTTGCGAAGTCGGCCTATGATGTCTTCTTCTAATAGTAAAGTCCTATCCAGAGTCCACCTTTTCCTGCCCACCTCCCGAGGGCAATTCATTCTTAAAGTCACTGCAGAATGGTTAGACAAATGTGCGGGAGAATAAATAATATCTTTTACTAAGCCACACACAGATTTATCTACTAAAAATTAATCAATTTGTGATACATGGCCGTACTTTCTGTTGTGAAAAGAAAATTCCCGCTCCTCACCTGCTCTTAATCTCCACAAATCACATAAGTGGAACTCTTTCATCATTCATTTAAGATACTGTTGAGATTTTGGTGTACCCACTGACCTGAAACTAAATGACTTATCCAATTTATTTTCTAGAACCACATTAAAATCCCCAACCATGATAACCGGATCCATTCAATCCAAGAGATTCGCAAAAACCCTCTGCTGATGTTCTATATCATCACAGCTGGGGCCATAAAACTCTACCAATGTGAATTTTCTTCCTTCCAACAGCAGTGTAACCATAACCCATCTACCTGACTTATCCGTTTTGGCTCCTACCAATGATACATTAACCTGTTGCTTAATTAAAATCGCTACCCCCCTAGTATTAAAATGATGGTCTGTACAAACATAGGGGGTCATTACAACATTGGCGGTAAATGCTGCTTACCGCCGTGCAGAAGACCACCAACACACCGCCGCGGAATTCCGTCACAGCTATTATGACCCACAGCTCGGAATCCGCCAAAGTTTAGACACACACACAAGTCCACCACACCAAAGGTCAGATAAGATAAACTTGCGATAACAAAACCTCCACCGTCACCCAACAGGAATACGCCCACACTATCACGACCCACGAATCCACACGGCGGTCTTTCAACCACCGTATTCCATTGCCGGTCCACTACCACATTGGACAATTCCAAATACACACACCTGAGACACATACACACACCACTCCCACACATCCAATACAATATAAAACACACACCCACATCACCCACAAACCCTTACGATCACAATTGCGACTGAAGGCCAGAGAGAGACACTACCATCTACAAACTAGCATCCACAGGCACTCAACACCATCACTCACACAACATCCACGCACAAAACACCACATACCACTAAACATCACCTCACACATCACAACACACACCACCCCACATATCACCCACACCACCCCATGGCACCGCAAAGACACCCTAGGTTCTCTGAGGAGGAGCTCAGGGTCGTGGTGGAGGAAATCATCCGGGTAGAGCCACAGCTATTCGGATCCCAGGTGCAGCACATCACCATAGCTAGGAAGATGGAGCTATGGTGCAGAATCGTGGACAAGGTCAACGCAGTGGGACAACACCCAAGAACACAGGATTACATCAGGAAGAGGTGGAACAACCTACGGGGGAAGGTGCGTCCCGTGGTCTCAAGACACCACATTGCAGTTCAGAGGACTGGCGGTGGACTCCAACCTCCTCCCCCACAACTAACAACATGGGAGGAGCAGGTCTTGGCTATACTGCATCCTGAGGGCCTTGCAGGAGTAGCTGGAGGAATGGACTCTGGTAAGTCAAATCTTAACTATTAAATCCCGCACCCTATCTGCATGCTATCACATACCCCCACCCTCGCCCTCACCCCCATCACTCCAACTCCTCACATATGTCCCACTATCACAACCCACACATCCCAACACCATGCCCTGCATGCAACACCAAAGCATGGACACCCATCACCAATGCATGGCCACTGCACATACCCACACACACCCCTAACCAATTATCACACAAGGTCCCACACAAGAATGCAAGCACTGGGGTACAGGGTCGCCCACCCATTGCACACCATGGCGCACACAGATGCAATAATCATGCCTTTACGCCCCTGCAGGACTCCTATCCAACATCACCAGACAGGAGGGTCCAGACATGTCCACTCCACCCACAGAAGAGGCCCACAGTGATGACAGCAGCTCTGTCCAACTGGTTCTAGATGACCAGCTCGGCCCATCTGGGACCTCGGAACAGTCGGTTCCCCTCACACTGGCACAAGCCACAACAGAGCCTTTCCCCTCTGGAAACACCAGCACAGCACCCACCCAGCGGGCCCATACCTCTGTCCCCAGAACACGTCAAGCATCATTGTGTCCACCACTACAGGGAACTCAGGCTAACCTACCACCCCAAAAACACCAGGGACCTGGGGGCAGGGGTAGTGGGCACACGGTTCAGGGGACAGAGGCCCAGGAACACAAGGGAACTGGGAGGGCTGCTGTGCAACAGGAGGAGGACAGGCACAGGGAACCCACTCTCCACGAAGCCCTCTCCAATATCATGGGAGCCTACCACCATTCCCAGGAGACGACGGCAACGGTACTTGCCAAGTTTCAGGAGATCCAGCGGCTGCAGGAGGAACAGTATCTGGGGTTCAGGAAGGAACTCAAATCCATCAACACCACCCTGGGCACCATTGTAGGGGTGCTGAAGGAACTTGTCAACACCAGGAGGGACACTGTGGCACAACAAGGGGCCCCTGACACTAGCCTCGATGATGAACTGCACACCCCCTCTGCCGGCGCTAGTGGACAGGAGGCACCGCCACAGGACCACAACACCAGCACCCCAACCCTGCAGATGGAGAACCACCCAGCAAACGGTCCCTGAGATCGAGGACAAAGACAGAGAACAATGCCAAGACCCCGACCAAGAAATGAGACCACCCTGATTGTCATCCTTCTGTCCCACTTTGTCACCCTGTCCATCCTTAAACTGCCCCAGCTCCACTTCGCATGTCCCTTTGGACAATGCACCTGTGAGACTAATAGACTAGATATTGCCATGGACATTCCTTCACCATCACCCCTGACCATTTTACAACACCCTACAATATTTAGCACTTAAATAAACACCCTTAAAGCACAAAACAATGTGGAGTCAGTCTGTGCTTTCGAAAATGTGTATTTGCAATAACTGTGTAAAAATGCTATATCCATTGTATTGTCAACATACCTATGTCACACAGCTCTAGTCCATTCGGAAACAAAGCAGATGTCACACAGTGGGACCCACATCTGTGAAATTGAAAGGGAAAGTGACAACTCAGGGTCCACACACTGGGTGAAAGTGACAGACAGATGAGAGGAGAACAATTATATCAGATGTAGCAGGCAGTGATGTCTTCTTACCTGTGTCTCACTGGAAGTATTGATGAATCACTGTGTTTCTGTTGTCGATGTCCTCTTCTTTTGCTTCCTCTTCTTCACTGTCCACAGGCTCCACAGCTGCCACAACACCTCCACCTGGACCATCCTCCTGCAGAAAAGGCACCTGTCGTCGCAAAGCCAAGTTGTGAAGCATGCAGCAGTCCACGATGATCTGGCACACCTTCTTTGGTGAGTAGAATAGGGAACCACCTGTCAGATGGAGGCACCTGAACCTGGCCTTCAGGAGGCCGAAGGTCCTCACTATAACCCTCCAAGTTCACCCATGGGCCTCATTGTAGCGTTCCTCTGCCCTTGTCCTGGGATTCTTCACTGGGGTCAGTAGCCATGACAGGTTGGAGTAGCCAGATGCACCTGTAAATGTCAAGGGAAATCTGTTAGACACACACTACCTCTTAGGGGCATCCCCAGACCCAGACACCTAGTCACAATGTTAAGGCTCCACGTCCTCACCTAATAGCCACACACAGTGCCTCTGGAGTTTCCCCATCACATAAGGGATGCTGCTATTCCTCAAAATGTAAGCGTCATGCACTGAGCCAGGAAACTTGGCGTTCACATGGGAGATGTACTGGTCGGCCAAACACACCATCTGCACATTCATTGAATGGTAACTCTTCCGGTTTCTATACACCTGTTCACTCCTGCTGGGGGGGACCAAGGCCTCATGTGTCCCATCAATGGCACCTATGATGTTGGGGATATGTCCCAGGGCATAGAAGTCACCTTTCATTGTTGGCAAATCCTCCACCTAAGGGAAAACGGTGTAGCTGCACATGTGTTTCAGCAGGGCAGACAACACTCTGGGCAACACGTTGGAGAACATAGGCTGGGACATCCCTGATGCTATGGCCACTGTCGTTTGAAAAGACCCACTTGCCAGGAAATGGAGTACTGACAGCACCTGCACTAGAGGGGGGATTACTGTGGGATGGCGGATAGCTGACATCGGGTTTGGCTTCAACTGGGCACACAGTTCCAGGATTGTGGCATGATCAAGCCTGTAGGTGACAATTACATGTCGCTCCTCCATTGTCGACAAGTCCACCAGCGGTCTGTAAAACGGAGGATGCCGCCACCTCCTCATCTGCTCCAGCGGACGTGCTCTATGGAGAACAGCGAGAAGAGAGTCAACCAACACTGAGGTACGTTAACACAACTTTATTCCTCAATTTTTTTAAACCGCTATGTGCCTGTATTAGTGTGTATACAAGGCCTAGATATGTGTGACGCATTTACAAATAATGCCATGTGGACCCCTGAAATGGCGTCTGCCTGACCTGTAATGTGGGACAAGGGGATAAGAGGTAACTGAGCTGCTGTTGTACACCGTTGCGGTAGGCGGTCGAAGACCGCAGCACAATCCTGCATTGGTTAACATTGGACCCTATGGGCCCCAGGAGCCAATAAAGATGTACGCCGACGGTAACGGTACACACCGCCGCGGACGTGACCGCCATTTTCTCTCTGTTCAATCACTTGATACCTGATCTTCGACAGGAGAGGACCTACACTGCAAGTGCTGCTGTGAACTCAGTCTGGAAGAGACAATGGCTCATGTGTCTGGGGAAAGGGCCCCTGCCTTCAGCACGGAGGATTTGGAGAAACTAGTGGACGGGGTCCTCGCCCAGTACACACTCCTCTACGGTCCTCCAGACAAACAGGTAAGTACACTGTGAGCAGGCCGAAGGGAGCAAGAAGACGGCGGAGGCCCAGCTGGGGATGGCCTCACAACATGGGAGGGGTGCCTGTCGCACCATGACCCCCCTGATGTTACGGATCCTGGCGGTGGCGTATCCGGAGTTGGATGGGTGCTTGAGGGCATCACAGCAGCCACAAGGGGGTGAGTACACTCTCATTCAGCTGATTCTGCGCGCAATGGAGGTGTCTGGGTGGGGGAGGTGGGCTGTGAGTTCCCCTAGGCCAGAGCAAGTTTAGTAGGCATGGTTCCGTCGTAAGGCAGGCCATGTGGCACCCCACCTGTGTTCAGAGCCAACTACACCTAGTCAGGCTCCTGTGACTTCCATGTGTGCAGCAATCGGGCATAGGCCTTGTAACCCATGTCCCTGTGATTAATTATGGAACTCAAAGTGCACGGCATAGTGCAGGGGGCTTCTGTGTCTGTAGTGTCCACCAACGGTAGCGTTATTGCATGCACTCAACATGTCTTTCTTCTGTCTCCCCCCCTTTTTGTGTTGTCCCTGTTCTTGTGTGCATTAGCATCATCAGTCGGAGTAGCAGTGGCACCGGAGCACGAGGGAGCTGCATCCCACATGGCCCTGGAGGGCGACACTACGGACTCTAAAGCCACCAGTGGGATGGAGGGCGAGGGGAGCTCCACGGCGGGGACAGGAGCTGAGACCAGCGACACGGACTCCTCGTCTGATGGGAGCTCCCTTGCGGTGGTGGGCCCCTCTGTGCCCACCACATCTAAGGTACAGCCACCACCCCCCCACCAGCACCGCCCTCCCAGCAGCCCCTCAGCGTGAGCCCTGTGGCCGCTCACTCAGGAGGTTGGGCATCTCCTTCTCCCCAGGCACCTCAGCCACTGCCCCAGTCAGCCCTGCTGCCCTCAGTGAGGAGGCCATTGACCTCCTCAGGTCCCTCACTGTTGGGCAGTCTACCATTTTGAATGCCATCCAGGGTGTAGAGAGGCAGTTGCAACAGACCAATGCATACTTGGAGGGCATTCATTCTGGTCAGGCAGCCCAACAGCGAGCTTTTCAGACTCTGGCCTCAGCACTGATGTCAGCCATTGTCCCTGTGTCCAGCCTCCCCCCTCCAACTTCCTCTACCCAGACCCAAACCCATGTACCTCAGCCTATCCCAAGCACACCATCAGACCAGCATGCACACACCTCAACACACAAGGGAAGCTCTGGCAACCATAAGCACCACACATCCCACAGGCACTGACACAAGCATCATACCCATGCACACATACCAACATCCACTGCCTCCACTGTGTCCCCCTCCTCCACGTCTCCTTCCTCCCTCCCTGTCTCGTCTCCACTCACACCTGCATGCACTACATCTTCATCCACTACGTCCATCACCAGCACACCCATCACCACACCCCACTCACTTGCACTCACCACCCCCATTCACACATCCCCTGTGTCCTCTCCCAGTGTGTCTGTGAGCCCACCTCCCAAGGTACACAAACGCAGCCACACACCCACCCAACAGCCATCCACCTCACGACAGCCTCCAGCCCATGCACCTTCACCGAAAGTCAGCAAACTTACACCTCCTACAACGACTACCTCTTCCTCCACTCCCAAACCCCCTCCATCTACCCGTCCCAGTGTGTCCAAAAAACTTTTCCTGTCCAACCTTGACCTCTTCCCCTCACCTCCCCCACCCCTTCAGTCCCCTAGGGCCCACCTTGCCAGGTCCCAACCCAGCACCTCAGCCACAACGTTAGCGGGAACAATGGTGCCAGCAGTAAACGGCTTCTGGAATGCGCCAAGCAGCAGGGCAGCCACTGTGCCAAGGAGCCAAACCACGGACAGTCCCCCACCTCAAAAGCATAAAAAGTTGGCCAGTGCCCGGCAGGAGAAAGGCAAAACATCTACCACCAAAGCCTCTCCCAGTAGTACAGTTGGGAGTGGGAAGACAGCTGAGCCACCATCCAAGGTGGGGAAGGGGCACAGAAAGACAGGCAAGTCGTCGAAAACCTGCACGGCGGACGAAACCGCCACCAGCACCGCTGCCAAGGACACCGCCGCCACCAGCACCGCTGCCAAGGACACAGCCACCACCAGCACCACTTCACAGGACACCGCCGCCACCAGCACCGCTGCCAAGGACACCACCACCACAAGCACCGCTGCCAAGGACACTGCCGCCACCAGCACCACTTCACGGGACACCGCCGCCACCAGCACCGCTGCCAAGGACAGAGCCGCCACAAGCACCGCTGCCATGGACACCACCGCCACCAGCACCACTTCACAGGACACCGCCGCCACCAGCACCGCTGCCAAGGACACCTCCGCCACCAGCACCGCTGCCAAGGACACCGCCGCCACAAGCACCACTTCACAGGATACGGCCCCCACAAGCACCTTCCAAGGACACCGCTGCCAAGGACACCGCCGCCACCAGCACCGCAGGCCAACGAGCGCCAAAAGCTCAGATGCTACTGGGCCGCCACGAGCAGGATGAAGCACTCTGGGTACCAAGCCCCATCCAGAACCAGTAGAAAAAGGTATCCACTACCTCAGTCCTTGGCAGGATGAAGCACTCTGGGCACCAAGCCCCCTCCAGAACCAGTGGAGTATCTTATCCACTACATCAGTCCTTGGCAGGATGAAGCACTCTGGGCACCAAGCCCCCTCCAGAACCAGTGGAGAAAGGCATCCACTACCTCAGTGCTTGGCAGGATGATGCACTCTGGGCACCATGCCCCCTCCAGAACCAGTGGAGAAAGGCATCCACTACCCCAGTCCTTGGCAGGATGAAGCACTCTGGGCACCAAGCCCCCTCCAGAACCAGTGGAGTATCCCATCCACTACCTCAGTCCTTGGCAGGATGAAGCACTCTGGGCACCAAGTCCCCTCCAGAACCTGTGGAGAAAGGCATCCACTACCTCAGTCCTTGGCAGGATGAAGCACTCTGGGCACCAATCCCCCTCCAGAACCAGTGGAGTATCCCATCCACTACCTCAGTCCTTGGCAGGATGAAGCACTCTGGGCACCAAGCCCCCTCCAGAACCAGTAGAGAAAGGCACCCACTACCTCAGTCCTTGGCAGGATGAAGCACTCTGGGCACCAAGCCCCCTCCAGAACCAGCGGAGAAAGGCATCCACTACTCAGTCCTTGGCAGGATGGAGCACTCTGGGCACCAAGCCCCCTCCAGAACCAGTGGAGAAAGGCATCCACTACCTTAGCCCTTGGCAGGATGAAGCACTCTGGGCACCAAGCCCCCTACAGAACCAGTGGAGTATCCCATCCACTACCTCAGTCCTTGGCAGGATGAAGCACTCTGGGCACCAAGCCCCCTCCAGAACCAGTGGAGTATCCCACCCACTACCTCAGTCCTTGGCAGGATGAAGCACTCTGGGCACCAAGCCCCCTCCAGAACCAGTAGAGAAAGACATCCACTACCTCAGTCCTTGGCAGGATGAAGCACTCTGGCAACCAAGCCCCCTCCAGAACCAGTGGAGAAAGGCATCCACTACCTCAGTCCTTTGCAGGATGAAGCACTCTGGGCACCAATCCCCCTCCAGAACCAGTGGAGAAAGGCATCCTCTACCTCAGTCCTTGGCAGGATGAAGCACTCTGGGCACCCAGCCCCCTCCAGAACCAGTGGAGTATCCCATCCACTACCTCAGTCCTCGGCAGGCTGAAGCACTCTGGGCACCAAGCCCCCTCCAGAACCAGTGGAGACAGTTATCCACTTGTGAGACTGTGGCTTTGCACTCCCAGTATAAAGCAGTGGGCAAACCACTGACTGTAGAGACTTGTGAGACTGTGGCTTTGCACTCTCCAGGACCAAACAGTGGGCAAACCACCCACTTGAAAGACTTGTGAGACTGTGGCTTTGCACTCCCCAGGATAAAGCAGTGGGCAACCCACCCACTTGAGAGACTTGAGAGACTGTGGCTTTGCACTCTCCTGGATACTTCAATGGGCATGGAGCCCCCTCGTGGATCTGGCGTTGTGCACTCATTCGGCTGAGGTGGCCCCCTTCCCTTCCCCCTGAGGTGCTTATTGTATTTCGATCTGATGACCCAGCAGTGTTCTCTCCGTTTTGATCGGGTATCTTGTGTGGGCCTCGCCCAAGCATTTTGGGCCCGGTGGTCCACGGACTTTAATGGTGGAATACCTTCGACTTGTATTATTGGTGTATATATTTGTTTATAGTGTATATATATATTTTTGAGTACTGGATTTTAATAGATTACAAATGCTCAAATCATTTCCTTTTGTCTTTGTATTCTTCCGGGGGGGGTTGGGGGATGGAACTGTAATGTATCATGATGTATTGGTGTGTGTGTTGTCGTGGGTGAGGGTGGGGGTGGGGGTGTTGTGTGTGTGTGTCACTCTTTTTTTCCTCCCCCCTCCCCTGTGTCGTAGGTGCAGTACCCACGTGGTCTTCGCCGCCGGCATTCGTGCTCCTGTTAGAGGAGCGGGAAGACAAAGGCAGGGAGTATCTGGAGTTCCGGTTCCATGGTGTCCTGGTTCCTCGTGGGGTGTGTAGAGGTGAGCGTTTTTCCTTCCAAGTCCTGTTTCCGCCGTGTTTTTGTTTGCGGTGAATCCGCCCCAGAAAAGGTGGCGGATTCGACTGTTGTAATACTGTGAGCGGTACGTTGTCTTCAGCCTGTCTGTTGGCGGTTACCGCTGCGGTGTTTGTTTGTACCGCCGTGGCGGTCGGAGTGTTGGTGGTTTCTGCCACGGTCGTGATTTCATTTTTTTATCGCCGGCCTGTTGGCGGTTTTACCGCCGCTTTAACTCTGACCGCCAGGGTTGTAATGACCACCATAGTGTTGGATCCATTTGTGACTTTTACAAAAATTAACATTTCCTCTTTAGTTAAGTGCGTCTCTTGCAGAATTATTATATGCGCTGGAGACTCCCTGAGAAACAACAAAAATCTTTTTGCCCTAGCCCTCACCCAATTATTTGAAATAATCCCACCCCGTCCCCCTGACACCCTATAGCCCTATACAATTATATGTGAGTAGCCTAAGGTGCATAAGGACATTTTATAGCTTCCTCCCAACCAACCCGCCCTCCATGCAACCCCAATCTCTGCTACCCTAGTCCCCACTGTGACCCCCCCTTACCCTCCCAACCCAGGGGAACACCCCCATCCTATTGACAGACCCTTGGGTCTCATTTCAAGCCCCTTTGAGCTCCCCAGCGTGGCCTGCACAGTATCACCCGCTTTATACCTTCTAATATTTCATCTGCTAAGGCTGGATCCCGAAGATTGTACATTCTATTATTATACATTACACGAAGAGTTGCTGGAAATTTGAGTTGGGCTCCTGCACCTACACTTTTAATTTCTTCCAGTCGTTTCCCAGCTCCCACTGCCTATTAAATGTTACACTAGATAGATTGGACCTAATCTCAAATGAAAACTCCTCAACTTTTAGGGGTCCCAGCCCTAATGCCTTCAACCAATATTATTTCTTTCGACTGATATGTTTGAATATTAACCAAAATTTTCAGCAGCTACAATTCTTTTGTGGTAGGCAACATTTATTTTTAAACCGTGTTCTTTTTCAAATTTCCTTCCTGAAACTTAGATTCAAATGATTTCATGTAATTTTTCTGTTTTGTTGTAGATAGTTTAGAGCAGAATCTGATGCATTTTAAATCAGTTTTTCTTTACACCATTTTAGTCTAATGTTTTCCCTAATTGCATTGGATTATTTTAGAGCAGACTTTCGGGGCTATTCACAAAGGTAACTTAAACTTGTGAGCAATTTACAAGTTTAATGTACTCTTACACATTTTAGTAACCATACCACTTTTGGCTATTCATACTATCTGAGTGTAAAGCTTCTCAAATGTATAGAGTTACATGTCTCCATCACCTGAAAAATAGGGTGAGTCCAAACATGGGTATAATTACTAGTGCCAGAAAAGAACAGTACCATGCATGGCCAACCACTGCTCCTGCAACACTGTCCCATAGAATATAATGAGGGTAGAATCTTTAAATAAAGTCACAAAGGAAATAAAATGAATGAAGTTAAATTACATTATTATTTAAAATAATTGAAAATATAGATAAATATTACCGAATGCTGAGCAAAATCTATAAACAGTACATAGCTATTACTTAATTATAAATTGTTATTATAACCTTTTTCAAATAAAAAAAAATCAAGCAACATAATTTTTTATTAAAATATAAATACATTATTTTTAATTAGCTCTATACAGCACGTTGTGTAATTTGTAACGCATTAATAAAATATATTTTTTAATTTGGTGGGAATATATCTGTAACTGAAGCTTCTGAAAAATATTTTTCTTTTGTTTAACATATTAAATCTAATTAAATATGTAATTCAAAATAAATGTAATATCCATGTTACATTTTTCATTTGTTCTTCATTTACAATACATAAATTAAATTGATTTACATTAATACTTAACATAAAAATATTTGTACTCATTTATTTTAAAATTTAAGAAATTTTGTTATTTTTCTCAATACTGTGCCACAACGTTATTTCCACCCCAACTATGGAGTCTTCCTATTGAAAGTATAGGGAAAACGTAAAAAGTGTATTTAACTCAAATATAGTCAACATAATAATGCAAATTAAGTTCTTATAAATGTAAAGGTCGAACTGAATGCAAAAAGGCTACAGCTCCTTCAACTTAATTTTTAATTAAAACTTTGATTAGTTTAAATATATTAAATTACATTGTAATTATTTTTTAGATTTATTTGTTTAAAAAAAACTACCTAAAGTAAAAAAATATATATTTTTATGTATTACTTAACACATGTGATTCAATATTTGAGAACAAATTAATTAACAAATAATACATTATAATTTTACATTAATTTCTACATTCAACAAAGGTTGTTACAGTACTTTCTAGTTAACTAATACATACATATTTGCAGATTGATGTTTTTTAAAGATTAAATTATATTTATTTATATACTTAACTATTGAAAATATTATTATATTAATTTGAAATATTGGAACATCAGCAATGTAAGGCAGTGTATCTTGAAGAGAAACATCTGTAGCATATTCACAGGTGCCCATGCATATGAAAATTAGCATTACCATTTTCAGTACAGAAATGTTTGCAATATCCACATTTATTTTATAGAACTCTTTCTACACGTTGCTTTAATAACAAGTCTTAAACATAACTGTTATCAACAAAAAAACAACATAGCCAAGGCATGCTTATTCCTGTACGCAGAGAGACACAGGGTGGAAGAATGAGGAGGGAAGAGAATAAGGTGGGGTGGAGCTGTGCTTCCGTCAGTGTGGGGGGCGACAACGGTACCATCCCACAGACAGGACTCACTTAGTACTATGTCCATGGCTGAATTTTTTCCATTTTCTGTGAGGGTGCTAGTTTAAAGCCTTTGCCCTTTTGTATCAAGTGTGGCATGGTAAACACTGAGGGCGATTTATCATCTGACTTGGCCCCCATTCTCTCCAGATATGTTTGCCAGTCAGAAGGGTTGGCCAATGCCAAGCTCCTGCTACCACTGCATAATAATCTAATTTAGTTTAACATCATTTACTAAGGGGTTTTATTTTAGTAACCTGTTTGACCTGGCTTTCTCTGCATGTTCACCCACAAATGTTTTGCCTTCACCCCTCCTATGTCACTGAATTTGTTTTAGGACTGTTCCATTGGGCTGCCTTATTACATTTAATAAGTGTTCACTTTAATTGGCAACTGGGGAAGCTTTCATGCCTAGTGGCTGAGAAGTTATAATTTCATTGTATTTAATTGCAAAGTCAAATTTGAATTTACAATTTAGAAAATGCCAATTCTAGAACAGGCTGCATGCACCACATAGTTAGCATTTTCCTGCCCTAACTATTTGGTGCATGCAGCCTGTTCCTGGGTCACATGACTGGGTGTAGTTGGCACTTACACCTTGTTTGTTCCGACCTGACAGCCACACAATAGATGGATTAGGTGTGCTTGGATCGGCCAACTCTGGCAGGGTGGTGGGGCAGTGCTGGGCATAGCCCCACTTGCAACTGAATAGGCTGTGACCTGCCTTCACACAAGGGACTTGTCACCACTGCATTGTTCATTCAACCCGCTTGGAGCCAGTTCAGAGGAGGCAAAAAGGTTCAAGCATTTCAAAGAGAATTCTCTGGAACCATCTACTTCATAGAAGGCACCAGGTGTAAAAATAGGAACCTCAGACCCATTCTTCAGTTCACTATATGGACCTGCAGAAGGACTCTCAGAGGACTGCATGCTGCTGAGGCATGCTGTGTACTTCAAAAGACAGCTTTGCTGAACCTGTTATGTTATGTTATGTTATTGAGACTTATATAGCGCCAGCTACCCGGAGGCCTCATAGCGCTGATCAGTTTTAAAAGTTTAGAACATACTGGAGGAATCTCAAACTTCCCTGGAGAGGGGGAACTTAGAAGAATTTAGAATAGCCAGGTTTTAATGGCCTTCCTAAATTCAATCTCCTGATTCATCATGTGAATATTCGTGGGTAGGGAGTTCCAAAGTCTGGCTCCCTGGTACTTCAGGGATCTTCCTCCCCATGATGTTCTCTTTACTTTGGGTACCACTACCAGGGCTTTAGAGGCCGATCTCAAAACTCTTGTGGGTGTATATTGTGAAATTAATGATTTTAGATAATGAGGATCCTTTTTATATAGAGCTCTGTGGAAGAAGCAAAGAGCCTTAAACTTTATCCTTTTTGCCACTGGAAGCCAGTGCAGTTCAATCAGAGCTTTTTTAGCTGATGTGGTCCTAGGCAGGTTAAAGAGCAAACGTGCTGCAGCATTTTGTACCACCTGTAGTTTGTTCACCACATAACCTGGAGATCCCAAAAAGAGGCTTTTTTCCATAATCTAATCTGGATAAAATCAGGGCTTGTACGGCCAATCTTTTGGCCAATGGCGGAAGCAGGCCAATAATCTTCCTTAGTAACTTAAGATTCCCAAAACAGGTGGCTGACGTTCTCTTTGCATGATGTTCCATGGTGAGTTTGGGATCCAACCAAACTCCCAAGGCTTTAATCTGAGCTTTGGGGGGGGGGGGGGCAAGTAATCTAAATGTATTACTGGTCCTATATTTTTAGCAGGGTTGGCCAGTTTTCCTAAAAACATAATTTCTGTCTTTTCTTCGTTGAGTTGCAGCCTGCTTTCTGTCATCCAGGCAGCAATCGCTTGGAGACAGGCAGGCAAGGCCGAGTTGTCCGCCTCCTTACTGGGGGAGAAGGAAACCACCAGCTGTGTGTCGTCCGCATATGACACCAGGGATACACCAAAGGGTTCTATGACTTCTGCTAGGGGGGACATGAAAATGTTGAACAGAGTGGGACTCAAAGATGAGCCCTACGGAACTCCGCATAAAAGTTTCAACTGGGATGAGAAAAAAGAACGATCCAGGACTTGAAAGGTTCTATTTTGTAAGAACGAGCTTAACCATTTAAGCGCCCTTCCTTTAACCCCTTCGCTGCCAGGCCTTTTCCCCCTCCTGTGCCAGGCCTTTTTTTGCCTTTTTGGGGCAGTTCACGCTTAAGCCCTCATAAGTTTTTGTCCACATAAGCTAACCAAGCCAAGTTTGCGTCCTTTTTTTCCAACATCCTAGGGATTCTAGAGGTACCCAGACTTTGTGGGTTCCGCTGAAGGAGGCCAAGAAATTATCCAAAATACAGTGAAAATTTCGTTTTTTTCAAACAAATGGGAAAAAGTGGCTGCGGAAGAAGGCTTTTGGTTTTTCCCCTGAAAATGGCATCAACAAAGGGTTTGCGGTGCTAAACTCAGCAGCTTCCCAGCTTTCAGGAACAGGCAGACTTGAATCAGAAAACCCAATTTTTCAACACAATTTTGGCATTTTACTGGGACATACCCCATTTTTGCAATTTTTTGTGCTTTCAGCCTCCTTCCAGTCAGTGACAGAAATGGCCATGAAACCAATGCTGGATCCCAGACACCTTAACATTTCTGAAAAGTAGACAAAATTCTAAATTCAGCAAGGGGTCATTTGTGTAGATCCTACAAAGGTTTCCTACAGAAAATAACAACTGAAAAAGAAAAATATTGAAATTGAGGTGAAAAAAACATCAATTTTTCTCTACGTTTTACTCTGTAACTTTTTCCAGAAATGTCAGATTATCTAAAGCAATATACCGTTACATCTGCTGGAATCCTCTGGTTGCGGGGATATATAGGGCTTGTAGGTTCATCAAGAACCCTAGGTACCCAGAGCCAATAAATGAGCTGCACCCTGCAATGCGTTTTCATTCTATACCGGGTATACAGCAATTCATTTGCTGAAACATAAAGAGTAAAAAATAGCTATCAAGAAAACCTTTGTATTTCCAAAAAGGGCACTTGTGGGGCTCTGACTAGGTTCTGTTACCCAGAATCCTTTGCAAACCTCAAAATTTGGCTAAAAAAACACATTTTCCTCACATTTCAGTGACAGAAAGTTCTGGAATCAGAGAGGAGCCACAAATTTCCTTCCACCCAGCGTTCCCCCAAGTCTCCCGATAAAAATGATACCTCACTTGTGTGGGTAGGCCTAGCGCCTGCGACAGGAAATGCCCCAAAACGCAACGTGGACACATCCCATTTTTTTAAAGAAAACAGAGGTGTTTTTTGCAAAGTGCCAACCTGTAGATTTTGGCCTCTAGCTCAGCCGGCACCTGGGGAACCTACCAAACCTGTGCATTTTTGAAAACTAGAGACCTAGGGGAATCCAAGATGGGGTGACTTGTGGGGCTCTGACCAGGTTCTGTTACCCAGAATCCTTTGCAAACCTCAAAAGTTGGCTAAAAAAACACATGTTCCTCACATTTCTGTGGCAGAAAGTTCTGGAATCTGAGAGGAGGCACAAATTTCCTTCCACCCAGCGTTCCCCCACGTCTCCTGATAAAAATGATACCTCACTTGTGTGGGTAGGCCTAGCGCCCACGAAAGGAAATGGCCCAAAACACAACGTGGACACATTACATTTTTTAATAGAAAACAGTGCCTACCTGTAGATTTTGTCCTGTAGCTCAGCCGGCACCTGGGGAAACCTAGCAAACCAGCGCATTTTTGAAAACTAGAAACCCAGGGGAATCCAGGATGGGGTGACTCGTGTGGCTCTGACCAGGTTTTGTTACCCAGAATCCTTTGCAAACCTCAAAATTTGGCTAAAAAAACACATTTTCCTCACATTTTGTTGTGGGTAGGCCTAGCGCCCACGAAAGGAAATGGCCCAAAACACAACGTGGACACAACATGTTTTTTCACAGAAAACAGAGGTGTTTTTTGCAAAGTGCCTACCTGTGGATTTTGGCCTCTTGCTCAGCCGGCCCCAGGGGGGGGCGGCAGAAATGCCCTAAAATAAATTTGACCCCCCCTCAAACCCCTCCTGCCCAGGAGCACCATCAAAAGGAGGGTGATAAAGAGTGAAATAGGCGCACCGAATGTCCCAATCTAGGAACTAAATGTAACCTGATTACGGTGCTCTGCACTGGGGTCTCACCCCCTGTTCACCCCTACAAGGTTAAACTACTTAACCAATACTGCATAAAATGTGAAGGCACACGTAAAAGCAATTATAGATCAAACAATCTACAGTCTCTTATGAAGGTATCTCATTAGTATATTTTCAAATCAAAATAATCAAAATAATCAAAATCATAGCTAAGAATACATTCTCTAGAATTTCACAGTAAAGTTCGAATCTTATCTCCAATTGAAATCAGCATTCTAACTAATTTAGTTCATAGTCCCAGTCTTTTTTCAGTCCATCATAATTGCATGAGTTCCAATTTCATAGAGATTTTACAAAGTCATTCATGTAAATTCGTCTCAGAATTCACAAACAGTTCCTCCTTTGCTTGTTTATGTGTCCTTCTCTCTTACTTGTCCATATGTCCGTCAACACGTGTTTCATCCGGGGAGTACCCCTGGACTTCTTCAGGACCTCCCAAAGTATTATACTCAAGTATACAGTGACCTAAATCAGACAGAACAGTATATCCCATATTAGAATATTATCATTGCAAAGTATTAGCATACAATAGTGGGAAATATAAATTTCTCATGATGAAAATTCTACCTTTAATTCAACCATAATTTGAAGTGACTCAACCATTAAATTACAAAATGACGAACACACAACGTACATTCAGTTAATGTATTTGAAACAGCCATTTCCTGATCATCTATTCTTGTGACTCCATTTCCTTATATATGACCTTCCTAGCAAATCATTCCATAGACCTTTAAATGATATATGCAGTATCTAACAAACATTTATCTCGCAAAGCTATATCACCTATAACACATCATTATATTTATCACGATTACAAACTTAACAATTGTGTCTAAAAGTGAATAGGTAACATAATACTCTTGTAAGTATTAACTTTAAATCCCTACATCTCCATACATCCCATAATATTGATGTCTTTTATATATAACACTCACCTTCCGTTCATGACAATTCCATATGTATAATAACTCACCACATTATATCAAAATCTGTCATGATAAAATCATAAACATATCAGTTAGGTGAAGATTTCTTATGAGTATTTCTCCACAGTTTTCCTGCCACTATCACTCCTGTCCTACCTGTATCTGCACTCCGTGAGGCTCCGAAACGCGAGTACGCCGTCTCGTTCTCATCTATTATAGTGTCAAACTGAGTTCACCCGACTCGGTTTCTTTTAAGCAGCATAAGCTCAATAAACATAGACAACGGACTTCACTTTTCTCCGCGTCTATGTAAACCAATAGAGAAAACTGACTATTTTATATTTATAACTGCTGTTACCAGATTTCTTACGGATCATAAATCTCCACTGCGCGAGTGCGCGGTTTCTTTTATACTTTTCATATATTATTTAAATATCAATTCGAGTTCACCCGACTCGATTTCTTTTGCACTCGATGTAGTTAATAAACATAGATAACGGACTTCATTTTTCTCCGTGCCTACGTTACATAAAAATAGAAAACAGACTCTTCCATCTTTATCATTATTAGTACCGAGTTTCTTGCACTTCATTAAACTTAATTCAACTCAAAATTAATTAACACAATTAACATATATACTCTCCAAATGTTCTTAGTTTGTACTTATAAAAATACCAGACCCCGAACATGTTGACATATTAGATGTACAAAACATTCTTTATCTAAGCAATCGTCATTCCTATTTCTTCTGTTCTCTCCATGTGTTTATTATGACTTGAATATGTCTCAATTAATATTCCCACTATTGATATTAATATCATATCTTGAACATAATTGATATTAAGAGAAATGAGATGATTTTTATATCTTCAAAATTCGTTTAAATGTGTAAATACTTTCTTAAAATCACTGTTCTCATGTCTATCCATCAAATGATCTAAATTAATATTAAGGTTAGTATTTATTTAATGGGGGCTCCATACTTTCTCCAATTAGTTATTTATCTTAATTATCTCCAAGAAAATACTCCATCTCATGATCTGTATTGAGACCTTGTTCCACCTCCCCTAATCGCATTATCCAAGTTGATTCCCTCCTGCGTAAGGTCAGTTCTCTATTACCTCCTCTTGGATTTATTTCGCACTGATCAAAACCAAAGAATTTAAATGTCTTTTGATTTCCTTGTGCTTCACATGTTTTCATATGATAAGCTATTGGGTATCTCTCATCTTCTTGCCTAATCGCTCTCCAGTGTTCAGATATTCTAGCTTTTAAGGGGCGTATCGTACTGCCCACATTTATTCTTTCACATTTACAAACAATCATATAGACAACAAATCTAGTATTGCAATCTATATGTGTTCTTATATCCACCTTTTGACCATACATATCCAGAAATTATTTTTTAGCTTGCCAGGCCCATTTACACATTGCACAAGCACCACATCTGTAAAAACCTACATTTTGTGCTTTAAGCCAATCGGGTTTCCTTCTGTCCGTCAGATAACTAGGGCTCAGAATATTATTCAGGGTATTTCCCCTTCTGAATGAAACCTCTGGTTTAGCACTAATACATTTCCTCAAAGTTCCATCTTGAGTAAGTAAATGCCAATGTTTTTTCATTATTCTCAATAGTCTTTGTGAACTCTCCGTATAATCCAATATAATCCTTACATTCTGAGTACCATCCTTCTTTTTCTTATTGTTCTTTTGAACATGTGATAATAGCGTTTGTGAACGAGGAATTTTGAGAGCTTTCTCTTGAGATTTGCTTATCACCGTCCTTGCCTACGTGGTCGCTCCCCCTGCGTGACATTGGTGCCAAAAAACAAATCCCCAGTGCCTAGTGGTTTCTGCCCCCTTGGGGGCAGATTGACCTAAAATCAGCCAATCTGCCCCCAAGGGGGGCAGAAATGGTCTAAGTACAATTTGACCCCCAGGGCAGCGACCCTTGCCTGATGGGTCGCTCCCCATCTCTAAAAAACCAAACAAACAAAAAAAAAAAACATAAAAAAAAAAATTGCCCTGGCGCTTAGAGGTTTCTTCCCCCGGGGGGCAGAAATGGCCTAAAATAAATTTGCACCCCCAAACCCCCCCCCGGGAGCGACCCTTGCCTACGGGGTTGCTCCCCCTGCGTGACATTGGTGCCAGAAAACAAATCCCCGGTGCCTAGTGGTTTCGGGGGCAGATTGACCTAAAATCGGCCAATGTTAAAGTCCATGAATCAATGCAATTGCAATACTGCAATACTGCCAACTGTGTCACTAGGCACTTCACTCCTCTAACGCACAGGGGGCTACGCTGACCTATAACCCCTTTGAAAAATTGGTTATGGCATGTGGTGGCACTCAGTACTTGGGGCCCAATGTATGGGGCCTTTTTGCTGTTGCAGAAGTAAAAAATTACTGCTTGTGACCACAAAAAGTCTAGTTATGATGTACCATCCCTATTTTGTGAGTTGGTACACAGTTACCGACTTGCAAAATAAGGTTTACGACTCACAATTAGTAAGGGGCATCCCAAGGGCGTCCCTTCCTCTTTTCAAGTCGCAGTGGTCTGTATGATTGTTTTGTGACCGTGAATGCCGTCGCAAAACAATCACAGTTAACACCAACTTCAAAGTGGCATTACCTGTATGCAAATGGGAAAGGATCCCCATGGGACCCATTCCCCTATGTGCATACATGCTCAAATATTTTTTCGGAGCACACAGTGGTCCAACGGACCAATGCCTACTCTGAAAAAATGAAAACAAAACTTTTAATTTTTCTTTTTGAAGTGCATCCTGCTTTCCTTTAAGGAAAATGGGCTGCATTTAAAAAACAACTGCTTTATTGAAAAGCAGTCAAAGACATGTTGGTCAGCTGAGCCCAGCAGGACACTTCCCTGTGAGTAGAGCCATTCCCAGAGGAGTCGCAAACTGTGACCTACCATCAAGCAGTGTTGTCCTGTAAACTGTTGTTCCATAATCTAATCTTTCTTCCCCTATTTAAATCATTAGTTATTACCTCCCGCCTAGAGTTCCCATTGAGTGCACCAAACCAATCCATGTATGAAGAGGGGAAAGGGGATGTCCACTTGCAACATATTTCCCTCGTAGCCAAAATTATCGCATAACAAATTAACCTCTTCTTCATCCTACTCTTGAATTCCCCTTCTTTTGGGACACTAAAAATTACTAAGGGAAGACTCAGCAAAATCTGTTGCTCCACAACATTTGTACCCAATTTTACCCAAAACTTTAAACCAATGGGCAGTCCCAAAACATGTGGATGTCTGACGCTCTCGATACCCCACATTTTGCAGAGTTAACTGAATCCCCTCCTCTCATCTTCGAGAGCTTCGCTGGGGTCACAAAGACACTATTCAAATTAGAGAGATGGTTCCTCAATAATGATGCTAATTTGACTTCCTTATATACAATACGCATTGAATTTTCCCACCATCTTTGTATTTGACCCGTGGATACAATTTCCCCCAAAAGGGAGTACGGCAGGTTAAAGTCCCCATTCTGCACCTCAACCAGAGCCCAATACCAACTAGAAACCTTCCTGACACTCGCCTGATTATTTATTATATTGTCTACGAACTGGTTTTCAGCCCCCAACCTAACTGTAACCTTCTGGGACCAGCTTCTCAGTTGTATGTACTTCAACCTTGACAGGTTTCCTCCAGTCCGTTCCGTAAACTCTTCCCAAGATAGTAATGAACCATTGCCGACTAAATCCCGCCAGTATTGGATTCCCGCTCTCTTAAGAGGCAAAGCTAACACATCTGTAAGACATTCAGGTGTCCCCGGGGACTCCCAGACCGGTGCCCAAAAACTATAATACTCGATTTTTGCCACTTGCCTTACCCTATACCACACTTTAGCTGCATGCTGCAGTATCTTCAATCTCACTTTCGTAAAAAACCTGGGATCCCCAAACTTATACAAAAAGTATGTGGCTGCGCCTTTTACTGTTGTTACCATACAATTAAGCATTTCTCCAACCGCTGAGCGATCTGGATCGGAGAATAACATTTTAACATTCCTAAGATGAAATGCCCATGCGTAATACTGTAAATCAGGAAGAGTAAGGCCTCCTTTCTCCTTTCTTCTTCGTAGTTTTTTCCATCCAATCCTAGAACCTTTTTGAGCCCAAATAAATGAGTTAACCTTTTGTTGAAACATACTCAAGAGCCTACTATCCATTAATAGTGGAATGGAGTTGAAAAGAAAATTCAACTTAGGCAGGATCATCATTTTAACCAAATTTACCCTCCCAATCAATGTAAGAGGCAGGTGTGCCCACCTTAACATTAACTTACTACATTATGTTACTACAGACCTAACATTAATTAACAAGCCTAAGTACCTCATGGATTTTGTTGTCCAGCAGTTATCAACCTCCAGATTCCACACCATTATCTCTGTTTTATCCGGATTAATATGGTAACCCAAAATCCTCCCAAACCCATCTGCCAGACTCAATAATGCAGGAAGAGAGTCTGATAGATTTGAAGTGTACACTAAAAGATCGTCAGCAAATAAAGCAACTTTCTTCACCCACCTTTTACTACTAAAGGGAGATATTTTTTTATCTCGCCTGATCCTTCTTGCAAAGGGCTCTATATACATATCAAACAACAAGGGGGAAAGGGGACAGCCCTGTCTAGTACCTCTAGAAATCTCAAACAGATCCGTAAGCCTCCCATTCACCAAAACCCTAGCCTTTGGTGCCTGGTAAATCTACTGAATTGCTCAACAATATTTACTACCCAAGTTGTTCCGTTCAAGAACTAAATTTAAGTACTTACAACTAACCCTATCAAAAGCTTTCATAGCATCCAATGCTATAACTGCTAACGGTTCTTGATACGTGGTAGCTAAGTTGATAGCACCAATTAGGTTAAATGTTTGCTCATACATAAACCTGTTCAGTATAAAACCTTTCTGATCTGGATGAATTAATTCACCGATTACCCCACTCAACCTATTTGCCAAAACCTTAGCATAGATTTTATAGTCACTATTCAACAGAGATATTGGTCTATAAGATTAACTCCTTACTGGAGATTTCCTTGGTTTTAAAATAAGAGAAATAATAGCTTTGTGCCACAAAACTGGTGACAAAGCGCCCTCCTCAAAAATCTCTGAAAACAATTGAGCCATTGGAGGGATTATAGATTCGCCCAAGACCTGATAAAATTCAACCGGGAAACCATCCGGTGCTGCCGCCTTCCCCTTACTACTCTTTTTAAGGACTGCCCTTATTTCTTCCTCTGTAATAGGTCTAATTAAATATGACTGATTGTCCTGCGTGAGGCGGGGAGGCCATCCATATCTAACCAATTCTTAGCTGTCTTGACCTCTACTTCCCCATCCTCCCTTTATAGAGATACAAAAAACTTTAGGAAGGCCTCCTTTATATCATCATGGGATGTCAATTTGACCCCGAATAACTATCAACAAGTTCCTCTATATTACCCCGAACCTGATCTTTCTTTATTTTCCAGGCCAGTAACTTCCCCATATTATCTCCAATCTCAAACTGGGCCTGCTTATTTGCCTCCTATCTCTTCTCTATTTTAGCTTGTAAAACTGATTCCAGCTGCTGCCGCAAATTCCTTTTCTTGTTATTCAAATACACCTCATCACCTCCCTTCTCCAAATCAGAATCACATAACCGAATTTTCCTCTCTATACCCTCCAACTGATCCCTATACTGCTTTCTTCTATAGTTGGCAATACTTATAATCCTCCCCCTCATTACCGCCCTAAAAGTATCCCACACTATACCTATAGGAGCTGAGCCGTGATTAGTTTTAAAGAACTCCTCAGTGTCCTTGCGAAGTCGGCCTATGATGTCTTCTTCTAATAGTAAAGTCCTATCCCGAGTCCACCTTTTCCTGCCCACCTCCCGAGGGCAATTCATTCTTAAAGTCACTGCAGCATGGTTAGACAAATGTGCGGGAGAATAAATAATATCTTTTACTAAGCCACACACAGATTTATCTACTAAAAATTAATCAATTTGTGATACATGGCCGTACTTTCTGTTGTGAAAAGAAAATTCCCGCTCCTCACCTGCTCTTAATCTCCACAAATCACATAAGTGGAACTCTTTCATCATTCATTTAAGATACTGTTGAGATTTTGGTGTACCCATTGACCTGAAACTAGATGACTTATCCAATTTATTTTCTAGAACCACATTAAAATCCCCAACCATGATAACCGGATCCACTCAATCCAAGAGATTCGCAAAAACCCTCTGCTGATGTTCTATATCATCACAGCTGGGGCCATAAAACTCTACCAATGTGAATTTTCTTCCTTCCAACAGCAGTGTAACCATAACCCATCTACCTGACTAATCCGTTTTGGATCCTACCAATGATACATTAACCTGTTGCTTAATTAAAATCGCTACCCCCCTAGTATTAAAATGATGGTCTGTACAAACATAGGGGGTCATTACAACATTGGCGGTAAATGCTGCTTACCGCCGTGCAGAAGACCACCAACACACCGCCGCGGAATTCCGCCACAGCTATTATGACCCACAGCCCGGAATCCGCCAAAGTTTAGACACACACACAAGTCCACCACACCAAAGGTCAGTGATAAACTGGCGATAACAAAACCTCCACCGTCTCCCAACAGGAATACGCCTACACTATCACGACCCACGAATCCACGCGGCGGTCTTTCAACCACGGTATTCCATTGCCGGTCCACTACCACATTGGACAATTCCAAATACACACACCTGAGACACATACACACACCACTCCCACACATCCAATACAATGTAAAACACACACCCACATCACCCACAAACCCTTACGATCACAATTGCGACTGAAGGCCAGAGAGAGACACCACCATCTACAAACTAGCATCCACAGGCACTCAACACCATCACTCACACAACATCCACGCACAAAACACCACATACCCCTAAACATCACCTCACACATCACAACACACACCACCCCACACATCACCCACACCACCCCATGGCACCGCAAAGACACCCTAGGTTCTCTGAGAAGGAGCTCAGGGTCGTGGTGGAGGAAATCATCCGGGTAGAGCCACAGCTATTCGGATCACAGGTGCAGCACACCACCATAGCTAGGAAGATGGAGCTATGGTGCAGAATCGTGGACAAGGTCAACGCAGTGGGACAACACCCAAGAACACAGGATTACATCAGGAAGAGGTGGAACAACCTACGGGGGAAGGTGCGTCCCGTGGTCTCAAGACACCACATTGCAGTTCAGAGGACTGGCGGTGGACTCCAACCTCCTCCCCCACAACTAACAACATGGGAGGAGCAGGTCTTGGCTATACTGCATCCTGAGGGCCTCGCAGGAGTAGCTGGAGGAATGGACTCTGGTAAGTCAAATCTTAACTATGAAATCCCCCACCCTATCTGCATGCTATCACATACCCCCACCCTCACCCTCACCTCCATCACTCCAACTCCTCACATATGTCCCACTATCACAACCCACACATCCCAACACCATGCCCTGCATGCAACACCAAAGCATGGACACCGATCACCAATGCATGGCCACTGCACATACCCACACACACCCCTAACCAATTATCACACAAGGTCCCACACAAGAATGCAAGCACTGGGGTACAGGGTCACCCACCCATTGCACACCATGGCGCACACAGATGCAATAATCATGCCTTTACGCCCCTGCAGGACTCCTATCCAACATCACCAGACAGGAGGGTCCAGACATGTGCACTCCACCCACAGAAGAGGCCCACAGTGATGACAGCAGCTCTGTCCAACTGGATCTAGATGACCAGCTCGGCCCATCTGGGACCTCGGAACAGTCGGTTCCCCTCACACTGGCACAAGCCACAACAGAGCCTTTCCCCTCTGGAAACACCAGCACAGCACCCACCCAGCGGGCCCATACCTCTGTCCCCAGAATACGTCAAGCATCATTGTGTCCACCACTACAGGGAACCCAGGCTAACCTACCACCCCAAAAACACCAGGGACCTGGGGGCAGGGGTAGTGGGCAAACGGTTCAGGGGACAGAGGCCCAGGAACACAGGGGAACTGGGAGGGCTGCTGTGCAACAGGAGGAGGACAGGCACAGGGAACCCACTCTCCACGAAGCCCTCTCCAATATCATGGGAGCCTACCACCATTCCCAGGAGACGACGGCAACGGTACTTGCCAAGTTTCAGGAGACCCAGCAGCTGCAGGAGGAATAGTATCTGGGGTTCAGGAAGGAACTCAAATCCATCAACACCACCCTGGGCACCATTGTAGGGGTGCTGAAGGAACTCGTCAACACCAGGAGGGACACTGTGGCACAACAAGGGGCCCCTGACACTTGCCTCGATGATGAACTGCAAACCCCCTCTGCCGGCGCTAGTGGACAGGAGGCACCGCCACAGGACCACAACACCAGCACCCCAACCCTGCAGATGGAGAACCACCCAGCAAACGGTCCCTGAGATCGAGGACAAAGACAGAGAAAAATGCCAAGATCCCGACCAAGAAATGAGACCACCCTGATTGTCATCCTTCTGTCCCACTTTGTCACCCTGTCCATCCTTAAACTGCCCCAGCTCCACTTTGCATGTCCCTTTGGACAATGCACCTGTGAGTCTAATAGACTAGATATTGCCATGGACATTCCTTCACCATCACCCCTGACCATTTTACAACACCCTCCAATATTTAGCACTTAAATAAACACCCTTAAAGCACAAAACAATGTGGAGTCAGTCTGTGCTTTCGAAAATGTGTATTTGCAATAACTGTGTAAAAATGCTATATCCATTGTATTGTCAACATACCTATGTCACACAGCTCTAGTCCATTCGGAAACAAAGCAGATGTCACACAGTGGGACCCACATCTGTGAAATTGAAAGGGAAAGTGACAACTCAGGGTCCATACACTGGGTGAAAGTGACAGACAGATGAGAGGAGAACAATTATATCAGATGTAGCAGGCAGTGATGTCTTCTTACCTGTGTCTCACTGGAAGTATTGATGAATCACCGTGTTTCTGTTGTCGATGTCCTCTTCTTTTGCTTCCTCTTCTTCACTGTCCACAGGCTCCACAGCTGCCACAACACCTCCATCTGGACCATCCTCCTGCAGAAAAGGCACCTGTCGTCGCAAAGCCAAGTTGTGAAGCATGCAGCAGGCCACGATGATCTGGCACACCTTCTTTGGTGAGTAGAATAGGGAACCACCTGTCAGATGGAGGCACCTGAACCTGGCCTTCAGGAGGCCGAAGGTCCTCACTATAACCCTCCTAGTTCACCCATGGGCCTCATTGTAGCGTTCCTCTGCCCTTGTCCTGGGATTCTTCACTGGGGTCAGTAGCCATGACAGGTTGGAGTAGCCAGATGCACCTGTAAATGTCAAGTGAAATCTGTTAGACACACACTAACTCTTAGGGGCATCCCCAGACCCAGACACCTAGTCACACTGTTAAGGCTCCATATCCTCACCTAATAGCCACACACAGTGCCTCTGGAGTTTCCCCATCACATAAGGGATGCTGCTATTCCTCAAAATGTAAGCGTCATGCACTGAGCCAGGAAACTTGGCGTTCACATGGGAGATGTACTGGTCGGCCAAACACACCATCTGCACATTCATTGAATGGTAACTCTTCCGGTTTCTATACACCTGTTCACTCCTGCTGGGGGGGACCAAGGCCTCATGTGTCCCATCAATGGCACCTATGATGTTGGGGATATGTCCCAGGGCATAGAAGTCACCTTTCATTGTTGGCAAATCCTCCACCTAAGGGAAAACGGTGTAGCTGCACATGTGTTTCAGCAGGGCAGACAACACTCTGGGCAACACGTTGGAGAACATAGGCTGGGACATCCCTGATGCTATGGCCACTGTCGTTTGAAAAGACCCACTTGCCAGGAAATGGAGTACTGACAGCACCTGCACTAGAGGGGGGATTACTGTGGGATGGCGGATAGCTGACATCGGGTCTGGCTCCAACTGGGCACACAGTTCCAGGATTGTGGCATGATCAAGCCTGTAGGTGACAATTACATGTCGCTCCTCCATTGTCGACAAGTCCACCAGCGGTCTGTAAAACGGAGGATGCCGCCACCTCCTCATCGGCCCCAGCGGACGTGCTCTATGGAGGAGAACAGCGAGAAGAGAGTCAACCAACACTGAGGTACGTTAACACAACTTTATTCCTCAATTTTTTAAAACCGCTATGTGCCTGTATTAGTGTGTATACAAGGCCTAGATATGTGTGACGCATTTACAATTAATGCCATGTGGACCCCTGAAATGGCGTCTGCCTGACCTGTAATGTGGGACAAAGGGATAAGAGGTAACTGCGCTGCTGTTGTACACCGTTACGGTAGGCGGTCGAAGACCGCGGCACAATCCTGCATTGGTTAACATTGGACACTATGGGCCCCAGGAGCCAATGACGATGTACGCTGACGGTAACGGTACACACCGCCGCGGACGTGGCCGCCATTTTCTCTCTGTTCAATCACTTGATACCTGATCTTCGACAGGAGAGGACCTACACTGCAAGTGCTGCTGTGAACTCAGTCTGGAAGAGACAATGGCTCATGTGTCTGGGGAAAGGGCCCCTGCCTTCAGCACGGAGGATTTGGAGAAACTAGTGGATGGGGTCCTCGCCCAGTACACACTCCTCTACGGTCCTCCAGACAAACAGGTAAGTACACTGTGAGCAGGCCGAAGGGAGCAAGAAGACGGCGGAGGCTCAGCTGGGGATGGCCTCACAACGTGGGAGGGGTGCCTGTCGCACCATGACCCCCCTGATGTTACGGATCCTGGCGGTGGCGTATACCGAGTTGGATGGGTGCTTGAGGGCATCACAGCAGCCACAAGGGGGTGAGTACTCTCTCATTCAGCTGATTATGCGCGCAATGGAGGTGTCTGGGTGGGGGAGGTGGGCTGTGAGTTCCCCTAGGCCAGCGCAAGTTTAGTAGGCATGGTTCCGTCGTAAGGCAGGCCATGTGGCACCCCACCTGTGTTCAGAGCCAACTACACCTGGTCAGGCTCCTGTGACTTCCATGTGTGCAGCAATCGGGCATCGGCCTTGTAACCCATGTCCCTGTGATTAATTATGGAACTCAAAGTGCCCGGCATAGTGCAGGGGGCTTCTGTGTCTGTAGTGTCCACCAACGATAGCGTTATTGCATGCACTCAACATGTCTTTCTTCTGTCTCCCCCCCTTTTTGTGTTGTCCCTGTTCTTGTGTGCATTAGCATCATCAGGCGGAGTAGCAGTGGCACCGGAGCACGAGGGAGCTGCATCCAACATGGCCCTGGAGGGCGACACTACGGACTCTAAAGCCACCAGTGGGATGGAGGGCGAGGGGAGCTCCACGGCGGGGACAGGAGCTGAGACCAGAGACACGGACTCCTCGTCTGATGGGAGCTCCCTTGCGGTGGTGGGCCCCTCTGTGCCTACCACATCTACAGGTACAGCCACCACCGCCCCACCAGCACCGACCTCCCAGCAGCCCCTCAGCGTCATCCCTGCTGCCCTCAGTGAGGAGGCCATTGACCTCCTCAGGTCCCTCACTGTTGGGCAGTCTACCATTTTGAATGCCATCCAGGGTGTAGAGAGGCAGTTGCAACAGACCAATGCATACTTGGAGGGCATTCATTCTGGTCAGGCAGCCCAACAGCGAGCTTTTCAGACTCTGGCCTCAGCACTGATGTCAGCCATTGTCCCTGTGTCCAGCCTCCCCCCTCCAACTTCCTCTACCCAGACCCAAATCCATGTACCTCAGCCTATCCCAAGCACACCATCAGACCAGCATGCACAAACCTCAACACACAAGGGAAGCTCTGGCAACCATAAGCACCACACATCCCACAGGCACTGACACAAGCATCATACCCATGCACACATACCAACATCCACTGCCTCCACTGTGTCCCCCTCCTCCACGTCTCCTTCCTCCCTCCCTGTCTCGTCTCCACTAACACCTGCATGCACTACATCTTCATCCACTACGTCCATCACCAGCACACCCATCACCACACCCCGCTCACTTGCACTCACCACCCCCATTCACACATCCCCTGTGTCCTCTCCCAGTGTGTCTGTGAGCCCACCTCCCAAGGTACACGAACGCAGCCACACACCCACCCAACAGCCATCCACCTCACGACAGCCTCCAGCCCATGCACCTTCACCCAAAGTCAGCAAACTTACACCTCCTACAACGACTACCTCTTCCTCCACTCCCAAACCCCCTACATCTACCCGTCCCAGTGTGTCCCAAAAACTTTTCCTGTCCAACCTTGACCTCTTCCCCTCACCTCCCCCACCCCTTCAGTCCCCTAGGGCCCACCTTTCCAGGTCCCAACCCAGCACCTCAGCCACAACGTTAGCGGGAACAATGGTGCCAGCAGTAAACGGCTTCTGGAATGCGCCAAGCAGCAGGGCAGCCACTGTGCCAAGGAGCCAAACCACGGACAGTCCCCCATCCTCAAAAGCATAAAAAGTTGGCCAGTGCCCGGCAGGAGAAAGGCAAAACATCTACCACCAAAGCCTCTCCCAGTAGTACAGTTGGGAGTGGGAAGACAGCTGAGCCATCATCCAAGGTGGGGAAGGGGCACAGAAAGACAGGCAAGTCGTCGAAAACCTGCACGGCGGACAAAACCGCCACCAGCACCGCTGCCAAGGACACCGCCGCCACCAGCACCGCTGTCAAGGACACAGCCACCACCAGCACCACTTCACAGGACACCGCCGCCACCAGCACCGCTGCCAAGGACACCACCACCACAAGCACCGCTGCCAAGGACACCACCACCACAAGCACCGCTGCCAAGGACACTGCCGCCACCAGCACCACTTCGCGGCACACCGCCGCCACCAGCACCGCTGCCAAGGACAGAGCCGCCACAAGCACCGCTGCCATGGACACCACCGCCACCAGCACCACTTCACAGGACACCGCCGCCACCAGCACCGCTGCCAAGGACACCTCCGCCACCAGCACCGCTGCCAAGGACACCGCCGCCACAAGCACCACTTCACAGGATACAGCCCCCACAAGCACCTTCCAAGGACACCGCCGCCACCAGCACCGCAGGCCAACGAGCGCCAAAAGCTCAGATGCTACTGGGCCGCCACGAGCAGGATGAAGCACTCTGGGTACCAAGCCCCCTCCAGAACCATTGGAAAAAGGTATCCACTACCTCAGTCCTTGGCAGGATGAAGCACTCTGGGCACCAAGCCCCCTCCAGAACCAGTGGAGTATCCTATCCACTACATCAGTCCTTGGCAGGATGAAGCACTCTGGGCACCAAGCCCCCTCCAAAACCAGTGGAGAAAGGCATCCACTACCTCAGTCCTTGGCAGGATGAAGCACTCTGGGCACACAAGCCTCCTCCAGAACCAGTGGAGAAAGGCATCCACTACCCCAGTCCTTGGCAGGATGAAGCACTCTGGGCACCAAGCCCCCTCCAGAACCAGTGGAGTATCCCATCCACTACCTCAGTCCTTGGCAGGATGAAGCAGTCTGGGCACCAAGTCCCCTCCAGAACCTGTGGAGAAAGGCATCCACTACCTCAGTCCTTGGCAGGATGAAGCACTCTGGGCACCAAGCCCCCTCCAGAACCAGTGGAGTATCCCATCCACTACCTTAGTCCTTGGCAGGATGAAGCACTCTGGGCACCAAGCGCCCTCCAGAACCATTAGAGAAAGGCATCCACTACATCAGTCCTTGGCAGGATGAAGCACTCTGGGCACCAAGTCCCCTCCAGAACCAGTGGAGAAAGGCATCCACTACCTCAGTCCTTGGCAGGATGAAGCACTCTGGGCACCAAGCCCCCTCCAGAACCAGTGGAGAAAGGCATCCACTACCCCAGTCCTTGGCAGGATGAAGCACTCTGGGCACCAAGCCCCCTCTAGAACCAGTGGGGTATCCCATCCACTACCTCAGTCCTTGGCAGGATGAAGCAGTCTGGGCACCAAGCCCCCTCCAGAACCAGTAGAGAAAGGCACCCACTACCTCAGTCCTTGGCAGGATGAAGCACTCTGGGCACCAAGCCCCTTCCAGAACCAGTGGAGAAAGGCATCCACTACCTCAGTCCTTGGCAGGATGAAGCACTCTGGGCACCAAGCCCCCTCCAGAACCAGTGGAGAAAGGCATCCACTACCTCAGCCCTTGGCAGGATGAAGCACTCTGGGCACCAAGCCCCCTCCAGAACCAGTGGAGTATCCCATCCACTACCTCAGTCCTTGGCAGGATGAAGCACTCTGGGCACCAAGCCCCCTCCAGAACCAGTGGAGTATCCCACCCACTACCTCAGTCCTTGGCAGGATGAAGCACTCTGGCAACCAAACCCCCTCCAGAACCAGTGGAGAAAGGCATCCACTACCTCAGTCCTTTGCAGGATGAAGCACTCTGGGCACCAATCCCCCTCCAGAACCAGTGGAGAAAGGCATCCTCTACCTCAGTCCTTGGCAGGATGAAGCACTCTGGGCACCCAGCCCCCTCCAGAACCAGTGGAGTATCCCATCCACTACCTCAGTCCTCGGCAGGCTGAAGCACTCTGGGCACCAAGCCCCCTCCAGAACCAGTGGAGACTGTTATCCACTTGTGAGACTGTGGCTTTGAACTCCCCAGGATAAAGCAGTGGGCAAACCACTGACTGTAGAGACTTGTGAGACTGTGGCTTTGCACTCTCCAGGACCAAACAGTGGGCAAACCACCCACTTGAGAGACTTGTGAGACTGTGGCTTTGCACTCCCCAGGATAAAGCAGTAGGCAACCCACCCACTTGAGAGACTTGAGAGACTGTGGCTTTGCACTCTCCTGGATACTTCAATGGGCATGGAGCCCCCTCGTGGATCTGGCGTTGTGCACTCATTCGGCTGAGGTGGCCCCCTTCCCTTCCCCCTGAGGTGCTTATTGTATTTCGATCTGATGCCCCAGCAGTGTTCTCTCCGTTTTGATCGGGTATCTTGTGTGGGCCTCGCCCAAGCATTTTGGGCCCGGTGGTCCACGGACTTTAATGATGGAATACCTTCGACTTGTATTATTGGTGTATATATTTGTTTATAGTGTATATATATATTTTTGAGTACTGGATTTTAATAGATTACAAATGCTCAAATCATTTCCTTTTGTCTTTGTATTCTTCCGGGGGGGTTGGGGGATGGAACTGTAATGTATCATGATGTATTAGTGTGTGTGTTGTCGTGGGTGAGGGTGGGGGTGGGGGTGTTGCGTGTGTGTGTCACTCTTTTTTTCCTCCCCCCTCCCCTGTGTCGTAGGTGCAGTACCCACGTGGTCTTCGCCGCCGGCATTCGTGCTCCTGTTAGAGGAGCGGGAAGACAAAGGCAGGGAGTATCTGGAGTTCCGGTTCCATGGCGTCCTGGTTCCTCGTGGGATGTGTAGAGGTGAGCGTTTTTCCTTCCAAGTCCTGTTTCCGCCGTGTTTTTGTTCGCGGTGAATCCGCCCCAGAAAAGGTGGCGGATTCGACTGTTGTAATACTGTGAGCGGTACATTGTCTTCAGCCTGTCTGTTGGCGTTTACCGCTGCAGTGTTTGTTTGTACCGCCGTGGCGGTCGGAGTGTTGGTGGTTTCTGCCACGGTCGTGATTTCATTTTTTTACCGCCGGCCTGTTGGCGGTTTTACCGCCGCTTTAACTCTGACCGCCAGGGTTGTAATGACCACCATAGTGTTGGATCCATTTGTGACTTTTACAAAAATTAACATTTCCTCTTTAGTTAAGTGCGTCTCTTGCAGAATTATTATATGCGCTGGAGACTCCCTGAGAAACAACAAAAATCTTTTTGCCCTAGCCCTCAACCAATTATTTGAAATAATCCCACCCCGTCCCCCTGACACCCTATTGCCCTATACAATTATATGTGAGTAGCCTAAGGTGCATAAGGACATTTTATAGCTTCCTCCCAACCAACCCGCCCTCCGTGCAACCCCAATCTCTGCTACCCTAGTTCCCACTGTGACCCCCCCTTACCCTCCCAACCCAGGGGAACACCCCCATACTATTGACAGACCCTTGGGTCTCATTTCAAGCCCCTTTGAGCTCCCCAGCGTGGCCTGCACAGTATCACCCGCTTTATACCTTCTAATATTTCATCTGCTAAGGCTGGATCCCGAAGATTGTACATTCTATTATTATACATTACACGAAGAGTTGCTGGAAATTTGAGTTGGACTACTGCACCTACACTTTTAATTTCTTCCAGTCGTTTTCCCAGCTCCCACTGCCTATTTAATGTTACACTAGATAGATCGGACCTAATCTCAAATGAAAACTCCTCAACTTTTAGGGGTCCAAGCCCTAATGCCTTCAACCAATATTTTTTCTTTCGACTGATATGTTTGAAAATTACCCAAAATTTTCAGCAGCTACAATTCTTTTGTGGTAGGCAACATTTATTTTTAAACTGTGTTCTTTTTCAAATTTCCTTACTGAAACTTAGATTCAAATGATTTCATGTAATTTTTCTGTTTTGTTGTAGATAGTTTAGAGCAGAATCTGATGCATTTTAAATCAGTTTTTCTTTACACCATTTTAGTCTAATGTTTTCCCTTATTGCATTGGATTATTTTAGAGCAGACTTTCGGGGCTATTCACAAAGGTAACTTAAACGTGTGAGCAATTTACAAGTTTAATGTACTCTTACACATTTTAGTAACCAACCATACCACTTTTGGCTATTCATACAATCGGAGTGTAAAGCTTCTCAAATGTATAGAGTTACATGACTCCATCACCTGAAAAATAGGGTGAGTGCAAACATGGGTATAATTACTAGTGCCAGAAAAGAACAGTACCATGCATGGCCAACAACTGCTCCTGCAACACTGTCCCATAGAATATAATGAGGGTAGGATCTTTAAATAAAGTCACAAAGGAAATAAAATGAATGAAGTTAAATTACATTATTATTTAAAATAATTGAAAATATAGATAAATATTACCGAATGCTGAGCAAAATCTATAAACAGTACATAGCTATTACTTAATTATGAATTGTTATTATAACCTTTTTCAAATAAAAAAAAATCAAGCAACATAATTTTTTATTAAAATATAAATACATTATTTTTAATTAGCTCTATACAGCACGTTGTGTAATTTGTAACGCATTAATAAAATATATTTTTTTATTTGGTGGGAATATATCTGTAACTGAAGCTTCTGAAAAATATTTTTCTTTTGTTTAACATATTAAATCTAAATAAATATGTAATTCAAAATAAATGTAATATCCATGTTACATTTTTCATTTGTTCTTCATTTACAATACATAAATTAAATTGATTTACATTAATACTTAACATAAAAATATTTGTACTCATTTATTTTAAAATTTAAGAAATGTT